>NW_024062648.1:0-600000 GCF_006381635.1 Hibiscus syriacus | reverse complement strand
TCCTTTGAATAACATGTTTCAGACTAGATTACAATCAACATGGAAAATACAGAAAACCCAATTTCAGTTCTCTTTACAACTAAAACAACTAGATTCCACTATAAGTTCACAATTCATCCTAGCACCAAATTAAACCTAATTAAAATACCCTAAACTGAAAAATTTCAAAATCATACCACATTAAATTTCATTTTTTCACTTTTCATTTTTTCACTTATAATCATACAACTTTAAGCTGAACCCATCACATGTTTCATAATTGTAAATCCACTAAACGCCTAAGAACAATGACAAAAAAAATTTTAAAATGCCACTATATTAAATCTAAAAAAAAGGACATACTCTGTTCTGGTCAACGACATCAACGATGACAACCAACTTGCCGTAGTCTTTGCCGTAGTTGACGAGAGCCACTCTCCCGATCTCAACGTACCTCTTGAATGGCTAAAAGCGAAATAAAAAGGGAAGATAACAATTAAAACCCGTATACAGGAATGGGAATAATGAATCATATCCTCCACTAAAAGATTAATAAAAAACTCACCATTTTTTTTGCTGTGGTTGTGTGTGTGTGTCAGAACTAGAGAGGCGGAAGGTAAAACAATGAAGGTGCGAACACGGATTTTAGTTTATGGTGGATTTTATAGGATGTTTAAAACCGTCGGATTAGGGTTTTTCTTTTAAGGTAAACTACACGTTTAGTACCTAAACTACTGTTTTTGTTCAGTTTTAACACCCAAACATTACTCTTTAAAAAAACATATTTAATGTTTGATTTATGTTTCATTTTGGTTCCCGTTGTTAAGGACTTAGCGTTAATGCTTACATGTCACCATAAGGTAATTAAACATCATCATTGAAAAATATAAAAAATATCAGTTCAACAGTTATGTTAATTTTTTAATGATGGGTACCAAATTGAAACCTAAATTAAATATAAGGTTTAGGTATGATTTAAAAAAATAAAATTTAAGAAATAAAAAAGAATAGTTATGATTTAGGTGTAATTTACCTTTTATTTTATTGATTTGGGGTGAAGGTGATTTTAGTGGATTTGGGGCTATTTGCTTGTATTTGGGCCTATTTTTCTTCACCTGATGACGATTGGCTAACTGGCTATCATCGGCATCGCAGCTTGGGGCGTTTCTCAATCCTTTATGTTGAAATTTGGGCTCTTGCAGAAGGGCTTACGGTTGCTTAGGATAACGAATTATGCATATCCGTCGTGAAGCTAATGGTGTTGCGGATGCAATAACTCATCTTGATCGTATGGCAATGCTTGACATGATAGATCTTGCTGATCCGCCTGCTAATATTTATCGTCTTCTCTACCTTAATATGGACAAGTGGAGAAGAAGGATCCATTGCTGTCAATGCAGCTAATCTTTGTAACCAAAAAAAACAAATAGAATGATAAAATTGATTTATATACCTCATCATTGTAATATGACATATGTAAGGATGGACCGAAAGGATAACACGGGTATGATTGTGATTGTATATTTTAAAATTTTTGAATCTTCGTATAATTTAAATATCTTTTATACTTTTACTGATAACTTAATATCATATCCATTGAAATTTTTTAATTTCGCACCTCTTAAATCTTTATTGTAATTTTTTATATTCATACTCCTATGACATAAATTCCTACGTTCCTACTTGAACATGAAGTTACAATATTTTGAAATATCTTAGAGGTTGAAATTGAACTTGATGGCTAAATAAATTCACTCTTCAAATAAGTTGTTGCAAAATTATTCCTGAATGCGAGTTCTCATATTATATTTATTTGAAAAAAGGATAAATGAAAATAACGAGTAAACAATAAATACATATGTCAAAAAGAAGAGAAAAATGTATCATAACAATAGAGAAAAACTTGTAATAAATGTATAATTATTAAAAAAAACTAAATAAAGAGGAAACAAAGATACAATATAATAAAATAAAAAAAATAATGAATATGGACAATTAGTAACCATAATTAAGATTCACGTCGCCATCGATCACAAAAATAATAAAAAAAGGACAAATGATCAAAAGGAGAAAGAAAAAATTAAGATTGAAAACCTTAAATTAAAAAATCATTCTTCATAAATATATTAGTTATAATTTAAGTAGTTAAAATATTTAAAATAGTTAGGTTAAAATTTTATTGAGATAGCAAGAGTATTTAAATTATTTAAGATATATATATATATATATATTTAGTATTTTTAAATTTTCAAAATATAATTTTATGATAAAGAATGATATATTATTTTGTTTGATTATTTAAAAAAATTACAAAAACATAAAACTAAAATATTCAGTTAAGAATATAAATTTTTTTAAAGTGTACGAACGAATATATGTTAATTTTTAAATATATTATTTTAGAAAGAAACTAATTAATTAATACATCAATTAAAGTAATAGTGAAAGGACGGCAAAGTAGACCCACATCTCTCTCACCAACTCAGTCAAAGGTTGCCAAGGAAGACCCACATCTATCTCACCAAGTACATATTTTTTTCTAAATAAAATTAAGTAAAAAAATAATTACACATATTATTATTAATTTTAGGGTTAACTACATTAATGATCACTTACATTTGCATTTTGTCCACTTTTAGTCACTGATTGCAAAAAACATAAGATATGACCACTTTTGTTTTTATTTAATTAAGATATGTTCAATTTCATTTTTATTTAATTAAGATGCTGTCATTACAGTTTAACTTCTATTAACAATTAAATGAATATGTGGCATGATGGTTGGTATAATCACACATTTGGTCTAGTTATTTACATATTCCCTCAATTTAGTCATATTTTTAAATAAATTTTAACATAAAATATATATTTTTAAATGAAAATAAAAATAAAATATTTTAAAATTAATTTAATAATAAAATATATTTACTAAATTAAAATAAAAATATTTTTTAAGTTAATATATATAAAATATTATGAATTTAAGTATATATATGCTAAGATGTCTCAATTTGCTTTCATTTGTTTTCTTTCAACCGGAGGATGACACATGTCACTCTTTGATTGGTAGAAATAAATATATTAAATTAAAATAAAGTTAGTCCTCCAAAGAATGATGACATTGGCATGACACATGACATCATTCGATTAGAGGATTAAATTTATTTTAATTTATTAGAAGTATGACTAAATTAAGAGAATAACTAAATAACATGGACCAAATGAGTGATTATATCAAAACATTTAATTGATGTTAATGACAGTTAACTCAAGGTGATCACATCTTAATTAAATAAAAACGAAAGTGATCATATCTTAAGTTTTTTAAAATCAATGACTAAAAGTGAATAAAATACAAACATAAATGATCATTCGTATAGTTAACCCTTAATCTTATTATATATATATATATATATATATTATAATGTTATTGTATAATTTTGACTTAACTGACACTGGAGCAGTCATTCAACATCGACGACGGGATTAGTAAAATAGTATAAAAATCTGAAATCTCCGCAGCTATATTTATATGCACAAAACAAACCACCTTCTCCCATCAACTTCTTCAGGAGATCTACACAGTTTTCAATCTAAAGCCGTGATGGATCTTCTTGATCTCTCGACTTTCGGCTGCACACTGTTTTTAGCCACCGCACTGCTGTTTTTGTACTCCAAACTCAAAAGATCTAGCTCAGCCAGTGGCGGAAAAGCCGCACCACCCGTGGCAGCCGGCGCATGGCCGATAATCGGCCACCTCCCGCTGTTGGGAGGGCCGTTGGCGCCTCACGAAACACTGGGGAACTTGGCTGATAAATACGGACCCGCATACATGATCCGCATCGGCGTTCATCCGGCCCTGGTGGTGAATTCAAGAGAGGTGGCCAAGGAGATATTCACCACCAATGATATGGTTGTTTCCTCTCGTTCCAAATTCGCCGCCGCCGAACACCTCGGTTACGACTATGCCATGTTCGGGTTCTCTCCCTACGGACAATACTGGCGTGAGATGCGCAAGATCACGATGTTGGAGGTGCTGTCCAACCACAGGATCGATCAGCTCAAGAAAGTTTTCGTGTCGGAGATACAGGGATCACTGAAACAGCTGTACAAGACTTGGGGTGAGAAGAAAGATGGCTCCGGGAAAGTTTTGGTGGAGATGGAGAAACATTTCGCCGACTTGACGTTGAACGTCATTCTCCGGACGGTTGCCGGGAAGAGGTATAACGTTGCTGCGCAGGAAGACCAGCGAGTGGTGTCGAGATACCGTAAGGCTTTGCGGGATTTCTTTCACCTGTCGGGGATTTTTGTGTTGGGAGACGCTGTCCCTTTTCTCCGACGTATGGATTTGGGCGGCTACGAGAAGTGGATGAAGAAAACCGCCAGAGAGTTGGATGAAATCGCCGATGGATGGCTCGATGACCACCGGAAAGGCGGACGTTGGGATGAGAACAAAAAGGAGAAGGATTTCATGGATGTTATGAACTCTGTTCTTAAAGGTGCTAGCCTTGCTGGATATGATGCCGATACCATCAACAAAGCCACTTCCTTGGTACAGTCTCTTCCCTTTTCTTTTTCATTTCCCCCGTTAACCACCTCTAAAATAGTTAATGTTTATTGCTAACGTAATGGATTTTATATGTCAAAGTTTACGTGTCAAAGCAATAACGAGACACGTGACGTACCATTATTTATATACATATAACACGTGTTATGTTACAATTTAATCAACGTGATTATATCTTCAAAAAACTAACATAATATGCACCCTGCAGAATATGATTTTAGCAGGCAGCGACACCACAACTGTTACCTTGATATGGGGGCTTTCGCTTATGCTAAACAAACCTCACACACTCAAAAAGGCACAAGAAGAACTAGACGCCCATGTTGGCAGGGACAGGCTTGTGGATGAAACAGACATCGGCAAATTGGTGTACATTCAAGCCATTGTTAAAGAGACATTAAGGATGTATCCACCCGCACCCCTTTCGGCACCTCGTGAGCTCAGCGAAAGCTGCACGATCGGGGGCTACGAAATCCCGCAAGGCACTCGTCTGATTGTGAACCTCCATCGGATCCAAAGGGACCCAAACGTATGGCCGGAACCATCGGAATTTATGCCGGAGAGGTTTCTCACTACCCACAAGGATGTGGATGTTAGGGGGCAGCATTTCGAGCTGATGCCTTTCGGTAGTGGTCGGAGAAGCTGCCCGGGAACATCGTTCGCACTCCACATGCTGTACTTGACGATGTCGAATTTCTTACACGCCTTTGATTTCTCGACGATGAATAATGGCCTGATCGACTTGAGTGGTACTATTGGGTTGACCAACATTAAATCTACCCCGCTTGAAGCACTCGTCGCACCTCGCCTTGCTCCCGAGCTTTATAACTAAAATCCAGGTGAAGATCAAGTGTGAAGAACAAAACGGCTGATAAAACTACTCATAAATGAACTAATAAAATAAGTCATGTTCAGACAAATTATTTATGTACTCTCATGAATTGATTCAATTAATGAATGTTCATTTAATTACATAAACGTGAATATTTTGTTTGAATTTGACAATTTATGTTTTCTTTTACATATCAAATATGTGTTGTTAGCTTAAAAATTCTATATATGGATGACATATTGAATACATGGAAATTTTAAATTCTTGAATCTTTGAGTTCAATGGCGGTCGTGAAATTTTGATATTATATTTATTTAATTTTAATCTCCAGATTAACTATATGCTCTCTGAAAAATTTATTGTTTTTATGTGCCCAAAAAAATTATTGTTTTCGACATGTTTATTATATTATTATAGTATAGTGTTAAAATTAGTCTTCAACGTTTATTAAAATAATTATTTTAATTATTATTTATTTTTGGAATATTTTAGTCTTCAATGTTTCACTTTTTTTTTAATCAAAATGATCCCTATTAAATAAAAATTATTAATTGGATAACAATCAAGACATGTTATTGATGTGCTATTTTTACATGCGCTGAATTGCTTATGTGTCACGTACTAAGTCATCATCTTAAGTGATATTAACACATATATTGTCCATCATCTTAAATATAAATCTTAAATCCGACCCCACCCAATCCCGATGAATTTTAGGTTTTTTTGGCCTTGATTTTTAGTATAAAACCTCATCCACGATCTGACTCAATATGAATATATTAATATTTTTAAATAATTAAAATAATATATTTTATAATTATTTATTATATTTTAAACGGTTAAAATAGTATGTTTTTATAATTATTTGATATTTTTAATAATTAAATAATATATTTTAATAATATAAAATAAAATGCCTAATACAAATATAAATATAAATATATATAAATTAATCGAGTTGGGTCGGTGTTTTCCCCCTTAAACTAGGCCCTCCTGCTCGAAAATTATACACTATATAACTCACTATGCTCTGCCTTGAGTCCTGAATTTTTTTTAAAAAACGCTCCTATAAAATCGGATCGGGTTGGGAAACGTCAATTTCGAGTATTTTAACCATCCCTCATTTCCATCTAGCATGGATTTTTTTGATCAAAAATTAAATTGAGAGTTAAAGTGCTCCAAAAAAAATAATGAACTAGAGAGTAAATATTGAGGGATTAGTTTCGATATTATGCCCGTTCTTTTTACGAAATATATATATATATTGCCTAGCTGTTTCTGTTCCAGGAGTACTTCAAGTCAGTGTCTTTATTTTTTTTGACAGATCTGATCAAAATTAACACATTTTGATAGGATCAGTTGCATCTTTTTATATGATTGTTGATTTGGGTTTTTGAATTTTGAGTAAAAAGGTTAAAATTTTAGAGGTGTTTGAATGGGGGAATATGAGATTTCTATGGGAATGTGAAATTTTCAGAGGAATGGAATTCACATTCCCTATTTGGTTAGCTTGAGAATCCTATTTTCGGTAGTGGATTTTTTAGTATATTACTGGGAATGTCATTACCTCTCTTTCCTTAGGTATTGTTAGATTACCGGCGTTTTGGACTAAAATGTCCTTAATTTTTTTTTCTTTCAAAAATATCATTCTTCTGTCATTGAATAATAAAAATTCTACGAAGGTTAAATTACAAATTTATCTTTAAACTATTTTAGATTTACAAAAAAATCTATAATTAAAATTTTATATGAAGTTCAGGTGTTAAAATAAAATTTTACCCTTTCATTAAATCTTTTTATATTTTCAATTTTGTAAAAAAAATTATATAAATTTTATGAATTTAAATTTTTTAAAGAAAATATATAAATATTTTTCAACTTGTTAAAAAAACAAATATAAAATAAGGACAATTTAGTTAAATATACATTCCAATAATCTTTTATTCCTTTAACCACACACGGTAATCTTGCATTCCTGCTAACCCAACCAAACACAAAATACAACATTCCCAGTAATCTTATTCCCTGGTAATCTTACATTCCGTGAACCAAACGCACCGTGATTTTGATATCATAAAATGGCTGGCTTTTTCTCTGTATTGGATCTTAATGTATGTTAAATTAAATCTTGGTGATTTTAATTTGATTTATGCAGTGAATAAAGGAGGGAAAGGTTGAAAGCTTAACATTGGGGCAATGGAAGGATCAGTTTTTACTCCATCATTGGAAGGAATGAAGCATATCAAATCTCCAGAAGGGGAAATGCTTGCTAAGCCCTTTTTGGAAGTCTGCAACTTGATTTTCCCAGTAATAGGTTTGTTTTTGTTATGCCTTTGGTCATCTTCAAGGCTTTCTGATTGTGGATACATTTTATATTCAACTTGAAGTATATTTTATGTTAATTTAAAATATTACTTTTATTATTATATTAAAATTATACAAAAATAAAATAGATATAATTCGATAAATATTAAATTCTACTTACTTTATATTTATCTTAAATTATACGACCTCTATCCCACTTAAAATGTCCACTATTAATTTTTTCTTTCAAACTTTGTGAACTTTGACTCTTTATTAATTAAAATTTATTATTGATAAAAATATAAAAAAATACAATTTAAAAACCTCCAATTAAGTAGTTTTAAATATATATTTTATAAAATTTATTTTTTTAATATTTAAAATAATTATGGTCAAAGTTTAAAAATTTTGACTAATGAAAGGTCAATAAGAGACAATTTTAGTGGGGCGGAGGGAGTAATTTAAACTTTGGATGTATATGCAGCAACAACAACAAAAGCCTATTCCCATATGTAATGGGGTAAGGGGGAGGTAGGGTAGTAGGCTGTCCCTAACGTCAGGTTGAGAGCAGCTTCCGTGGAAGAACTCCGACAGTCAGAAAATTAAAAATAAAGATAAAATACAATGCATGTATAAATAAACAAATACATAGTTGAACAGTCTTCTTATGCAATCTTCATATGCGCGTCTGTAATGGGAAGTATTCCCTGTAAATAAATCCATGCGTAAAAAAAATCTCTGTATATAGACAGAAACGTAAAACCCTGCTAAATTTAAAAAGAGGAAACATGAAGAGAATGATACACAGAAGTCATCGATAGCAAGCTACGAGAAGGAATAAAGTCAAATGGGTTAAAACCTAAACTAAGGCAACACTACTCCGCTACCCTAGTTCTAAGCCTTCATAGATTCCAATGACAGAAACATATAAAAAATAGAAGTCATGGAAATTACTACAAAGTCATTAAAAAGAAGACAGAGATGCTACACCCTATGGCTGTGACCCACACTACTCGGCTACCCTGGTCTTAAGTCTCCATAATTTCCTATCAGAGGTCATGTCCTCGGTAAGGGCTAAATCATTCAAATAATATCTCAAGCAGTCTACCCACTTCCTCCTTGGTCGTCATCTCCTTCTGACACCGTCGGTCTCTACCCTCCTGACCGCATCTGACGGTTTTCACCTAAGGACATGCCCAAACAACTGTAGTCTTTCCTCCCTCAATTTTTCGGATACAGGTACCACCCCTAAGGACATCCTAATTGCAGAGTTTGATGTCATGTCCCACAGAGTCCGACCACATGCCCATCGAAGCATTCTCATTTATGCGGCCTCCATCCTCCTTACGTGATCCTTCTTGATTGCCCAACATTCTTATCCATACAGCAGTGCTGGTCTTATTGCCATTCTATAAATTTTTCCCTTAAGTTTTAGAGGCACCTTCTTGTCACACAAAACTCCAGTAATAGCCCTCCACTTTAGCCATCCCGCCTTAATACGGTGTGTAACGTCATCATCTACACCCCCATCTTTATGTATCATAGACCCTAGGTACTTGAAACAATCCTTTGAGGGGAGAACGTGTCCTTCTATGCGTACTTCTACATCTTCCTCGTTTTGGTTCCCACTGAATTTTAAACATAAATACTCTGTCTTTTCAATATTGATCCTTAGACCTTTTTCTTCCAAAACAGTCTTACAGGTCTCCAGTCTACTATTCAGCTCAGTTTTTGTTTCAGCAACTAGGACAATGTCATCAGCGAAAATCATACACCATGGAACACCGTCTGGTGTCGCACAATAGATGTCGTCCATAATCAAGGCGAAGATGTAAGGGCTAAGAGATGACCCCTGGTGGAGTCCGATTTCCACCGGGAATGCCTCGGTGTTTCCAATTGTAGTCCTGACGTATGTAGTAGATCTACAGTACATATCACAAATCGTCCGGATATAAGCAGTTGGGATCCGTCTCGTTTCCAAGGTCTTCCAGATCGTATCGCGGGGAACGCTATCATACTCCTTCTCAAGGTCAATGAACACCATGTGAAGATCTCTATTTTTTCTCCTATATTTCTCCATAAGCCATCGAAGTAGATGAATCGCCTCCATAGTAGACCTGTTGGGCATAAAGCCAAATTGGTTTTCCGAAACCCTAGTAACCTGTCTCAACCTAGCCTCTATCACTCTTTCCCATAGCTTCATGGTATGACTGAGTAGTTTAATACCTCTGTAGTTACCACAACATTGGGGATCTCCTTTATTCTTATAGATTGGTATCACCGTAGACTCTCTCCACTCCTCTGGTATCTTGGCAGTCTCTAAAATAGTATTAAAGATGTTGGTCAACCACTTAACTCCCTCTTCTCCTAGGGCCAACTACACAGTGATAGGAATTTGATCTGGACCAACAGCTTTGTCCCTACCCATCTTTCTAAGAGCCATTTTAACTTCCTCAATCACAATCCTACTTGTAGGGCAGTCATTGGTCGTAGTATGATGGTCGACTGACCCATCAACAGTACTATCTCTACAGGTAGAGGCACCGTCATTATATAAGCCATAGAAGTAACTACCCATCAACGGTACTATCAACGGTACTCGATCTGAGTTTAGAGAGGATTCATTTTACCTGAAACTTGACCCAATTTTTGGGATAAATTTTCATGCTCGACCTAATACAAATATATATATCATTCTTATTTTTATTTGATAAAATAGGGACCTAATTGAAAAATACACAGAGATGAATATTATTGTAGTGATCCCTAAATATATCAGGGTAATTATACTATTATCTCGAGTTAGGTCGGTTTGAAGATTTATCACCCTAAACTCAAATCGGACACGACTTAACCTTATCCTCCAAAAACCAAGCCGAACTCGTATTAAAAAAATAACTCTATAAAATTGGGTCAAAACCCGTCAAGTTAAAATCTCATGCCTAACTCTAATTTAAACTATTTAAATTTGTGCATAAACAATATTTTGTTAATTTAAATTATCTTTACTTAAATATAAGAAACAATTATTATCATAGTAAAACCTAATAGTAATTTTATAGATATAAATACGATAAATATTTAATTGCATTTTATATTAAATTTGAATTACAATTCCATAATCAAATAAGTCATTAGAATTTATAGATAAATAATATAATTGAAAATATTTTAATTGAATAAAAAAATCCAATCGATAAATGTTTTAATATTCTAAGGTAAATTATATCAGTGACTACCCAATTATAATCCCTTTACAATTTTATTCATCATTTTTGAAATTTTCAATCATGTCACCCAACTATTTAAATGCATTCAATGAAGTTACTTGTCGTTAATATTTAACGGAGGTGGTGGTAAAAAATTAGTATAATTTCACCTTTGATCCTCAATATTTATACATTTGATCAATTTAATCATAATTTTAATTTAATTTAATGAATTTAATATTCAATTAGGCGGTGACACATGTCACCACCCTACTGGAGGATATTTTATTAATTTTAATTAGTTATTTTTTTAATTTTTGTATCCAATAAGATTATGACACATGTCATCATCTCATTTGTTAAGAAACCTAAATTGTTGCTGAGGATTGGAAACCAGGGTTTTGGAACATCACCATACACGCCTAAAGCACTGGGCTAAGCCCGGAACTTCAGTGGTTTACAACATTTTATATATAATGTATAACTAATGGAAAAGGAAAAAATGACTAATATTCTATATTATTAATTTTTTATATAACCAAATTTTATATTATATTTATTTTATATATAATGAAAGTATAATTTTAATTTTTAACATAATTAACAATATTTATATGGGTAAATTACATGCTTATTTACTGAATTTTACCCTATTTCCTATTTCACTCATCATACTTTTAAATTTTTTTAATTTGCTCACTGAACTTTAGACATTAAAATTTTTGGTCACTCAACTGTTAAATTTCTAACAACGTCAAACTAAAATTGAAAAAAAAAATTAAAAGTACAGTGATTGAAATATGAGAGAGGGTAAAGTTCAGTGAGTGAACGTGTAACATGTTTTATTATTAAAATAAGTAACGGTAAGCAACCCGTTACTGAGTAAACAGTCGAGTGACCAAAGAAGTTCAACGTCTAAAGTACAGTAAGCAAATTGAAAAAATTGAAAGTATGGTGAGTGAAATAGGAGAGAGGTTAAGTTTATAATTTACCCTATTTATATATTTGATTGCTTTATATATAGTTTACCCAATATTCTATTACTTGTATGATTTTTAGGGTTCCAACTATGAATCTGGTAGACGCAGCCGATATGAATCCAAAAGAAAAACGAGCAGCACCTGGATGTCAAGTCCCTGAAGAAATCGTAGTGGAGATTCTTTCTAGACTGCCGGTAAAATCACTCTGCCGATTCAAGTGCGTGTGCAAGGTGTGGTACAACCTAATCTCCGATACTCGTTTTGTGAAGATGCAACTAAATCAATCTATTAAGTCCAGGAGAGGGAGATGTGTCCTGCATGAAAGTATGCCATTTCATCATCGGTTCCAGTTGGATTACGAATCGTTGTTTAGTGGACACGAAGTGAAGCTTGTGGAGGAGGACCCATTGTTCTGCCTGAAAACCATCGATCGTTTCCAGATACAGGTATGGGGTTCATGCAATGGCTTGTTGTGTACTTATGTTTTTCCAGGAACCGTAGTTTTGGTTAATCCATCAACCAGACAAACCAAAACAATTCTTTCCATACATTGTCCCGAAAATAAGCCTAAACCATTGTTTGGTGGGTTTCTAATATTTGATGGGTTTGGGTTCGGATACGATGCCTTGCACGATGATTATAAGGTAGTATTGATAAGTAACCGTAACATTTTTGACGTTTACTCTTTAAAATCCTCTGCATGGAGACGCATTGGGTATTTATGTCGTGATGAGACAACAAGAATGAAACGGGATAGTGTACACATTAATGGAGGTATCTATTGGATTACTTATTTTGAGTCGGAACCAACTCTGAGCATCACTGCTTTTTACCTATCAAAACAAGAATTCACGAAGATCTCCACACCAGTTTCCCAAGCTGATTATCCATGTGTTAAGTTGCATTCAATGGGAGGAAATCTTTGTATTGGAAAACATCTACCACCATTGTATGAATTTTGGGTCATTAAAATCTATGGCAAGAAATATTCGTGGGAAAAGACCGTTTCGACGTTCCCTTGTCAAAGCTCGCCCACCCTGCTCGATTTTCCGAAGAGCGAAGAAGCTTTGATCATAAGCGACGGGGGTTTGCTCATATATAATAACCGTGACAAGACTCAAAGAAGGGTGAATTTTAAACAAATTTCGACTTATGTTATTTTTGGTTTTTCATATGTGGAGAGCTTAGTTTCTCTTTAGATGTAAGAACATTCGTGTTTAGATAAATATATAATTCTATTATAGTTTTTCGATTTGTCTAATTTATTCAATAGTTCTGTAAAATTCATAGTGAATTATATATTAATTAATTAACTAGACATATTTGAAGGTTGATGAGATCAAGGTTACTTGAATTCAGACATTTGTAGAATACGAATATGTTCTGACACAAATATGGTCGGATTTATTATGTTATCCCATTTATTTAAAAGATACCACTATCCGGTCCTTGCTGGCATGGTCACTATTTGAAACAACTACTTTTTGCCTTTCATACTTTAACGTGATGGGGTAAAAGTATGAAAGGTTAGGTGCAGATTGTTTAAGGAGAGCATGGTGGTGATCTTAGAGTCAATAAATAGTTGGCTGGATTTGCTGTGTAGAGATAGAGCAGATTGTTTTGGATAATGTCGTTTTGGCCATGTCTATTTGAAGGTAGGTGCTCGATCTCTTGTATTTGCTCAAGGATGCTTAGCTTAAGGGGTTTTTAGTTTCTTTGTTAGACATAACATTTTTTTTTATAAAAGTATGAGGCCTCATTAAAAACCTCCCTCATAGTTGCCTCTTGAAAAGAGGCAACTAACGGATGGAGGAAAAAAATACCTCAATTTATTGATTAGTCAAAAATTACATTAGAGTAAACCATTACACCTTAGACATCAATTTAATCAAAAACCACTTTAAGCGCCCTAGAAAAATACCCTTACAATCACCCAATCCCCTCCTTAGCTAATTTATTAGCCTCCCAATTACAACCCCTAGGAATCAATCTCACAATAACCGCCCTAGCTAAAACTAGGGACACAATTTCCATGACTAGGGTACTGAAGAAAGAAACAATATTCATCAACATAATCCAGTTAACGACACTTTTGCAGTCACTCTCTATTATCAGTCTTCCCTTCAATACCTAAATTGAGGATAGAAAAATGTCAATTTCTTTTTTAATGGATTTCAACTCAGCCAGAGGTGGAGGGCCATGACCAACACTATAAGAGAAGGTCGCTAAAGTGTAGCTATTAGAATCTCTCAAAATACCTCCAATTCCACCAGTCAATCCATCTTTCCTGATATCCCTATCTACATTTATTTTGAAAAAAATCTGTTGGGGGAGGAAGCTAACTTTGCACCATCCTTCTATGAAAAGTATGGCTAGGAAGTCTGTCTGCAAGCGAGGGGTCCCCAACCAGAAAATCAACTTGTATATGAACTTGTGGTAACTTACCTATAAACCATTTTGCCAACCTAAATCTGATTATGAAGAGTGAGGATCTGTCAAGTTTTATATTATAAAAACAAATGAATTCTTAACTTTCCAGATGGACCAAAAACAACTCCCGAGATAAATTTCCAAATGGAAGAATTAGCCCTTAATTCATACCATGAACTTAGAAGGGTAGGGGGATCATGAGGCAATGTTGTAGAGATATCTCATATCCTGAAAAATCTGTTCTAAAGATCCCCTACAACAGAGCACGAAATGAAAAGGTGTTGAACGATTTCTTCATGCTGATGACAAAGTGGACATAGAACATCATCCAAGGGAACCCCCTTTTCTTTAGCTCCATTCTAACTGCCAATTTTTATAGAAAGCTTGCTAAAGAAAAGTTTCGACTCTAGGAGGAGCCAAACCTGACCACACCCACTTATTCCAGTTAAAACTATCTCCAGATTTTTTTGTTAAGGTCAACCTGCAGGATTTAATCGAGAACAGTCCATCACCCTTCCTAGACCAAGAAAGGAAGTCATTCACTGAATCAGACATATTGATACTATTAAGCCTTGTCATTAATTTGACCCACTGGTCCAATTTCCAGTCACATAAGTTCCTCTTAGTTTGAATATTCCACACCCAATCATTTTTATCATAGCTACCAAATTTAGTCACCTTACCTCATTTATTATTGGATAAAGCAAAGATCCCAGGAAATTGATTTTTCAAGGGTGAGTCATTAACCCAAACATCATTCCAGAAGGAAATAGACTTACCATTCCCTACTTGGATCCTAGAATAAGACCTCAAACACGCTCCAACTTTATCATTTTTCAGATAGTTGTTAACAATTCCTTTCCAAATCCATGAGTCTTGAGGAGAAACTGCCTTGTTAATTGACAGAGGCATACTGCTAACGTTATGTTTGTTGCAAATAATCTTTTTCCATTGGGAATATTTTTCATTTTCAAATTTTCACACCCATTTATTCAGCAAAGCTCGATTTGTAATATTCATATCCAAAACTCTCAGGCCACCATCTTCAAATGGTTGACAAACTGGTTGCCAATTCACCCAATGAATATGACTCTTTGCTGATCCTTCACCCCAAAGAAATTTAGCCATCAAAGAGTTAATCTTCTGACTTACTTTATACGGCATTTTGAAAATAGATAGGAAAAAATCGACAGGGAAAAAAGCACCAGTCTGCCCGCCATTGACAATGAAGAAGTTTTCCAACCGGCTAATTTCTTGTTGAATTTATGGATTATCGGATCCCAAATAATTTTTGAAATTTTCTTTTCACATACAGGTAGGCCAAGATACTCCATAAGGAAAGAGCCCTATGAGCAGTCAATAACAGTGGCCCATTCATTTAAAGTGCATGCTTCAACATTAATTCCATAAAGTTTACTCTTAGAGGAATGAAATTCTCAACTCTAAAAAGTAATTATTGTTTGTCGAAGATATCGAAAGTGAACCTGTAATTTAGCCTGGTTGTCGAGTTTAGTCTTATGTGTGTTTTGAGTTTGTTGCTTTTGCTTGTTTAGGCTGAAAGCTCATTTTGAAGTAAACCCAAGAGATCTCGGTAACATAGTGGGCTAATGCAAAATAAACATAAGCAACAAACATAATCCATAAATTCTAAATTACTCATTTCTTAACCCAACAAAACCAGGTACAACCAAACCTCCCAAATCACTCGTTCAAACTTTCTTCATCTCTCTATGACTCTCATCTTTCTTAGCTAACCTACAATAATAGTATGTGAACATGGATTCAATGGGGGTCATATTAAATAGAAAAAATTACAATTTCTTCTAAATACACACCCATGGTAACGCACCTAAAAAACCTCCTTTCAACATTATTATTCGTCCAAGTTGTGTGTGGGTAGCTGACATTTCACAAAAAATATGTTGAGATTGCAGCTGGTGTCTTCATTGTTAGTTTCGATTGTTGATCAAACAAAGAGAATAAGAAAAAAGGAAAATTTTATTTTTTAGGTTTTCAGTCAATTTGGATGACGAAAATTGTTTATTAAGCTAAAATGGGTTAAAATGATTGTTTTATTAAGCTAAAAAATAACAGTAACGTGTTACGTCAGATAAAACTAATGGGAGGTAATGTCATGGACCTCGTTGAAAATGAACTAAAAGTTTGATGATTGTATTCTAAGTTTTAAAAGATAGGCTACCAAAATACAAGAACTTTAAAAATTTGGTGACTATTTATGTAGTTTACCCTTAATATAATTAGACGAAACTAGAATTAAAGAGGTAAAATAATTTCATATCATAAAATAATAATATATAAGTATTTAAATCTAAAAATTGAAAGGGACAAAGGTCATACTTAACTAATAGTTTAGCAAAAAAATCTAAATTACTATTATACCAAAAATTTTGGAAGGGACAATATCCCTCCTAAGCACCATATAGATTTGTTCATGATTACGCAAAAAAAAATCATTCTTTAAATTTTATTCAAATGAATTTAGATAACGACTAGATTTGATTTATGTGACCCAAATTCTTTTATAACGATTAAAAAATAATTAAAATAAATTTTAAAATGAAGAGTACAAAACATAGTTTAAAAGATTTTTTTCTATACAAGTTTACTTTATAAACAAGAAACTTGTCCTTATAAGTAAATACTAGGGGTTATTGGTTTAAAAGTAAATTAAATCCTAAAACACAATTTAAATTATTATATTCTTATATTATTTTTTTAATTTTCTTCTCTATTGTCCGTAATATTTTTTCGAAATGACTTTTTTAAAGTTAAATTTTGTTTTTTTTAATTTTACAAAATGTTACAATCCAAACATGTTTGGATGACATCTAAAAATATGTTATAATTTTTTTAATTAAGTAGAGATATTATATGTTAAAATAAATATTAAGATTTGAACTAACATAAAATGAAGTAATATAAGCATTATTAATGATAGATTTTCACCCTCTAGATACCCACCACCATTGTTTAGAGATACTTTCTAATTATAGATATAAATAGGAATAGATTTGGGTTATGTCTACTGCCACTTTCTCATTATAGTTATAAATAGGAATTCATATTAAACTTCAAATTTTCAAAATTTTTACTTTAACCTTAATTTTTTAGGGAAAAAAACTAAACCCTTCACAATTTAAAATCTTTTTAATTTAAACCTTTACAATTTTTAAAGTTTTAAGTTGCCCCAAACTTATTCGTCAAGTTCCGCCATTGTATATATGTTTAAGTTGAACCCATTTTTGGTAAGTTTCCAAGTGTTAAGTAGTGAGTACCCTTCTTTGGACATTTTGGAAATAATTTGAACCCATTTCTTGTAAGTTTTACATTATCTTCACTTCCTATTCAATTTCCAGTTTATTAAAGTCACCCTTAAAACACTTCTGAAAAATAAAGGATTCATGTTCTTATGACCAAAAGTTCTGAAATTGACAGCAATGTTTCATCTTCAAATGAGTAGATAAATTCAGTTTCTTACATTACAATGGAAGTAGCAGTGATTGGAGGGATAACTGGCATAGTTTTACTATTTTTGCAAAAATTAAATTACATGTTCACAAAGCAACTAATATAAATAAACAAATGAAGACGAACATAAAATTGAAATTTTAAATAAATATAAATTGAACATGAATACATTAAAAACAAACAAACAAGCATAGTTTTTTTTATTCGAACTTGGTTCATTTACACCCCTGTTTACCGCTTCATTTCGACATATCAAATCGGGTTGAATCAAGTTTAGTATCATGTAAAAGAACAGATGTTAAAACTTTATCACAAGAATGCTGATAACAAGTTTTTTTTCCCATATATAAATTGTTAGTGGGATGTCTCTGCAATGTGTACTTGTCAATGTGATGCCAGGTTCCATATCCAAATATGATGGAGTTCTTCGAAAGTCTTGGAATTGATATGGAGCCATCTGATATGCCCTTCTCGGTGAGCCTTTATGAAGGCAAAGGCTTCGATGTCAAAATTATCGTGGACCAAATATCATGGCATACGATGTGCTAAAATTTCTGATAGAAGATAGCTCCTAGCCCATCCGCCCCAGAAGCCTTTAAAGGCCTCATCATTCGCACTGCGCTATGAACCTCCTCAGCGGTGAACTCCCTCAGAAGAGTTCGGTTAATATCATCCGTAATGCATGGTTTAATGTTAAAAGTTTCAAAGTTTGGCAACCAACTTTGGAAAATGTTTTTTTTCAAAGTTTGGTAAATGTTTCTTTGAAAAATATTTTTCAAAGTTTGGTAAAATTTTGGTAGATGTTTGTTGAAAATAGGAATGGGTAAATTCACTTTAGTCATTGCACTTTAGGGTATTTTCAAAGATTAGTCCCTAAGTTTCTACTATAAATACCCTTACCCATTTAGCTTCAAAATCATCCCAAAACATTTCTTTCTTCTTATACTAGAGAGCTTTCTTGTGAGTAGTGAGTGTTTTGTAAACACCTGTAAATTTTCTCTCTTAGTAAAAGATCTGCAGCAGCCCGGAGATGTAAGCACAATTGGCTGAACTCCGTTATCAATTTTTGGGTATTATTTTTCCGCTTTTATTTCGCATTCTCACTAATCTGGTTATAGGGAAATTACTTGTACTCGGTTTATTTTCCTAACAACTGGCAATCAGAGCTTTTGGTTGTGAATTTTGTCAAATTTTCTGCGAGGTTACTATTCATTACTATTCACGTGAATAGTGAATTCCGTGAATAGTGAAATTCGGTCGGCGATACGAGTTTGTCGACGGTGGTGTTCTAATACACGGTGATTCGCAAGAATTGTCAGAAACGATCCAAACGAAGCCAGATTCGAGTGGGAGCGATGGCTGCAGACGAAGGGAAGGTGAAAATTGAAAAGTTCGATGGTGCGGACTTTGGCTTTTGGAAGATGCAGATTGAAGATTTTTTGTACCAGAAAAATCTATATCAACCTCTCTCAGGAAAGCAACCAGAGGGCATGAAGGATGAAGATTGGGCTCTTCTCGACAGACAAGCCCTCGGAGTTATCCGACTGACGTTATCCTGCAATGTTGCTTTTAACATAGCAAAGGAAAAGACCACGACGGGTCTTATGGCGGCTCTCTCCAGTATGTACGAGAAGCCATCGGCCTCAAACAAAGTTCATTTGATGAGGCGATTATTCAATTTGCGGATGGCGGAAGGGGCATCGGTGGCACAACACCTAAATGAACTCAACACAATCACAACCCAGTTGAGTTCAGTGGAAATTGAGTTCGATGATGAAGTTCGAGCTTTAATTCTCTTATCATCTCTACCAGACAGTTGGAATGCTACTGTTACAGCAGTCAGCAGTTCGTCGGGAAACATCAAATTAAAATTTGACGATGTTCGGGATCTGGTATTGAGTGAAGAAATTCGACGAAGAGAATCGGGTGAAGCATCAACCTCCTCAGCCTTACACACGGAGTCTAGAGGGAGAACTTCAGAAAGAAATTCAAATCGTGGCAGATCAAAATCTAGAAGGGGCAAATCAAGAACAGGAAATAAAGATTTTACCTGTTATAATTGCGGCAAAAAGGGTCACTTCAAAAGAGATTGCCGAGCACCGAAGAAAAATACTGGCGCACAGGAATCTGCCAACATGACGGAGGAGACAGGTGATGCCATGATTTTAAGCGTCAACAGTCCGATTGAATCATGGATCTTGGATTCAGGGGCATCTTTCCACTCCACCCCATGCCGAGAAATCATGGAGAACTATGTCAGTGGTGATTTTGGGAAGGTTCATCTAGCTGATGATGAAACCTTGAAGATCGTCGGAAAAGGAGACATCCGACTAAAGCTGCCAAACCAGACCACCTGGAAGCTGACAGGAGTGAGACATATTCCTGGCCTCAAAAGAAATCTGATTTCTGTTGGGCAGCTTGATGGAGAAGGATATAGTACAACTTTTTCAGGCTGTGAATGGAAGATTACCAAAGGAGCACTCGTCATTGCTCGTGGTAAGAAGACCGGTACTCTCTATGTAACCTCAAATTTAGAGAATATCATTGCAGTAGCAGATGCTGATGGAAAATCAAACCTATGGCACCAAAGGCTCGGCCATATGAGCGAGAAAGGAATGAAGATACTTCTATCAAAAGGGAAGCTGCCGGATCTAAAGAATGTAGATGTCGGACTATGCGAGGATTGCATCTTTGGAAAACAAAAGAAAGTCAGTTTTGCAAAGATTGGCAAGACACCCAAGGCAAAAAGGTTAGAATTGATTCATACTGATGTATGGGGACCATCCCCAGTTCCATCTCTTGCAGGCTCACTATATTATGTCACCTTCATCGATGATTCAACAAGGAAGGTGTGGGTTTATTTTCTGAAGAAGAAATCAGAAGTCTTTGATACCTTCAGAAAATGGAAGGCCATGGTGGAAAATGAGACTGGTTTGAAAGTCAAGCGGTTGAGGTCTGACAATGGAGGAGAATACAGAGACAGTAGATTCAGAGATTTCTGCGCAAACAATGGGATCAAGATGGAGACAACAGTTCCCATAACACCGCAGCAGAATGGCGTAGCAGAGCGCATGAACAGAACTCTGAATGAACGTGCCAGAAGCATGAGGATACATGCCGGATTGCCCAAATTTCTATGGGCTGAAGCTATCAACATTGCAGCTTACTTGATCAACCGTGGGCCCTCAGTTCCTTTGGATGGCGGAATACCAGAGGAAGCTTGGAGCAAGAAAGAAATAAACCTTTCATACTCAAGAGTGTTTGGTTGTATTTCTTATGTACACATAAACTCTGCTGAAAGAAGTAAACTTGATGCCAAGTCCAACAAATACGTCTTTGTTGGTTACGGTGGTGATGAGTTCGGTTACCAGTTTTGGGACTACGAAAATCGAAAGATCATCAGAAGCAGAGACGTCATTTTCAATGAAAATGTGATGTACAAAGATAGGTCAACCGCAGAATCAAGTAATACCGAAGCTGAAACAAAGGAATTTGCTGAGTTCGAGGAGATTTCTGGAAATGATGTTCAGATCAATCCTGAAGCAGTTCAAGAAGAACCAGGCACACCAGAACTGAGACGCTCCTCCAGAATTCCTAAACCAACCCAACGGTATTCTCCTTCTTTACACTACTTGTTTGCTGACTGACAATGGTGAACCAGAGTGCTATGATGAAGCAATGCAAGTGGAGGATTCAGTCAAGTGGGAGTTTTCCATGAAAGATGATATGGACTCGCTTATGTCAAATCAGACATGGGAATTAGCTGAATTACCACTAGGCAAGAAAGCGCTCCACAACAAGTGGATTTACAGGATCAAAGAAGAGCACGATGGGAGCAAATGCTACAAAGCAAGATTGGTTGTCAAAGGCTTTCAGTAAAAAGAAGGTATTGACTACAATGAAATTTTTCTCTCCAGTCGTAAAATTGTCTACAATCAGACTGGTGTTGAAAATTGTAGCTGCAGAGAATTTACATCTTGAGCAGTTAGATGTAAAGACAGCTTTCCTTCATGGTGATTTGGAGGAAGAAATCTATATGAGGCAGCCAGAAGGCTTCATAGAGGCAGACAAGAAAAACCTGGTATGCAGGTTGAAGAAGAGCTTGTATGGTTTAAAACAAGCTCCTAGACAGTGGTACAAGAAGTTCGATAGTTTCATGAGTAGCAGTGGTTTTATCAGATGCCAAGCAGATCATTGTTGCTACATCAAGAGGTTCGACAACAGCTTCATTATTTTATTATTGTACGTTGATGACATGCTCGTTGCAGGCTCAGACATGCAAGAGATTATACACTTGAAGCAAAAATTGTCGAAGCAGTTTTCTATGAAGGATCTGGGCGCTGCAAAGCAGATTCTTGGGATGAGGATCAAGAGAGACACAAAGTCGGGGACTTTGATGTTATCACAGGCTGAGTACATCAACAAAGTACTCTCCAGGTTCAACTGCAAGATGCTAAACCAGTAAGTACACCTTTAGGTGTTCATTTCAGACTCTCCAAAGACCAATCACCAACCAGACCAGATATTGCTCATGCAGTGGGAGCTGTTAGCAGGTACATGAATAATCCGGGCAAGGTACACTGGGAAGCAGTCAAATGGATCATCAGATATCTTCGGGGTACCACAAACAAAGCACTTTGTTTCAAAGGTGGAGATATGATACTGACAGGCTATGTAGATGCTGACTTAGCCGGAAATGTCGACATCAGAAGGAGCACTACAGGGTATGTCTATACTCTAGGAGGAACTGCAGTGAGTTGGGTTTCTCAACTACAGAAGATAGTTGCTCTCTCCACAACTGAAGCAGAATATGTCGCTGTTACGGAAGCCAGCAAGGAGATGGTTTGGCTCCAAAGTTTCTTGGAAGAGTTAGGCAAGAAACAAGAAAACAATATCTTGTATTGCGACAGTCAAAGTGCTATCCATCTAGCAAAGAATCCGTCTTTTCATTCCAGGACAAAGCACATACAATTGAGATATCATTTTATCCGGTCTCTTCTGGAAGATGGGATTTTGAAACTTGAAAAGATTAGTGGAGCTCAAAATCCGACAGACATGTTGACAAAGACGGTGACTACGGATAAACTGAAGTTGTGTTCAACTTCAGTTGGCATGCTAGAATAACAAGACCAGACATGGTACTGCATTGATCGAGGTGTGAAGACATATTAAAATCAGTCTTCAAGTGGGAGATTGTTAAAAGTTTCAAAGTTTGGCAACCAACTTTGGAAAATGTTTTTTTCAAAGTTTGGTAAATGTTTCTTTGAAAAATGTTTTTCAAAGTTTGGTAAAATTTTGGTAGATGTTTGTTGAAAATAGGAATGGGTAAATTCACTTTAGTCATTGCACTTTAGGGTATTTTCAAAGATTAGTCCCTAAGTTTCTACTATAAATACCCTTACCCATTTAGCTTCAAAATCATCCCAAAACATTTCTTTCTTCCTATACTAGAGAGCTTTCTTGTGAGTAGTGAGTATTTTGTAAACACCTGTAAATTTTCTCTCTTAGTAAAAGATCTGCAGCAGCCCGGAGACGTAAGCACAATTGGCTGAACTCCGTTATCAATTTTCGGGTATTATTTTTCCGCTTTTATTTCGCATTCTCACTAATCTGGTTATAGGGAAATTACTTGTACTCGGTTTATTTTCCTAACATTTAATTCCTCGATTTTTCCGCTTTTATTTCGCATTCTCACTAATCTGGTTATAGGGAAATTACTTGTACTCGGTTTATTTTCCTAACATTTAATTCCTCGTAAAATTCGATCATTTATCTCAGTAAAATTTGATTTAAAGAGGGTTTGGAAATATACCCTCGCCAATTCCTCCATGGCTGTATCCCTCTCAATGCGAGCCCTCGACTCTGACTCCAAATGGGAGATATGTTTCCGACGCTTCCTTTGAGAGGTGAAGCGGTGAAAAAATGCAGTGTTATTGTCCCCATGTTTAAGCTAATTCGCCTGAGCTCGTTGCTTCCAATACAATTCAGTTTTATCCATTTCTATGTTCAGATGCGTTTTGTATCAGTAAATTCTGCCAAGACCTCTTCCGAAGGGTACTGCTCCATTAGATCCCTAAGGAGGTGCTTCAGATCCTCTTCAGTCCACCTGTGTTTCTTTCGAAATTCTCGAAACCATATATCCATTCCAGTTCATACATTTTCCAGCTTCCCCAACATAGAATCGGCAGGAATACTCCAAAGCCTAGCCACTTCCTCCTCACAACTATCTTTCGTCAACCACACAGCTTCAAATTTAAAATGCCACTGGCAATTCAGACTCACTGTGATCAGTTTCAATCAGGATCGGGCAATGATCTGAAATAGAGTGGTTTACCCATGAAATCTCCGGACAATCATTCAAAGTTCTAAGCAGATTCCACGATTCGAGTTGACAGCTCTCTTCTGAAGCTCCATAGGACCCGGTGCATCTCCACACACGACTATCCTCCATAGAAACAATAAATTCAATATGGGACGACGAAAAGGATCGCACAGAGACATTCAAGTAACCATGCCATGCTAAGCACAGCCCACCACTGCTGCCACGATCATCAACCTCAACTCCTCCCTAAAACCCACATGATCGTCGAATCTGCACCATTTGAGAGCTCTGAACCTTCGTCTCCACTAAGAACACCAGCGCGGGGTTAAAATCCTTCAACAAATGCTGAAGGCGGCGAACTGCCCGAGGCTGCCCCAAGCCTAGAACATTCCAGCTAATGAGTTTCATAGCGAACGGAGGACCTGGTATTCCAGGTCGGCCGATAACCTGTTGTTTGGAATATTCTCCACATCAGAACCATCGCGCGAACTCCCGTCCATGCTTTAACGCTGTCTTTTAGACTCATCACCTCTCACAAAAGGCATGTTTTCTGCCTCAGCAACCATCTCAATGTCGTCGTTGTGCCCTAAAACATCGCCAATACTTTTACATAGACATATGTTGGATTTCTCCTTAATTGGAGAGGTTCTAGAATATTCTAGAGCTTTCTGGAGAAATATAGAATTTTCTAGAATATTTCGGAGAACTCTAGAGAAGTATAGAACTCTCTAGAAGTTTATGGAAGAGTGTGTAATCATCTGAAATATTCTGGAGATGTGTGGAACCTTATGGTAAAGTATGGAAGAATATGGAAAGGAGTGGAAGAGTGTAGAGCTTCTTAGAGTGTGTGGAGTATTCTAGATAATTAATCTCCACCCTTGGATGTCTCCACTATTTATTGTAGAAGTGGAGTAGTATAAATAGGGGTGAGAGAATTCATTCCTAACCATCCAAAAATACTAAGAGAATCCACTTCTTAGAGTAAGAAACTAGAGAGTTAGAGAGTCTCCTTGAGAGATAATAGAGATAGCTTGGGAAATCTTTATCCTCAAGCTTGAGTGAGCCATCAAGTGTGAGTTAAATTTTGTGAACACATCCTTGTAATCATACTATTCTTTTGCATAGTGGAAGAATCTCCAAATTGGAGAATTATAATTTTGTGCTCTCTTTACTATCCTTAATCTCTAACTGTCTATCTTAATTTCACGAAACGGGAAAGACCGTGATTCTCAATAACATCCTGAGTGAAACTTAGCGGTGACCCACTCTTTCATCGATATTGGAGCCTCTTGAATCGGGGAAATTAACTCCCATTTGAACTTGATGCGTGTCCAAATGGAGTACCTCCCTTATCAGCCTGCATCTTATCTGCATTGCGTAATCTTTCAGACAAAACGCCCCCTATCAGTTGCTCTCGAAGCCAATGACTAGAAAGAATACATTTTCGTCTTGAAGGGGCCCGAATAGATAAGCCCCACTGCGGGATTAACTCTTTCTTCTCTTGTAACACTCGCAAAGGGCAGAACTTCTCACAATGTCCTAATTTACCGTAGATAAAGCAGAAAAGTCTAAGCTTCTCGTATTGGAATAGCGCATACATGATTGTC
This sequence comes from Hibiscus syriacus, assembly GCF_006381635.1. Taxonomy (NCBI): domain Eukaryota; kingdom Viridiplantae; phylum Streptophyta; class Magnoliopsida; order Malvales; family Malvaceae; genus Hibiscus; species Hibiscus syriacus. The sequence goes on along the minus strand of NW_024062648.1, from coordinate 574,281 downwards.
CCATTTTTCAGCGTAAGCTTTTTTTGCGTTTTAACGCCCTACGAACATCCAACCGAACCCTTACTCGTATACCTCTCCGATAACCGAGTGTGATGGCAATAGTTCTCACAATGTCCTAATTTACCGTAGATAAAGCAGAAAAGTCTAAGCTTCTCGTATTGGAATAGCGCATACATGATTGTCCCATTTTTCAGCGTAAGCTTTTTTTGCGTTTTAACGCCCTACGAACATCCAACCGAACCCTTACTCGTATACCTCTCCGATAACCGAGTGTGATGGCAATAGCATCATAGTCAAAGAACGTGCCTAGAAAATTCCCGAACTGTTTTGCAGTTTTTTTTGAAATATAACCCATGGGAATGTCATTTATCAGAACCCAAAAATCCACCCAATTGAGTTCAACCATCATCGGATTCTCCCCTGATCCCAGCCGGTGCAAGAGCAGAAGATGAGAATTGAAATACCAAGGGCCTTCTGCTTCGATTCGATTTACATCATCTTCATGGAATAACCAGAATATATAACGACTTTTCCCTAGATCCGCAATAGAGATTCCCCTTATCGGATACTAAACGTTCGCCATCGTCACTCTCATTGCCAGAAAATTAACCATACCACCCCAAGAATCATATCAAGGTTGCATAATGGTTGTGATTGGAGGAGGGATAACTGGCATAGTTTTACTATTTTTGAAAAAAATTAAATGAACATGTTCACACAACAACTAATATAAATAATATAAATAAATGAAGACGAACATAATACTAAAATTTTAAATGAATATGAATCGAACATGAATACCTTAAAAAATAAACAAACACACAGTTTTATTTATTCAAGCTTTGTTCATTTACACCCCGGTTTACCGCTTCATTTAGACATATCAAATCGGGTTGAATCGAGTTTAGTATCATGTAAAAGAACAGATGTTAAAACTTTATCACAAGAATGCTGATAACAAGTTTTTTTTCCCATATATAAATTGTTAGTGAGATGTCTCTGCAATGTGTACTTGTCAATGTGATGGCAGGTTCCATATCCAAATATGATGGAGTTCTTCGAAAGTCTTGGAATTGATATGGAGCCATCTGATATGCCCTTCTCAGTGAGCCTTGATGAAGGAAAAGGCTTCGAATGGGGCACCCGAAATGGTTTCTCGAGCTTGTTTGCTCAGAAATTCAACCTCTTCAACCCTTACTTTTGGCAAATGCTTAGGGAAATTATCAAGTTCAAGAATGATGTTACTAGGTGAGCAATGTTAAAATTCCCTTTTATGTTGCTCGGAGTCGAAGTGTAAGTGTCAGATACAGATATCGCCCTCCAATTCTTTGTTCGAACAAATATACTTATTGTCCATCTTTCATTTCTGATTGTGCAGTTATCTTGAACTGTTCGAAAACAACCCGGATATCGGTCACAATGAAACATTGGGATAGTTCATAACATCAAAGGGCAACTCCGAATATTTTCGGAAGGCTTATCTGGTGAGATCAGAGACTACCTATTTCTGATATACTTTTGTTCACGTACAACTCTACTTGTTCGACGAAACGTATCCTCCGTAGTGAATAGCATTGACAAAAATGTAGCTTTTTAGGTGCCTGTATGTGGTTCAATGTGGTCCTGCCCTACCGAGAGAGTTATGGATCTTTCTTTTTTCCGCAACCATCATCTACTTCAGGTATATTGTCATGGTGTATATTAGTCAGATTCGATTGAATTTTAGACATGAATATGTATGGTACACCCCGAACTTCTGTTCGAATATGTTCGGAAAATGAATAGTCTAGTTAACATATGTTCCTGGTAAGAATGAGCAATTTCTTCTTAGGTGATACTAGAGCTTTCTGTGTTAGTTTGGATTTGATAATATAACTTTGCTCATCTTTATAGCACGTTGGACTACCACAGTGGATGACTGTTCAATGGCGTGGTTACCTCGACAAGGTATTAGTTTGATTCTCCATTTCCTCTTCTTCAATTTCATCATTTCTATATCCGAATTCATTGTTACATTCATTTGAATGTAACCTCTAAAACGTGTTTTTCTGTTTGTTTATTGACAAAATGTCATCAACTTAGAGACGAGCTGGAGAGTAGAGGCTGTCAAATAAGAACTGGTTATGAGGTGCATTCTGTTTTGAGTGATGCTGAAGGTTAGTATCTAAGTTTGTTCACTCGAGCATTTTCTTGGACACGATCAAGAATGTTTAACATAACTATTTCTCAAAACTTTTTCCCATGCCAGAAACATTGTGGCTCCACTGCTAATGCCAAAGGTTTATTATAGGTTGTACTGTACTATGCGAAGACGAGTCTCGAGAATCATATCAAGGTTGCATAATGGCTGTTAATGCACTTTGAGATTGCTTGGAAATCAAGCAACATATGATGAATCTTCAGTGCTTGGTGCTTTCCAATATGTCTATAGCTACCAGATCTGATGGATTAATAATCAATCTCTACTCCATGTTGTACGATCATTTGCGAGTCTCTCTATTTGCAGCGATATTTATCTTCATTGTGACGAAAATTTAATGCCCAAAAATCGAGCAGCATTGAGTGCTAGGAATTTTATTGGAAGAACAGACAAGAAAGTATGTTTGACATACTGGCTCAATGTGCTTCAGGTACCTACTATGTTCTCTTTGCTTAAATAGTACTTTTGGCACTGAATTTTTAAGCATTCATGATTCAAACTGTGGTTGCTTCTATCTATGTTGGTCGATAACTTTATTTTTCTTTAAGTATCGATGTCCGGCGTCCGTGTCTAATGCATATTGAAAGTTAATACGAGAAAAGATGACAACACCAATAATGTTGCAAGTCTACAATTTTATGAATCTGCAGAATCTAGGAGAAACAGGCCTACCCCTTTTGGTAACTCTTAATCCAGATTATACACCAAAGCACACCTTGCTGTGGAGAACTGGCCATCCAGTACCATCAGTTCTGCAATAAAAGCTTCGCTCGAGCTCGAATGGATTCAAGGGAAGAGAGCTCGAACCGATTTTATCAAGGAATACATCTTCCCTGGTTGTTGCGTACCTTCATTGACTTGGATAACAACGGCCATGAAAGCAGCACCAAAACTTTGGTATAAATAATATTCCCCCTTGGTAAACTCTTTTTTTTTCGGTTATGGAGAAAACTGAAGGAAGTTGCGTGATCATAATGTGGAGCTGGAGTATATGGAAAACATAATGCCTCATTACTAAAAAACATTTAGATATTGGAGAAAGAATTTTCTGGACAACAAGATGTATGCTATTATATGATCCTTAAATGACACATTTACTGGTGAAAATCATTATTTCAGAACCTTTCTATGAAATTTTGACTGTAATTCTCTCAGCAAAATCCTTGCCTTGGGATTCGATGACAAGTTCATTCGAACATGGGAATATTATTTTGATAATGTGGCTGCTGGTCACAGGACAAGGACTCTTGGGATTTACCAGGTGAGTTTCAAGTACCTGCACAGCTTTATTATCCATGGTTTTCAGTTTTCGTTCTGAAATACTCGTATTCGACATATACTCGACACGAATACGTGATATAATCGTACAAATATCACTAGAAATGCAAATAATTGGAGGTAACTTTACATTTGTAGGTTGTAATTTCTAGGCCCGGAAATGTAGATGCACTTGGCAATTCATTCAAAGGCTTCCCTTCAGTATCATAGTTCATCCATTTCTCCTCGTATCAGATGTAGAGCCATAACCATGATCGGAGTATGTTGGAACTGCTCTGCAATATATATATATATATATATATATATATATTATAAAATTCAGGCATGCATGTGTATGATACTTCTTTTAAGAGTCAAGATATGTGTTCAAGCTTTACTGTATGATCAGAATTTGGAGGGTTCGAATAAAAAGATGAGACCTAATGTGAGTTTGGATAAAAAAAATACTACCTAAATATGTAAATTTTAAATCCTTTCTAAATTACTAGTGAGAACCTCATTGGGTAATATCATTTGCAAAATAAACTATTTGTGATTGAGACCGATAACACAATTGTTGTTGAATTACTTGATGCATGTGGTGGTTGAGATGGATCATATCGTTTTTAAACAATAAGTATATTTTTTTGTTGTTCTCATGTTCATCATGATTAATCTAGACACGACTTGTGTCACATATTCGATTTTGGTAGACAAGTCTCCTACATACACAAATATTCAAATTCGACACATTACTTAAACGATATTAAGCTGCTTACAGCTTGATCAACTCCTTTGGTGACAATAAATATTTTTTTTAATAGAGAATGCCTAATTGAAAAGATTTAAAGTACAATAAGTGAAATATGATAGAAAGTGTTACAAAATTAGCTTAATAGACCTGGCGGATAGAAAAAATGACTCGTTAAGCCATCTCCAAAATTAATTTGGGATTTACGGCATTTGTTACAGTGATTCGAAACTAGTCACGTGGGCATGACAGTTCCAATAAAATATATTTTTTATTAGAACTTATTATCCGACGTGACAAATTCCAATAAAACAATTATATTTTTTTGAAACTTTTCACGTCGCCGTTTGGATAAAAAAAATATTATTTTGATAATTTCGTCATGTAGGCGGAATGAATTTGAATAAAAATTGAGGAAGATTTGTCTGTTGTTGATAGTTATGGTGGAGACATGGCATAATATCAAAAGGCTCCCTAATATTTTATTAAATTGTCACTTTAGCTTTTTTTGGAAGTATTTTGATTCTAACATTTTATTTTGGTAATATTTTTTAAGTGTAAATTTTAAATCCTTTCTCAATTAAGTTCGTTTTCAGTTAATCTGTGATACTAATTCAGTTATTAATGTATTGTAAAGACAAGAACCAAAGATAATCTTTATACTCTTAATTGTAAACCACGAGAGTACATAACATTCTTCATCTAAATCCCAATTAATATTTTGCATATATAACTCCTTACATTTAGGGGTTGGTGAGTTGGTGGACACCATTGTTACTTACAACAAGTTTAACACCTACGAAGTATTTTTTCAAGCACGTCTCCAGGAAATGATAGATTGGTGTCAACAACTAGGAAATAATTGCATTCAAACATGGACCAAATGTTAATGTTTAAATCAAAACATGTATGCTCATTGAGTTTAAAACTATGAAATAATTCTGCTAATTAATTTTGGATTTGATCGGTTAATGGTTAGTGTTTTTTTTTAAACTTAGATTTCGGTTCGAAATCGATTAATTAACCGAATTAATTGAAATTATTAAATATTTAACATATTATATATATTATTTAGTTTTAGGGTTTCGGTTTGGCGCGAATCGACTTGACATTCTGAGCAGACACATGAACATAACAACCTCTACATCCAAGAAAGTTTTTCTCTCTCTCTCTTAATTCTTCTCTTCCATTGATCTTTAGAAAAGAAAAAAAATCTCTCGGTATATTACATCAATCGCAATTAATTCCCGAAATCGCCTCTGGCATTCTGCTCAAACACACAAACAAAACAACCTCTGCATCCAATAAAGCTTCGTTTCTTCATTTATCTTCTCTTATTTGTTTTAATTCTTCTCTTGCATTGATCTTTACAGAGAAACTGGAGAACACTATGTTTCACTCCACATAGCTCATTGATCGCAAAAACCCCTGGGGAAAGTGTGGTGATATTTTCTTCTTTTTTGTTTTTGTTTTGTGAAATAGAGTATTTGGGGAAAAAACAATAAGCTCTCTCTCTCTGTTTCGCTTTCTCGTATATGTAACCTAGAGTAATCTCTGTATTTTGGTTTTTTGTCTTCTCAAGGTTAATCGCTAATAGGCAATGGAAGCTCGATCGAAAGAAGGCGAATGGGCTCGACATTGCTCGAATTTAGTTTCTTGTTTCTACCTTTCTTTTTAGTTTCTATTCTCTCTCAAAGAGGCTCTCTAACTCTCTAGTTTCTTATTCTAAGAAGTGGACTCTCTTAGTATTTTTAGATTTTTTTATAGTTAGGAATGAAGTCTCTCACCCCTATTTATACTACTCACCTCCACAATGAATGGCGGAGATTACTTACATCAAATGGTGGAGATTAATTATCTAGAATGTTCCACACACTCTAAGAAGCTCTACACTTTTCCAATCCCTTCTATATTATTCCATACTCTTCTATAAGGTTTCACACATCTCCAGAATGTTCCATAGGATTTCATACTATTCCACAAGCTTTTAGAGAGTTCTACACTTCTTTAGAGTTCTCTTGAATGTTCTATAAAATTCTACACTTCTCCAGAAAGCTCTAGAATTTTCTAGAACATCTCCAATTAATGAGAGATCCAACAAATCTCCCCCTCTCGACTTAATTGGGAGGTAGTATCAAGCTGACACCTTGACAACAATCTTCGAACTTCTTTTTCGATATTACCTTGGTCATCATGTCTGACTTGTTCTTATATGTGTGAACCTTGTCAAGATGTATTTGCTTTTCCTTGAGAACTTCTTGAATCCAATGATATCCAGTATCTATGTGCTTTGAGCGAGAATGAAATGTTGAATTCTTTGCCAGATAAATTGCACTGATTGTCACACTTTAAGACATACGTTTCTTGATCTATTCCCAGCTCCAACAACACAACCTCTGCATCCACGAAAGCTTTGTTTCTTCATCTCTCCTCTCTTATTTTTTTTAATTCTTCTCTTCCATTGATCTTTACAGAGAAATCGAAGAACACTATGTTTCACTCCACAAAGCTCCTTGATCGCAAAAAACACCTGGGGAAAGTGTGGTGAGCTTTTCTTCTTTTTCTTCTTCTTTTTGTGAAATGGAGTATCTGGGAAAAAAACAATGAGTTATCTCTCTGTTTGGCTTTCTCATATATGTAACCTGGAGTAATCTCTGTATTTTGGTTTTTGTATTCTCAAGTTTAATCCCTAATAGGCAAGGGAAGCTCGATCAAAAGAAGGCGAACGGGCTCGACGTTGCTCGAATTTGGTTTTTTGTTTCTACCTTTCTTTTTAGTTAGTTTCTAGCAGGGATTCAAAAATCGACCGTGTAACGGTATAATGGCCGTTATATCGCGATATCGATGGCCCCCGTTATCGATATCAGCCAAAATCACGGTGTGAAACAAAATCATACCATAATGGCCAATAACAGCCGCAAATTAATGGTTAACGGTCGATCGCGGCTATAACAGACCATTTTTCCCATTAATCCCTGTTACAACACCAAACATCAAGTTTGATTCTGTAATTTCTCTAATTGTTGCTTCAAGCTTTCATCTGAAGAAGAATAAGGCCACGAGATGGGTATGTTGAGATCCAAAGTCTAGGATAAGGACCAAGTCCGATTTCACCGCTTTCAGATCCATTTTAGGTTTAAGGGGGTGGGGTGGGGGTGGAAGCGGCAGGAGGGTTTAAGGAGGAAGGCTGATGGAAATCAGGATTTCGATATAGGCTGAAAATAGGGCTATTAATTTACAGGTAAAAATGAGCAAAATATATTACTTATTTTGTTTTAGGGTAAATTGCCTAAATGGGCACTCAACTTTTACGGCACTAACATTTCAATAAAACATCATTTCAATTTAGTAATCTAATTTACGAATGTTTAGATAATTAAAATATTTTTTTATAATTTAATTATTAAACCAATATATTTCTTAGTAAACATATAATATTAATAACATTCCAAAACTTAAATATAAATCAAATCTAAATATTAATTGAGATTTATAACTCGAATTAATAATTTAAATGTTTTAGATCATTTTTTTTGGATTTATAAAATAACTCCAAAAAGTAAATTTTAAAGATAAAAGGAATATGATTTTTATAGAGTTTTTGGATTTATAAAATAACTCCAAAAAGTAAATTTTAAAGGTAAAATAAGTTGTACGTCCGCAATACCTGCCGTTACCATGATAACATCCGTTACGACCGCGATAAACACAACGCGACCGTAATTTGAATCTCTGATTTCTAGATTTCATTTCTTTTTATTTATACTTTGCGTGATTTTAACAGTGAACAAATAAAAAAAAATCCTCTGGTTCCGATGTCTCTTCGAACCTCTGCAATTCTCACGAGTAAATCGACTGAATACCGACACTGTTTTCTCTATTTTCCATTACTTTTCCGCCTTTTATTGAACAAGTTTTTACTATTGTTTTCTAAATTTCTCGTTATGCTCTTTAGGTGGTGTTTCGATTCTTTGCAAGAAACAAGTGGATCTCCTTCTTGGTGATTTAACGTCGAGCCCTACTTTTTTTATAACTTCGGTATTTAGTCTTTTTTTTTACGTTTTACCGGGGTTTTAACGCTCCTCTGTTTTCTCTTAACAGAGGATGTTACTCGGCTTGAGGTAATTTCATTTCCTTTTTGCTTTAATGTTATTCAATTGTATTGATATTTCAAAAAAGGAACGAGAAAAACGATCTCTCTTGTGGTTTTGTTTCTGAGGTTGAATTTCGTAACTCGTGGAAGAAGGTAGGGAAAGATCAAAATCTACTCCAGAAAAGAAAATCCAGGTAAAATCTCTTTTATATATGTGACACTTCATCTTTAAAAATAAATTTTAAAAAATTGTATAGATGGGATTTTTGGGTTATTCTGTCTACTTGTCTGCAGGAGAGAATCCATTACTATACCTGAAAAATGAAGAAACCTCCATGGGGTTCACTAATGCTGGAGAACCTGAAGAAGAAATCTCTGCGGGGTCTAATCTGGTAAGTGATCAAAACGAATTTGCCAAAAATGCGTGCTTTACATGCAAGAAACATGAAAAAAAAAATGCAAATATCATGAAGCAGGAGCACTGGAATGGGAATAAAACCAAAGCAACATGCAAGACTAAGATGAAAAATACTAAAATAATGTGCCAAATATGAAATAAATGGAAATAGAGGCATAACAAGTTACCATATTGTAAATAAGCAGAACATTGTATCAAAATTAAAATAAAAAAATATAAATAAAAGGGTTAAAATAAAAAAAAACAAAAACCTTACATCAAACATTAAATAAATAAAATATAAACAGGTGACCTTATTGTAAAATAATCAAATTAATATGTGAAAATCAAAATAATAAAAAAAAGAAAATTCGGTTACTAACATGGAAAAACATGGCAACACTTGGGGGACTAAAACTAGATTCACCCTATTTTAAACCTGAGCATTTTCTAAACAAAATAATAAGGGTAAAAATCACATTAGATCCAACAATTCAAATTAAAGATCAAAACAGCCCAAACCAGTGGCTAAAATGAAAATACACGTTGAGGCTTGGGGGACTATTAAATGATTAACCAAAAAAAAACTAAATAGAAACTTAAGCCTTTAACCTAAACTAAAACAAAAATCAAACTTCTTCACTCTTCCCTTTTCTTTTCTTTTTTTCACGAGCGGCAGCCACACCAAAGGAGAACCAAGGTTCCACCGGCCAGCCACCACGACGGTGGCCTCCTCACCCCAACTCCGTCGAAAACGGCCGAAACTCTGCAATTCTCACGAGTAAATCAACTAAATACCGACATTGGTTTCTCTATTTTCCATCACTTTTCCGTCTTTTCTTGAACAAGATTTTACTATTGTTTTCTAAATTTCTCGTTATGCTCTTTAGGTGGTGTTTCGATTCTTTATAAGAAACAAGTGGATCTCCTTCTTGATGATTTAACGTCGAGCCTTACTTTTTTATAACTTCGGTATTTTTTTATACGTTTTACTAGGGTTTTAATGCTCCTCTGTTTTGTCTTGACAGAGGATGTTACTCGGCTTGAGGTAATTTCCTTTCCTTTTTGTTTTAATGTTATTCAATTGTATTGATATTTCAAAAAAGGAACGAGAAAAACAATCTCGCTTGTGGTTTTTGTTTTTGAGGTTGAATTTCGTAACGCATGGGAGAAGGTAGGGAAAGATCAAAATCTACTCCGGAAAAGAAAATCCAGGTAAAATCTCTTTTATATATGTGCCATTTCATCTTTAAAAATAAATAAAATGAAGAAACCTCCATGGGGTTCACTAATGCTGGAGAACCTGAAGAAGAAATCTCTACGGGGTCTAATCTGGTAAGTGATCAAAACGAATTTGCCATAATGCGTGCTTTACTCTGCCATGTGGTTTGCCCAGTTTGTTATATGGTGGTGGTTATTCTATTTGAAATGAATTCACTGCTGTTTTCTTTTGAAATGAAGTGGAAAATTGGCTGTTAAGATCATCAATTCGAAGATAAACTATTAATTGTTAACGGGTGTTCATAATTAAAGCTGGTATTAAAATTCGTTTGAAATTCTATTTTGGAAATTAATCTTTTATCCCCTTTATTGATGTACAGCAGCATGACCAAGTTGATGTACACTACATTACCATTGATCTCCAAGATGATAATATTGCCAATGACCCACATTAAGGTTTTCTTTCATCCTCAACTTTTACAATATTTGGTAGTTTTAGTACACCAATCTGGTTTTCTTTTTTACAGCTGATAAAAAACGACATCACCTTATTTGATACGTATCAGCCTAATATCGATACTCTTGGTCGCTTCGAAAGGTAACTTTACAAGTAAACTTCACTTAGATGAGCATGAGCATATTGAGATGCCGCCTACTCGTATTCCTTCCCCATCCCGGCAAGTCGAGCCTCAAAGAGGTTAGAGTCCTATAATAGCTTTACATATTCAGTCACTCGAGTTTTGTAAGCGTTTAGTTCTTTATATTCTACAGGAAATAATTTGAGAAATATGAAAAAGATAATGAAGCTTTCTGAGCATTTTTCTGAGCATTTTTCATATTAACCCAATGTAAGCGGAAAAAAAAAGAAACTATGAACGAGAATGAGCTTGATATTCATGTTAATTTCCTACATCCGGAGGAAGCTAAGAGCAGTTTCAAGAGAACAAATTAGGTGACGATGGAACACAAGTAAACTTCAATTTAGATGAGCAGATTGATATGTCATCTGCTCGTATTCCTTCCCCAACCCAACAAATTGAGCCTCAAAGAGGTTAGAGTCCTATAATAGCTTTACATAATCAGTCATTAAAGTTTTGTAAGCGTTGGTTTTTTTTATATTCTTCAGGAAATATCATTATGGATGAAATGAGAGTTGGCTTTTCTAAAAAAGTTCACAAGTCCTGGCTTAATGATTCTTCAGCTTTAACTCGAACTCGAAAGAACTCTGTACGCCTTAAATATTTTCTTGTCTTTTTCATATTGATCATGATAATGGTGTATGATTATGTTACAGGCCCAAATTTTGCTGGCGGCCGCAAGAGTTATATCTTCTTCGAAGATAAAAAGGCACATGAAACTCTCATCTATTATGCAATTTGAAAGAAACAGAGAAGCGCCAAAACTATTTTGGATATGTGGAAACAATGCAAACAACCTCACAATATCTTACCTTCTGGTTAGAATTTAATAATTCTTGTTTTTCTACGTTCTTGAGTAAATAATGCAAGTTAATTCATCCTATAAGTTTGCAGTCAGAAACTTACCACCGCAACCACAATCTCCTGATTATCAAACGAATCATATAAGTCTCGCAATTCTTCCTGAGTTTGCTACCTCGAAATGCATATGTATGCACTATGTATGACTGACTTTGAAACGTGAAGTCTTTCGAAGATCTTCACAGTGAAGTTAGTTCCCCATCTCATGCTGCTGCAATTGACTTACAGCAAAATTGAGAAAATTGAAATTAGTCAAGTTGTGCAGTCAGGAAATGGTGGTAAGAAAATCCTCTCGTTTACAAGTTTTCTCTCTTCGGTTTGGAGACTTAATGTGGTATCAATTAAGCTTCAAATACATTTTGGAGACGATAGTGATTTGGACACATAGCATCCCACGATACCGAATGAGATTGTCAACTCTTGAATCTTTATTCACATCGGATGTTTTTCGTCCGTCGAATGTTTGTTTTGTTAGTATTGTTAATGTGATAAAACAATTACAGTGACTGTTATGGACAAAATAGAAACTGACCACTTATTTACCTGGACCTGTTGCACAGAGCACTTCAGGCAATATGTCCAAATCACTATCGTCTCCTGCAAAATGTATGTGAAGCTTAATTGATACCACATTAAGTCTCCAAACCGAAGAGACAAAACATGTAAAAGAGATGATTTTCTTACCACCATTTTTTAATTGCACAATTTGATTAATTTCAGTTTTCTTATTTTTGCTATAAGTCAATTGCAGCAGCATGTGATGGGAAACCGACTCCACTATGAAGATCTTCGAAAGGATTCACGTTCCAAAGTCAATCATACATATGCATTTCGAGATAGCAAACTCAGGAAGAATTGCGAGATTTACATGATCCGTTTGATAATCAAGAGGTTGTGGTAAAGTTCTGATTGCACACATATATGATGAATTAACTTGTATTATTTACTCAAAAACGTAGAAAAGTAATAATTATTAAATTCTAACCTGAAGGTAAGATATTGTGAGGTTGACTGCATTGCTTCCACATATCCAGAAATGATTTTGGTACTTCTCTGTTTCCTTCAAATAGATGAGAGTTTTATGAGCCTTTTTATCTTCGAAGAAAACATAACTCTTGCGGCCGCTAGCAAAATTTGGGCCTGCAACATAATCATACACCATTATCATGCTCAATATGAAGAAGACAAGAAAATATTCAAGGCGTACAGAGTTATTTCGAGTTCGAGTTAAAGTTGAAGAATCATTAAGCCAGGACTTGTGAACTTTGTTAGAAATAACAACTCTCCTCTCATCCATATTAATATTTTCTGAAGAATATAAAAACTAAACGCTTACAAAACTTCAATGGCTGAATATGTAAAGCTATTACTAACCTCTTTGAGGCTCAACTTGCCGGGCTGAGGAAGGAATACTAGCAGGTGACATCTCAATCTGCTCATCTAAATTGAAGTTTGCTTGTGTTCCATCGTCACCTAATTCGTTCTCTTGAATCTGCTCTTGTCTTCCTCATGTTGTAGGAAATTAGTATGAACATCAAACTCATTCTCGTTCATTTTTTTCGCTTACATTGGGTTAATATGTAAAATGCTCAAAAAACTTAAACCGAAAGCTTCATTATCTTTTCCATATTTCTTTAAGAATATAAAAAACTAAACGCTTACAAAACTCGAGTGGTTAAATATGTAAAGCTATTATAGGAACCTCTTTGAGACTCAACTTGACGGACTGGAGAAGGAATACGAGTAGGTGGCAATTGACATCTCAATATGCTCATCTAAAGTGAAGTTTACTTGTGTTCCCTCGTCATCTTCAAATCTGTCGTGGTTGTTAGACATATTAAGCAATTATTCAGTCCACAGACGCTCTAATGTGTCATTACCTAAAACCTTTACCAGCAATGCATGGAACCAAGCTTATAAAAGTTACCTTTTGAAACGACCAAGAGTGTCGGTATTAGGCTGATGCGTATCAGGTAAGGTTAGTATCGGTATTAGGCTTACGTAGCCAGATGCCAAGCTAAGAGAAACAGAACATAAAATCACGTTATGCCTCCAGTTCAAAACTATTTTCTAATCTATGGTCGGTAGCATAATAAATTACTTGGGCAGCCAGATGCCAAACTAAGAGAAACATAACATAAAAGCACGATACACCCCGGAATTCGGAATGTTATTTTTTCAGATACTATCCATATAGCTAATGCGAACAGAACATTTGAACAAATGTGCAAGACAAATCCTAATGCCTCAAAAAAGTACCCAACAGAGATAAAGCTGCAAACTAAAACTTTACAAGGAAACGACGAAAGAAAATTTCACACAAACCGATAATTAATACCGCAAACATCCACTAAGTGAGGGTATATCAATTTAAGAGAACCCATCTCTACAATCATAGATCGAACATAACATAAAAAAGTGAAGCTATATGAAGCATAAACAAGTAAACTTGTACCAAATTGTTCTATTATAAGAACTACCATTTAGCTACAGATTTGCAGAAACAAACAAGGATATGACAATGCAACTATGTTCATAGAACAAAAAAGATCACTAATGACAAAATATGCAAACTGACAACATAAAGAAGCCAAGCCAAAATGGTCAAAATGCTCAAGAATCAAACAAAAGTACTGCCATTTCAGAAGATAAACTTCCAAAAACACCAATTACCTAGATTCAAATTCCATGATCTCCAAAAGTTTGTTCCCATTTCTATGATTCTATCATTCCATTGGACTTTTCGCTTAATATTATCAGATTTTCTTGACTTCTCACCTCTTTTAGGCACCAACAAAGTAGTTGACTCACTGCAATCTTCTTCATCGGTTCTACAGAATCTATGGCACGTAAGTTGTTTTGCGTTCATTAGCATCCTTCACATCATTATGGACATCATCCATTGACAATTCCACTAAAATAAAACTTCGAAATCAATTGATAACTTGGATTAAAGAAATGAGTCCTTTATAATAAATTATAAAGCCCCTCAGTCTTCTAGGTGAAAAAGAACAAGACTCTCATTAACTCAAAACTCAAAGAAAACCTTTGCAAAAAGAAAGACAGATTTCTGTTAAAGATTGCGTTTTTATAAAATCCCCAGCTACCCAGAAAGCAAAAGGAGATGAATGATCAAACCCTAACCCAAAATTCATGAATTATCAAACCCTAACCCAAAATTCATGAATTATCTGATTCTGGGTTTTTCAAATGGGTGGAAAGTGGAATCCTTCAATCTGATAAAACCAAGAATCAAGTCAACCCTTTGTTTTTGACACCATAAGATGCAAATTCAATTTCCAAGAGGGAAACTGGAAAAAGCATGAAACTTGAGAGAATCTCGAAGCAGGCAAAAAAAGATCAATGAGCTAAGATTTTTAATTTCCCGGGAAAGTGATGGAAAATATGAGCTGCAAAAAAATAACAAGGTTTGACCAGGAATGATATACTGGGCGAGGTGTCAACGTTGGAGGAGAAGCCGATGGAACTTTGATGATAACGGTGAGATTGAAAAGGGAGAAACCTTTTTCTAAAGCTTCTAAAGTTACCTTTCAAAACGACCATGAGTGTCGGTATTAGGCTGATACATATCAGTTAAAATGATGTCGTTTTTATCAGCTGTAAAAAAGAAAATCAGATTGGTGTACTAAAACTGTCAAATACTGTAAAAGTTGAGGGATGAAAGAAAACCTTGATTGTGGTCATTGGCAAAATTATCCTCCTCGAGATCGATGGTAAGGTAGTGTTCATCTACTTAGTCAAATTGTAGTATATCAATAAAAGGGACAAAAGATTAGTTTCCGAAGTAGAATTGCAAAGTAATTTTAATACCAACTGCTTTGTATAGAAAAGTTTTCTTCCTTTGCAATCTAATTAAAGATATGAACACCAGTTAATAGGTAACGGTTTATCTTCTTCGAGGTTGAAATAAGGAACGCATCGAAGGTAACAAATGATCCAACTCTACTCCGGAAAAAAATCCAAGGCCAAGTAAAATCTCTTTTATTTATGTACCATTTCATCTTTTTGTATAGATGGGATTTTTGGGTTATTCTGTCTACCTTGAGTGCAGGAGAAGAGCCATTACTCTACCCGAAATCGAAGAAGCCACCATGGGATTCACTAATGCTGGAGAACTTGAAGAAGAATTCTCTATGGGGTTCAAAACCATCTTAATATGGTAAGCGATCTTTGCCATAAATGCGTGCTTTACTCTGCCATGTGGTTTGCCCAGTTTATTATATGTGGTTAACTATTATTTCTCTGCCCTTCTATTTGAAATGAATTCACTGCTGTTTTCTTTTGAAATGTAGTAAATTGTCTGTCAGAATCATCAAAGAAATTATACAGTTCATGATTATTTTTTATTAATATTATTACATATCATCCACCTGAATGAATTCACTTGTTAATTGCAAAGCCATACTGACAAACTGTGGTATTAGTTATGTATTATAAAGAAATGAACCCAAACACAATAAAGAGGAGCCGACCCCTTGAAAGCATGGCTAAATAAGCTTGCCATAATTAATGGGGTTTTAAAAATACTCTGTTTTCCAAGATTTTACTAGGCTACATAACTCGTTTTCCGATTGGATTGGCTTGGCTTTGGTGAAGCTTAAAATCTGAGAATGTTTATCATAACACTATGCTGTACACCAATCTGGCTTTCATTTTTACAGCTGATGACAATGACATCACCTTTCCTGATATATATCAGCCTAAGACCAATACTCATGGTCGTTTTGAAAGGTAACTCTAGAAGCTTGGTTCCATGCATTGCTGGTAAAGGTTTTAGTTAATGATTCACTAGACCGTCTGTGGCCTGAATAATTGCTTAATATGTCTAACAGCTGTGACAGATTTGAAGGTGATGAGGGAACACAAGTAAACTTCACTTTAGATGAGCATATTGAGATGCCACCTACTACTATTCCTTCCCCAGCCCGGCAAGTTGAGCCTCAAAGAGGTTAGAGTCCTATAATAGCTTTACAAGACTGCCGCAGCTCAAATTTTTATATTCTTAAGGAAATGATTTGAGAAATATGGAAAAGATAATGAAGCTTTCAGTTGAAGTTTTGAACCACTTCAAGCAGAACTGAATAATCTTTCCTAGTGAACATTTCCACTTAATTTGACACATGAAAGTTTTCTGAGCATTTGTTGTCAGTTAGACAAGAATAATCGAACTCGAGGTTTGTATGCTTTTAGGCTTTATATTCTGAAGGAAATAATTCGAGAAATATGGAAAAGAAAATAAAGAAACTATGAACGAGAATGAGTTTGATATTCGTGTTAATTTCCTGCAGCTGGAGGAAACCAAGAGCAGTTTCCAGAGAACGAGTTAGGTCAACAAGTGAATAGAAACAAAGAAGCCAGAGTATGCATTCATGATTTTTCTTTCTAACAGTTATTCTAAAAATCAGATTAAAATACAAACTCTGCTGATCTTAATCTCCTTGAGAAAGGAGGATCGACGGAGGCAGGAGCCAGGAAAACAAAAAAACAAGAAAGCCTAATGGAATTATTATGGATGAGGAGCAAACTGTTGGTTTCTAATTATGTTTACCATTCCTGGCTTGAGGAAACTTCAGATATAACTCCAAAAAAGAAAAAGGTACGCCTTGAATATTTGCAATTATATTCATATTGAGCATGATAATGGTGTATGATTATGTTGCACACCCGAATTACTTGTTAGCCTCTAAACTTACACAGTATGATCAAACACGGTTTATATGCTGTAAATTTTGCAGGGTTGTCATTTGTTCCGTTGGATGATATGTTTGTGAAAGGAAACGGAGAAGTCCCTTACAATGATCAACCATTACCATGAACCACAATGATGTAGGGAAGTTAATTCATCCTATACCTGTGCAGTGAGAACCTTACCACGGCAACCACAACCTCATGAACCATCTTGTAAAGAGAGTACATTCTGATTATCAAACGGTTTATGTAAGTCTTGCGACTCTTCCTTAGTTTGCTACCTCGAAATGCATATATATGCATTGTCCGACTGACTTTGGAACGTGAAGCCTTTCGATGTTCCTACTAAAGAGTTGCAGCGAATGAAGAGAACTTAAATGACACCGGTGGAGATTAATCAAATGGTCCGGTCAGGAAATTGTGGTAAGAAAATTCTCTCGTTTACATGTTTTGTCTCTTCTGTTTGTTGACTTAATGTGGTATCAATTAAGCTTCACATACATTTTACAGCAGACGCAGTAAGATCCAGAGGTAGCTCAGTATCCGGAGACGGAACCTCCTTAGGTAGCTTAGAAGTAAATACAGAAAGGTAAGTAAAGATTCATTTGCCATAATAAATCCGAAGGCAGAAAAAACTTGTATCCATGAAATCAGCAATATGCCAAAGACATTGTTATTAACTTACAGGGTTGGGTCCAAGAAGAAGAATGTGCGATCGACATCGAGAAACGATAGTGGTATGGACACGGTGCATGAGCATGAAGCGTTCTGTGAAGCAGATGCTGATTACAAGTTAACAAGGCCGGGAAGGAATAACTGGGCAGCTGATCCAGGTAAATAAGTGGGCAGCTTCTATTTTGGCCGTAACAGTCACTTTAATTGGTTCATCATCCATTATGGTCATCAACAAATAGCAATTCCTTTATTATTTTTTTTTTCAGATTTCATAGTGGTAACTCAACTTGCAAGGGAAACTCCTGCAGATAATCCTGCTCCCGAGATAATGACTGAGAACATCAAGACGTATGTTGTTTTTATGTTCATCCTTTAACAAATTTGAAGTCAAAATTAACTTATTCCTGGGGTGGGGGTGCTAAATTGAGTGCAGGTATATGAAAATACATTTTGAAAAGCTAGGAGCTCCTAAAGTAGAATCGCTAAAGAACTTGGCAGCAGGGTTAAGCAGAAAAGGAGCAGCTCTGCTCTTCTATTGGACATGTGGTATGCAAATACAAATACAAATACAAATGCTCTACCTCTGACTTGAATTGCCTTATTTGTATGAATTAATGATGAATTTTGTTTGCAGTTCATGCTTCTGAAGGTTGCTTGAAAGTGAAACAAGAGGTGCCGTTTGGAAACATTATCTTAATTACCAACAAGAGTGAAGAAAGGGCCATGGGCAGGGAATGAACGATTAAACAAGAGTGATACAATCTTGTTTGTACACTTTTTAAGGTATTTGTGTTTGTTTCATTTACCATTCGTGAACAAATTCGTTTAACGTTCGTGAACATATTTGTTTATATATTTGTGAACACATTTGTTTAATATTCTCGAACATATTCATTTACATGTTAAAAAAATGATGAAATTATGCCATTAGTCCTTAAACTCTTTAAATTTCACAGTTTAAACTCCAAAATTTATCATGTATTCAATTTAATCTCTACATTCACCAATATTTAAAAACAAAAACAAAAAAAATCAAATAAAAGAACTTTTAAGCTTGTTTTTTCACAAACATAAACGAATCAAACTCACCTATTTTTATGTTTGGTCTTTTATTAAATAAATAAAAAAATTTAAGGTTAAAGCGCACAAATGATCATCCGATTATAAGGTATTGTTTTATTAAGTATCTCAACTATTAAAAGTAACAAAATAGTCCTCAAACTTAAAGTGTTGTTTCATTAAGTCACTCGACAATTAAAAGTTATAAAATGATCACACGACTAGTTATTATGTTCTGAACTCAATCCTTTTGCGTTAAAAACTTTATGATATTCTAAGTTGAACATTAGTCTATTGATTGTAATATGATAAAATATGATCTCAAAATCTTAAACGACTATTATATCTCAACCATCATATTAACATCTAACTTAAATAACCATAAAAGTTTTAACAGAAATAGACAAATTTAGAACATGACGAATAGTTAGATGACAATTTTACAACTTTTAATAGTTAGAGACTTAATAAAAAAATACCCTATAATTGAGAAACTATTTGTATATTTATCCTTAAATAAACAAACATAAACATACTATTCACAAACAACTCATCAAACGTTCAATTCATTTACCCGTAACCTTAATTAACCTTAATAAACAAACAATTCATAAACAATACTTCGAACGCTCATGCCCATAGAGGAAACCTAGATTTCAAAGACACTGATGATATTAACAATGCTGTTGTAGAAATTTCTGCCGCTGCTTTATGATTGTTGTAGATGCAATGCCTGAAGGCCTACCACTGGCTGTAACAGTAACTGACTTTGGCTCAATATGATTATAATTACTTGTACAAGTACACATAAAATTCTCAAAGTTATCAATACACCATTAAGCCTAAGATATAGATCAGGAATCAAAACTTGAGGGACTTATCATAAAGTACATTAATTCATTTTCAAATCCAAAATCGAGTCGAACCATCCAAGATATTAGGAAGAAACAAACAGTAAGTATTGAACTAGCAAACTATAATCAGTCCAAAAAAAATTGAAACAAAATCTTCCACAACTTGGACTTGGAATTCCTAAACAATGGCATTGGCTGCACTAGCAATCCTTGGCCATAGATCAGCACACTCCTTTCCAATCGGACCAGTGATGGCAGAACCTAAAATTACCAGTACGAAAATGTTAATTGTAATATCTGAATATAAGACAGCCTCAAGTGGACACAGACACTTCACAAAAAATGAACCTCAGGGCACCATGATAATTTTTTTTTTTTGACATCCTACCTTTCATTTCTCCTTTTGGATTCACAATGACACCAGCATTGTCTGCAAGTTAAAACAAGATTCGAATCAGAAACTTAATGTTTATGAACATCAAAAACAAAATGAGAAATCAATGTAAAACGTTTAAGTGAACAAAATGTAGAGCCTGAATGGAACACGTGCAAGCATTGAAAACTTAATCCATCTGAAACGATGGACACAGTCAGTATTCCAGACAAGTAACTGTATCAACAATCAAACACTAGTGTAGATACTAGATACCTGACTTATGTCACAGGTTATTCAGACTTATTTTAATTAATTATAAATATGTAGAGACCAACTGGAACACTTGAACACTCAAGAGGATACCTTACTTAAATCTAATAATATATAACAACAGTTTAGCTAATTAGCGAGAAAACTTTCCTGCAAAACATTAAGAACACTAAAAGGGGATGGAAGATAGCATAATAAAAATTTATTTCAAATGTCCCAAGCTGGACAGGGATGATAACAATGGTTACCACCTGATTGATATGGTAGGCAAATCAATTTAGCTGGTTATGGGAGGTGTAGAGAAAGGATGAAATAAAATTCCCCACACTACATCACCAGCATAAAAACCATAATAGTCTATCAAACACAAGGCCGAATGAGAACAAATGCATCATATTGCATAAAGGGAGATTTCAAATGAGAGAAATCCCCCTTGATAAATATTCAAACAATTAATTTTATTATGTCAGTCATAGGAAGCATCAAATCATTGTAAGTCCAAGTTAAAGCACAAATCATGCCACCCCTTAACCAGCAAAGCCTCTATCTTAACAGTAAATTCTCCAAACTACATCACCAGCAAAAACATCAAGAAAACCATTACAAACATCTACAAAACACAATAAGAATGCAAACAAACGTATCAAATCACAAAAAGTAGATCCCAAACGAGAGAAACTTCACTCAACAATTTATTTGACCATTTGTGTTTTTATTTCTGGTCTCAGGAAGCATCAAATCATAAGTACATGTTCATGCACATATCATGCCGCCACGTAACCAGCAATCCCTCTATCTTCACAGTAAATAGCATCCTTAAGAGCACCTAGCTAATCTATTTTCCAATTCATTATTTAGCTACTACCATGTCCAATGCAAATGCATAACAGAAAAACTAACACTAAAAATCAAGTATGACATTTCACCTTCAAAGTACATGTAAACACCATCCTTTCGGCGCCAGGGCTTGCGCTGCCTCACAATGACAGCAGGCAAGACCTTCTTCCTAAGATCCGGCTTCCCTTTCTTGACAGTAGCCATCACCATATCTCCGACACAAGCTGATGGCAATCGGTTAAGGCGGCCCTTGATTCCCTTCACAGAGATGATATAAAGGTTCTTAGCACCAGTGTTATCAGCACAGTTTACTGTGGCTGCCACTGGCAAACCAAGTGACATCCTGAACTTGTTTCCAGCTGATCCTCCACGTCCTAATCACCAAAAAAGAAAAACACCCAGCTATCAAGCATCTAATAGAAATAAACAAATAACCCACATAAATTCTCTCCCTTTTTTTACATTTTTACGAACCCTGAGCGTTTTAAGTAGGCTAATCAGCCATTGAAGAAATAAATAATAATAATTTCATATCAGTGCTTTCCTAAATTGGGTTCTTGTTCATAAGTTTAGGATCACAACTACAAAATATAAAGAAAATGCAGAATTTATCCCGCGGCTTTTTCTCGCGAAATAAACTGAAAATGAAAATAACACAAACAAAAGGTACACGGACGGTGAAAGAAGAGAAGGATACTGACCTCGCTTAGACATTTTTACGGCTGAAGCGAAACAGAGTGCAAATGGTAGGGTTTTCAAGCTGTTATATAGACAGCGAATTAGGGTTTTTTCCCTTCCTTACCACTGGGCCTTGGCCCAACATTGTACTTATTAAATACTTAGTGAAAAAATTTAAAATAAAAACTACATATTTTTCTTTAATTCTTGAAAAAAATGATTTTTGATTGATTATTTAATATTTAAAAATTGAAATTGATTAAAATTAAAAACAAATACTTGATTTTACTCAATTAATAATAATTTTTTTTCTGTTTTAAATTTAATTGTTTATATTAAAGTTGAAAATTCGGATTTCTTAAATACTAATTTAAAATAAAAATGTTTTATCAATCTCTCGAGGCATTCGAGTCAAAAATTGAGGTATTCAATTTCAATTATATATAATATTTCATTTGATATATTTTTTTTTAAAAATAAATAATATTAATCCCTACTTTCGATAAAGAAATTATGATATCAAACTCTAAGTGCAATTGATTGTCATTCCTAAGGGTGTAAACGAGTCGAGTCGAGTTCGAGTATTATTGATATCGACTCGACTCGAAAACTCTGAAATTGAGCTCGACTCGAAAACTCGCGAGTTTAAAATTTTCAAGCTCGACTCGAACTCGAAATCCTGAACTGAAGCTCGTGAGCAGCTCGAAAAGTCTCAAAATGAAAAGAAAAAAAAATCTTAAGCTTAACTCGATATAAATGTCAAACTCAAACATGAACCTTAAATATATGAAAATCTTACTTTATTTAAAAAATAATACATAAATATTAATATTATTAATAATTTATTTCTAAAAAAAAAATCTTAATATATTATATTTTCGAGCTGTTCACGAGCTTTTCGAGTTGAATATCAAGTAGTTTATTTCGGCTCATTAAGAACTCGAGTCGAGTTTATTCAATCCGATTATTTATCGAGCCTTAATCGAATCGATCTCGTGTAGCTCGCGATCTCTCTCGTCTCATTTACGACCCTAGAGGTTCCAAGCATTTGCAATTTAACATGCAAGGCAAAGCCCGCAACCACGAAGTTCCGTAACATTTACGGCAAAGTGTAGTTCCGTTACCACAAAGTTCCGGCACAGTTCCGACACCCCGGTTGAGATTAGTGGTGGCACACAACTCTAACACGCTTCTAATTTGTTCAAACGACACAATCACTCAATCTAAAGCTTGTACATTCAATCGAGAAGCACACAAATTACAATAACTTTGGTTATTAGAAACCTAAAGTCCCCAGTTCTGTTATAAGCAACCTATATAAAGAGATACCGACCTCGATTCGTGTATAACTGCCTAAATTTTCAAACTTACAAACTGCTGTGGCACGATGAGAAGGCTATCCGAGAGACCCGGATCTCGCTACCTCGACGAGTATACAGTTTTCGGCCGGAAATTCGGACTTTGAGAATGGATGTATGCCACTGCAATTGAGAATGACTGCAGGGCTGAGAGTGTTGATTGAAAATGAACAAAATAAAGTTCATCGTGAACATGTGCTATCCTCAACATCGGTGAACCGTGCTTCGAGCCCTGAAATGATTTTGAAGAAGAGGCAATGGTTATCAAAATGATTTTTCGGGTTATACCGTCGGTTGTTGTTTGGCATTTACATTTCAAGTGAGGCTAAATCATAGTTGTAAAAGATGGGAAAGATATAGACTGATATACCTGAACGAAAACATCGAATGGTTTGCTTGCATCGGAAGTATCTGTCGAAGGCAAACCTCGTTCTTTACTTGATCTACCCTCAAGTACAGTCAATGGACAGCCCAAATCCCAGCCTCCACAGTCACAACGTCCACCGGTTCTCCATCTGTCGATAAGATTAGAGGGGCCACCATTTCTGGTTCTTGGACCACCATGAATACCTGCTGGAACTAGAATATCCATACTTGTTGAGCAATCATCGTGGGTATTCGCAGAACAGGCACATGGAACCGAGGCTTCCATAGTTTCAACATGTTGTTTAACCCCAGCTTTCCGAAGAAACGTCAAGCCCCAACCCCCGGCGTCGGGCAGTGGTTTTGTAGGCAAATGGTCCCTCAAAACAATAGCAGACAATTCAAGGTTCGGCGGAAGTTCTTCCTCTATCTGACTCGTCTTATCAGGTGAAGTGGAATTGTTGACTGTATCATCCTCCATTATGGAACTAGACTGACATCTCGACATTGTTCTCGGCTTTGATGAGTGACTGCTCTTGAATACTTCCACCACCTTTTTTGGTAGACCCTTATTCTTCCTGTGGTTATAGGTTGAAGTTTGCATATCTGAATTAAAAGTTCCGATACGACTATACAGAACGAACTCCGTCTCCTTGACTTTAGAACCTCGGGGACAGATAGAGAAAGAATTCGATAACTTCATCTTACCGACAAGGTTCGACTCAGCATCAGAAATCCCATGTTCCTTGTGACTACCCTTGCTTGAATGGAACAAGTACATACAGTCCGGACCCCGACCCCGAGCTGATCCTTCCTCCGACAAATTGGCTACATATACCTCCCGTTGATTATCCAAAGAGAAAATGAAATATGGATTCCCACCCTTCCATGTGCATTGAAGCATTCCCCGATAACTTGTCGTCGAAGTAGAAGAAGAGGACTGATCTGAGCATGTCGTGTTTGAACTCGACATGGAAACAAGTCTTTTATGCACGGTCTTGGATCCGAATTTACGATTTTCGGATAAGGGTGTTTCACTTCCTAGCTTATGCGAGGAATAGTTACTGTAACCACCAGGAGAGCTCATAAAGTCATAGCTTACCGATCTTTTAACATCATTTGAACTTGGATCGACATCCGATGCACCAAATTTCCGTAACAATGGGCTCTTCAAGATATTTGCCATACTCCGGCTGCCCCTTTTTGAACTTATGACCCACTGTTCTACAGGACGGATGACTACTCCACCGGTCCCAGCTGCAGGTGGACTGTCGAAAGCAAACCTTCCGAATTCACAACTACCTTCATCCCGAATTTTAGCTGAATGCAATCCATTGGATAACATCCCCATTTTAACCGAGCACAAGTTTACAGATACGTTGCATTGAGCTGCTTTTGCTGCTTTGATTCGAATCAATTCGAGGCAACGTCGAAGGTACTTCTCATCTAGAGTAACCACATGCCTCGGAACCTTGTCGCCTACGCAGAAAATACTCGGAAGAAACGAATCCATTAAAAGACTTTCTCCGGCTTCTAATCGTTTACCGGCATTTATCATCAGAGCAAGCTGTGGATTTGCCCTTCTTGCCAGCTTTTTCGATATTAATTCGGAGCAATCCGTCCCATTCTCTCCCAAGATATCCCTGCTCTCTTCCAAGTTTTGCAACGACTCGTCTTTCCCCTGCTCATCTTTCTGACCACTACCAAACGTGTTGTCCATCTCCGGTCTAGGATTAGACATATAGAGCCTAATGACAGGCACACCTTGCTGCCATTTCTGCCTCGAAAAATATATAAGCCTCCAATTAGACCAACTTGAACCTCACAAGAAATCTGCAAAATAAGATGAAGAATTACATCAAGATATAACCAAAGAACAGAAGCAAATACACAACGGCAACACCGCAGCAAAGCGATTAACTCGTGTACTACTAAAGAAAATCCGATGTAAACATCCCGAAATCCGGTCTTGGTAACAACTCCATGAAAAACATAAAAGGGAAAGGTACATATGTATATATGTATTTGAACTAATATGCAATTTGAACTAATTCACACACTGGAAAAAGATAGGGAAAGGTACATATGTACTTGCATACACATACACATACCCATACCCACACATGGACATTCTGAAACCTTCCAAGCATCCCAGGAAAGCTAGCTGTTGTTAAACATCTTGGACAATGTATGTATGCACCCATGTATGTATATATGTATGACATCCAGAGTAAGTGAATTCCCTATCTAATCAGACACAGAATTGGATTGGAATACTAACTTTGTCAAAGTAATCATGATTACATCAACATCAAGATCATGAGCAAATCACAAGCATACAACATAAGACGGAATTTAAACCATAAAACTGATGGGGTTTCTTGAAAATTTGCAAAAAAAAAAGGGAACCAATAGCTATTTAAGCAAAGACTGTCGAAATCGAACTTGGAATAAAGAGAAGTAGAGAAGAAAGTTGCAAACTTTTATGCATAGAATAAGTAAAAAGATGAACTTTTTTTTCTCCTCTTACCTCAAAAGAAAAGGATCAACTACTCCAATCCAAAAGAACTTAATCACTTATTAATCCCTGAGCTTAAAGGCTTCAACTTACACACAAAAAAAGGCAAATTTTCAGTTTGATAGAAAGAGAAAAAAAGGAAGGCAAGCCATACAAGCTTCCAAGCACTGTATGTGTGTGTGTGTATATTGCTTTTGTTAATGGTAAAATTTGGGAAGTCATAAACTGTTTTAAGGCACTAATCAAGGTCTCTTCTTTTTGCTTAAGAAAGATGTATAACAAAGCAAAGGAAAAGGGAAAAGCACCCAAAACTGAAAGCAAAGGTAGTGATGGGATGAAGTATAAGAAACGGAGTGTTCTTCCATGGATTCAAGTAGGACCCGTTTTTCTCTGGCATATTTTTTTTTAAAAACATATTAAATATTTCATTTTAGAAAAAAAATTATTTATGAATGAAAATATTAACTAACAAACAATTAACGCTTCAAATATAGATTTTGTTAGCCTAAAATAAAATCTTGAGAATCAAAATAATCTAAACAAAAAATAAGAGCTAGAATAACTAATTAATTAAACATTCGAGGCCTTTTATAAAAAAAAATAAATAAATGTAAGAAACTAAAATATTATAAAAGTAAAGCCAAAATAATAGTTTTAATAAATATTGTGATTAATTTGGTATTATATCTAGGGATGGGTATGGGTCGGGTTTGGGCCAACCGACCCGATCCGAAAATTTTATATCCTTCGCCCAATTCGACTCGATCCCAAAAATATATACTCTCCACCAGACCTGAATCCGACCTTATTTTTTGAGGGAAAATCCGAATCCAACCCTACCCGAAATAATAAAAAATATTTTTTTTCAATAAAAATAGTGACTTAATTGAAAAAAATAATATATAGAAGGGTATTATTATAATTATTCCTAAATATATAAGATAAAAAAATTAGTCGGGTCGGATATTTTTCATCCTAAACCCGAATCCAACCTGACTCCGAATTTTTTAAAAAATCTCACTCGATCAGATCTAATTCGAATATTATGTCCATCCCTAATTATACATTTTACTTTCCACCTTTTCTTAGGCAAATAAGAAAATAAAAAAAATAACAGAAAATGAGTGAAAATGGGGAGGAATAAGACAGGAGAGAGTTGAGCTGGAGCGCATGATATGAACAGAAATCCACTAAAGCCAGAATACAAGAGTCTATCAACCGAAATGGACTTTTTTTTGTTTTAATGTTTGAATTTATTTGGGAATTTTTATTATTATTTTTATAAATTTAAATTTAAAAAAAAGGTGCTTCCAAGAATTCATGTGAAGGAGAGAGAAAGAGAGACAAAGGAATAATCTTTGGATTTGAAATCTTGATTTATGGCAATGTTCAAGTTCATTCACGTTGGTAGTTGGTGCAATAGTTCTTATGTCCAACTTGGAACACAAACAACAAAACATATAATTTTTAAAGATTGAGAATTTAACCAACAACCATGAGGCACTAGGTCTCTTAAGTAAGGTCAGGGTTCGAATCTTGACGTTTTCGAATGGAGCAAACTGGGTTAGGAGGGTCACCTTCGCCTCTGCAATACTCGATCTGTATTAGTAAGTCAATAGATTGGATATCAGTGATCAATTCAAAAAATAAATTGAGAATTTAAATATAATTACCTTTTTGGTAAACATCTCTCTTAGATCCCCTTAATTCCATAATTAGGTATGTTAATCTCTCTAAAAAAGGATTAATTTAGTCCTTAATAATTTTTAAAATTAACAAAATGTTTTTCATCAGTTTTACATGATTCTGAGTCGGTATAATGAAAAAGATTAACTACTAAGAATTCATGGTCAAAGAACTTGGTTGATTTAATTTTCTGGGTTGAGGGCTAATTGATTTAATTTCTCAGTCCGAGGTTCAATCGAGTGAAAAAAAGGTTTAAGGACTTAATTGACTTTTTTCAAAAAGCCTGAGGGCTCTATGCACCTTTAATCCTATAATCTTCAATCATTCAAAGGGTTTGTCGTTAATTTGCCCAATAATAATGGAAATTCGAAATTTGAAACAAGACAATGGCATGAGAATATACAATATTTTAAAACTCTAAATTTTAAAAACATTCATTGTCGTGTACATATATATTAAAATTTTAATATACCATAATTATATGATAATTTATATTAAGAATTTTTTAGTCATTGATTATATATATAATATGTTGATTTAACTGCTTAAATTCGATTTTTTTTAGAAAAGATAATATTTACTTTAATTATTAAAATTACTCAATAAAATTTATAATTAAAATTTAAAGATGATAATATTAAAAATAATCACAAACTCGAACACAAATATAAATAGGGGTGTTCACTGTTTGAAATTAACCGAATTAATCGATCGAACTGAAATCAGTTCTGTTGGGGAATGATTAATACTTTTTTTATATTCAGTTAACAGTTAATTCGATTCAAAACCAGTTAATTCATCGAATTAACCAAAGTTTTAAAATATTTTCTATATCGTATACATCAAATACATATTTGTAAACTCGAACCCATTAATAATTAAGATCAAATTATTTTTTAACTACGTTATACCAAATTGTTGACCCAATAAAATGAATCCTCCTGGGAGCCGTCTAAGCAACAACCTTTGAAAAAACACATGATAACCTTTTGTTGTTGTCTTGTTAGGACCAAACTCTTATGTTCCAAAAACAACAAAACACACCTAACTTCCCAGCCTTTCACTTTTGTCAAATCCAATGATTATGCTAATTAGAGATAATCAAAACCCTAGTAATCATCATGAACTACTTTTTTACGTAATTATATTCCATTATTTTTATTTTCAAAAAAAAAATATTCCATTATTTATTGTATTTTGGGAAAAAAACATGTGAAAAAAAATCAAGAAACGTAAAGAAAATATTGTTGGACTCGAATTTCTGATTAATTTTCTTTATCAAAATTAGGTCGTGTAAATATATATTTTTAAACTTTAGCAAATTATCAGTTTGATTATCAGGAAATAATTCTCAATTTAGTCATTGTTTGTAGATAAATAAAATATTCTTAGTACTCCTGCGTTAAAATTGTAACAATAAAATGGCTAAAACGTTCAGTTTCTTTAACTATAGTGACTAAATGGTGAATTTTTTAAATTATAAAAACGATAATATGTTATTACGAGTATATAAAACTTAAAAGTTTTGTATTATGTAATGAGAATGAGGTTAGTTCAAGTGGTAAGCAGCTTGATATCATTTAAACATGTTTGGATGTTAGAGTTAGGGATGGGCATGGGACCCGAACCCGAACCCGAACCCGACCTGACCCGATCCGATCGGGTTAGGTTTTAAAAAAAATAAATGTGATGTTCGGGTCGGGTCGGGTTTGTAATTTGGGTGAAAAATACCCGACCCTACCCAACCCAAAAAATATAAGTTTACCTTATATATCTAGGAATAATTACAATAATACCCCTCTATATATATTATTTTTTTCAATTAAGTCGCTGTTTTTATTGAATAAATATATTTTTTATTATTTTGGGTCGGGTTTTTAAGTTATATATCGGGTCGAGTTTGGGTCGGGAGTAATCTTGTTTTGGTCGAGTCGGGTCGGATGTCGGGTTGATGATTCCTTGTTCTCGGGTCGGTTCGGGTGGACCTAAAACCCGACCCATGCCCATCCATAGTTAGAGTATTAGTATATGCAGAAGATCTTCACTTGGAGACTCACTCACCCAAACTAGATTTACGACTCGAGTCGATCCAGATTAATTAAGATAAAATCTTGAGTACCGGGAAGACAACCAAAATTTTTTTTTGACAGGAGATGAATGGAAGTCTTTACTGACATTATATGATAAGTTTGGTACTTTGAAAAAAAAATAAAGCATTGTGGACCACTATTAAAAGTCCATTTTTATTTTTATTTTTATATATTTTAGATTGTAGTATTTGATAAACTTTCGAATTAAAGCATATAACCCTTTTGAAGGAGAATAACATTTCACTATCATTGTTTATTCTAAATGGTTTTCTCTTTTCAACATCTACAAAGATAATATCCACAAATTTATAAATTGAAATTTGTTCAAATAATATTAAAATTACATTATGGAAACTCAACGGGTCGGGTCTACCTAACAACCCATATTCTATTTTCAAAATAAAAATATTATTAATGATGATTAAATTTAAAAAAATTACAATTCAGATCCTTCCAAATTTACAAAGTACAACAAAGGGATGGATTTGACTACAAAAATGCAAAATCTCTTTCACTTTGAAGAAATTTTAATTTATTCTACAAATACAAGGACATGTTTTACAATTATATTAACTATACATATCTATGGTGTCCTGATTAATTATTTAATAATATATTTTTTAAAAAATAAATTGATCTGATATTATAAAAAATCATGTATTATTCGTAAACTAAATCCATGACTGAACTGAGTAATTATATCTAAAGGAGTTGACACCATTTATATTAGTAAAAATATCCGAGCAGTTAAGTTTGTCTTCCTTTTCTTTCACGACGACCTGCATGAAATTGATAAAAAAAAAATCAATAACTTGAAGTTTTCGCCGATATATATGGGTTAATTGGACCAGCGTCTCTGGACTATTATTCAGATTTTAAATCGATCGTTAAATTTTAGAACATTATAGTTGAGTCTTTGAAATATCGATATCGTATCGATAGATCAATTTAAAACCCGAATCATAATTTAAGGACGTCGGTGGAATTAGCCATATATAGATCTTACTTGATCATCATCATCATCTTCCTCATGATTGCTAGAAGCTTGCCTTCGGGTTTCACCAAAATCATCATTTTTTGCAAATCTGCCTCTCACTCGAGGTCGGCTATCCGCCAATGTCTTACGGCATGCATACTACACACAAATATACTTCCGTTAGAGACGGTGACGAATCTAAAAATATTTTATATCATATATATTATATTGTGATAGGTAGTGATGGATCTAGAAATATTTTTAAGGTTTATACATTTAATAACAAAATAAATTTTTTGTACAGGATTGACATAAATAAAATTTTAAACATAATCAATAAAATAAATAATTATCCAATAAAAATTTAGATTTCACTGTAGGTACGTACCCACTCTCACATGAGCGTGGATCTGCCATTGGTCACTTGTAGGGAGATAGGGTTTATATCTACAAGATTTCAACCCTAACCATTTTAGATGTTGATAAAGAGTCTAATTATGGATATTAATTTGATTCAAATCGGGTTTTGATCTGGCTAGATAGGATCATAGTTTTTCATTAATTTGGGTTTGGGTTCAGCTCAAAATTTGCAAAAGATGAGATTGAATCGAGTTTAGGGTTAAAATCTTTGATCGATCCAATTCAGGATAATAGAATAATTTTCTTTTATATATATTCAGAGATAATTGTTATATTGTCTCTCTCTCTATTTTAATGGATAAAAATATATTTTTTATATTTATATCAATTTAGATTTTGAATATGATGCAATATTTTTAAACTCGGGTCGAACCGAGTTCTAATAAAAAAAGTGAAGGATACCTTTATTTTCTTGGTGAAATTCCTTTCATTGCGTTTCTTCATGTATCTATGGATCTTTTCTTTTCTTTGTTCAGCTGAGAGTTTTCCAACTTTGTTGAAAGTTGAATCTTCCAAACTTGACATCTCTGATGCTAAAGGAGTTGAGCTCATTCTTGCTCCCACCAATTGTTGTTTCTCACAGCTCAGTCCCTGTTGCAAAAATCACAAATTAAAAACATGTTAATTAACTCAAACATTTATAATATGATCACTAAATTTATCAAACATTTATAAAATCACAATGACTGTTTTGTAATATTTTGATAATTTTGGGATCCAATTAAAATTTATACTAGAATTTAGGATGTTGATTGCAATTGACCCCAAATTAAATATAATCATCTTTTGAGTAAGCCATAAGTCTAGTACCTCATCTCACTTTTGTATCGATTTGTCATTCAACTATTTTTTTTAAATCATATATAATGTCATGTTTTGGTTTTATTTTGATCATATCATAGTCAAACAAATTAATAAAACTATTGATGTGACATTTTTTATTTTTCAATGACAACTTGAAATTACCATATGGTAACATGTCATCATCACCGTTAATTTTTTAATGGTGGATGGCCAAAATGAAATTAAAACTAAACGTTATGCATGATTTTGGAAAAATAGTTGGATGACAAAAATGGAACAAA
This sequence comes from Hibiscus syriacus, assembly GCF_006381635.1. NCBI lineage: Eukaryota > Viridiplantae > Streptophyta > Magnoliopsida > Malvales > Malvaceae > Hibiscus > Hibiscus syriacus. The sequence continues at coordinate 541,909 of NW_024062648.1, read as the reverse complement.
ATTAAACAAAATTAATAGTTAGGGTACTAAACGTGTAGTTTACCCTTTTGTCTAATGTGTACGTACCTGTAAATCACCAGGTTTAAACATCCATTGCATTGAATCCGGACAGAAAATTCCGGCATTATCACCTTGAAATTCCAAGTCTTGTGGTAAAAGTTCATGAGGAGCCGTGAGAATGTTCCCGGCGGTGAAAATCTCAGAACTATCGGCCGGCAAAGCGACATTCATCGGCATGAAAGCCGCCATTGAAGGACCGCCAAGGAAAGAGCATGAAGGAGATGAAGGGTTTAAAGGCACATAAGAAGTCATCGAAGACAAACAATCATCATCAAAAATAGACGCCGGTAACGGTGGCGACGGTCCCATAAGCGTGGGTACCGCAAAAAGGTGGTGCTGATCACCACCGTATTGAGAAAACCAGTCGACGGGGGAAATATTATCGACGTACATCTGAATTTGTGGTTGCACTAAAGGGGTGTTGAATTGGTGATCTTGTTGCGAAAAAAATGGCGGAGGAACTGAAAAATTGGAAGGGGGTTGACAGTGAGAGAAGTCTATGGAAGCTGAAATGCCATTGTCGATATCATCGGACGAGTCAAAGATTAACGACAAATTGTTGTTGTTGTTGTCATCGTTGTTGTTAATGTTAGTGTCATTGTCAGCGGCCGGGGTCATGACGGTGGTGCTTGTAGAGGTAGCGGTCGCAGTGGAAGCCCCTGAAGGTGACATGATAACCTTATCCCCGTAGTTAGTGCTTTCATCAAAGCAACAATTACCCGGCGACGGCGTAACCTCCGAGCTTTGCAGACCGAAGTCGGAGAAGAGATCGGTGTCGGAAAAATAAAAAAGCGGCCCGCTATTCGGACTCGAAATATCATCCTGTAAAAATGTTAATCATGTTAAAACGGTGTTTTCTCGTAAGAAAAATTAGGGTTTCTTAGTTAAATATACACTAAAAGATTGGATTAAAATCTCCAAGAAAATAACAAATCTGGAGAATTTCATACATAAAACACATGCAACATTGTTCATACTATCACTTTATATATATATATATATATATATATATATATATATATATATGTGTGTATGTATGTATGCATGCGTGATAAAGAAAGTGAAGAATTACATACACTGGGAAGCTGCTGCTCTTGTGGATGAATCATGTCATGCAACATTGTTTTTTGCTAATTTTTTAAAAACTATGAACCCTGATAATGAAAGCTCCTTTGAAATAATATGAAAAAGAAAAATATTTAAGCTTAAAATGTAATAAAAAAACCAAACTAAATGACAGAAACAAGTTCACCCGAACAATGAAAAAAACAACAAAAATTAGGTATTTTTGTTTGGGAGTTTCCAGAACAGAAAAACAAAGTGTGTTAAGCTATGGCAATGGAGAGGGAAGTTTTAGGGTTATGGAAAGCCGAGTTTATACACAGAGGGTTTGAGAAGTTTCAGGGTTATGTCCGAAACAGGGTTTGCCACCCTGGCACTCCCTCTCTCCGTATCCCTACGATATTCACGTTAGGCCACGGGTTTCGAGAATACGATACGAATACGATACGGATACACGGCATAAACATGTTGGATTTATGTTTAGTTTCTTACGTGGCGTGTTAGGACGGTGACGCTCGGAATGTATGACTATTTGGGTAAGCTGAAATTGATCTGACCAAGCTTTCGCCCAATTCTTTCGCTGTTTGCTTGGAAATTAAACATGTTTCTGTTCTTAAACTCCACATTTCCCCTAATAAACCGCTTGTTAAATTCAACACTATACCACCAAAGTTTGTGTCCATGCAATAAAATATCAAATTTTCTCTAGTTCGGATCGGTTCAATAAAAAATTATTGATTTATATAATTGAAAAAGTATACAATAATCGAACTTTAAGCAAGTCAGTTTAACGACTTAGAAAACTCGGGTATATACAAGGATGGACTGAGAGGGGATGGGTGGGAGCAGTCATCCCCTGAAATTTTCAAATTCTTTTATGTTTTATATCGTTTATGTGTATTTTCAACCGATGTTTTATTTTTATTCCTAAAATTTTATAAATTCATTCGACATAAAATTTTGTACATATCCCTAAATATATATATATATATATATATTTTAAATTATCAATCATTAAATTTTATATTAGATATGCATGTCAAAGTTGCCAAACCAATCGGTTCAACTTATAAATCAGAATCAAATATTTAACCGGTTCAGTTTTTTGTATATTAATTATAAATGGGGTATATAATATTTATAATTTTCTCATATATTCCAATATTTGAAAATAGATTATAAATATACATAAAATCGTATCTTTTAAAAATCCCGGAAATCTAAATATATACGCCGGAATATTCTGAATTTGATAGAGAGGAATACCGTACGGATTAATTTGGTGAATTGACCCACGAAAAATAAGGGGGAGAAGGTCAACGAGTACGGTATGAACAACGTCGTACGGTTAAGTCAAACAGTACAAAGTACATTAGAAGAAATAAAATGCAGAAAATAACCCCCCGATGAAAACGGCGATAGCTCTTCCACTCCCAAACTGCGATGAAACTAGCAAGGAACCAAGTAAGAAGAAGTAAACAAGATGGGTCCGGGCAAACCACCAGAAGAAAATGAAGAAGGCTTTGCGATCCTTTAAATGTACTTACCCTCTTAGAGAGAGTACTACGTATACGATGGCTTTGCGATCTACACAATCTTTTACCATCTTAGAGAGGATTTCACACTATTCCATAAGTTTTTAGAGAGTTCTACACTTCTCCAGGGTTCTCCAGAATGCTCTAGAAAATTCTGGAGATGTGTTGAATCTTATGGAAAAGTATGGAAGAATATAGAAGGGAGTGGAAGAGTGTAGAACTTCTTAGAGTATGTGGAGCATTTATAGATAATTAATCTCCACTCTTGGATGTAAGTAATATCCACCATTCATTGTGAAAGTGGAGTAGTATAAATAGGGGTGAGAGACTTCATTCCTATTCATCCAAGAAATCCAAGCTTGAGAAACTAGAGAAACTAGAGAGTTAGAGAACCTCTTTAAGAGAGAAGACAGATAACTTAGGAAGTCTTTATCCTCAAGCTTGAGTGAGCCACCAAGTGAGTCAAATTTTGTGAATAAATCCTTGTAATCCTTCTATTTTTTTATATAGTGAAAGAATCTCTAAATTAGAGAATTATACTCTTGTGCTCTCTTTACTATCTTTAATCTCTAAGTGTCTATCTTAACTTCACGAAATGGGAAAGACCGTGATTCCCAACACAACTATATACCATCTCGAGGAGGAAATATGTACACCTTTCCCTTTCCTTTTAACCAATGTGATTCTATCCTATCGGGATATGTTTTATTGTGTTGCGAAATAGTCAGAAACGAGCATCGTACAACCTTCGTTATAGTTGTCTAATGACAAATGTGACATCAAGAACATTTGTTTTTCGATTCTTATTTGAAGTGGTTAAAATGTCTCCAAGGGAGGGGTAGGGGCCGAGGCCGAGGCGGTTATCAGATGGAAGCTTCGAGGGGATGTTTTGGTGGTTGAAGTTATGGCAGGGGCAGTAACTATGATGGAAACAATCAAGACAACAGTCGATCAAGAGGAAACTGATTTTACAGGCCAAAACAACATAATTATTCAAAGGAACAAGAGTTTTATCAGAATGAAGATGGAGAACAATTTTTTTACTGAGATGAAATAAGAGAAAGGGTCTTTTTACCATAAAATGAATTCATATGGGATGAAGGAGTAAAAAAAATTATGTTATTTGATTTAACTATTATTTTTATTACTTTAAGCCTTTTGGTGTTACATGAAAATTTGCTCATTTTATCTTTTGGGTAAATTATACAAATTATCACTCAACTTTCTTTTCACTCTTATTTTGGTTATAAACTTTAAGTTTTTTCAATATTACATGAAGTTTGATCTTTTTTTCATTTAATCACTGCCGGCCTTAGGATTTGAAGGTCTAACGAATGGTATCAGAGAGTAGATTCATAACATGGGTCATGAGATTCAAGTGAAATGGAGATTATATTCGGACTTAATAGATTGAAATAAAATAATCTGAAATTTTTGTGGTCTAATGATCATTGACGATGATAATTAATAAATCTTGGTTCAAGAATTTTCAAAAAAAAATTAAGTCAAGATAATGGTCGAGTGATAAAAAAAATTCAATATCCAATGTTAAGTAATAAAACTGAAATTTTTTAAATTTAGTGACTAAAACGTAAGTAAGAAAAAAATTTAGTGATAATTTGTGTAATTTACCATTTCTCTTTAATAAAAAATAATCGGTTACGAGTAATTTATTAATTCACTATATCAAAATTTTATTTATAAAATTATACAAAATCCAAATTTTTGTACCACATTATATTTTTCATAAAAGTTTATGTATAATTTGGATATTTATCTCATTTATTTAAAAATATATTTTTTTAAAAAAAAACCTTTGTCACTGGTTTTCTTACACCACCTGGGAAGAGAACCACCTCCCACGTCAAAGAAACAACGGTTTCGTCTCTATGACCACAAATCTCACACTAATTTTCAAATGCCCTTTCCAATTGTTTTTCCTTTATTTTATGATGACCGTTTCGTTTTTTGTCGTCACTTTTTGTCGTCGTACATGGCATACGACGACAAAAGGCCGACCTTTCGTCATCAATAAACGAAACATCATCGTGACGAAAAGAAAAACATCGACATTACTTGCTTGTTTTCTTTTTTTTGCTGTTGTTGTTAGGCTACGTTATGAGTGTCTTGCCACCTCTATTCCATCTGTTGGAACTCAATATTATATCTGCCCAAGATTTGAAGCCGGTATGCCGTCGCAATATGCGGACATACGCGGTGGCTTGGGTTCATTCGAAGCGAAAACTTTCTACTCGAATAGACACCCATGGTCACATGGACCCTACATGGAACGATAAGTTTGTTTTCCGTGTAGACGATGAGTTCCTCAATAGTGAGACCTCCACCTTAATGATTGAAATCTACGCCGTGCATTGGTTCCGTGACGTCCATATAGGGAGCGTACGAGTCCTCGTTAAGAACCTTATCCCGCCGGTTTCTTCAATGCGTGGCCGCCACGGCCAAGAAGTTCAAATAGGGATGAGTTTCGTGGCGTTTCAGGTTTGGAGACCGTCGGGTCGACCCCAAGGTATTTTGAACATTGGACTGGCATTGCTCGATAATTCGATGAGGAGCATGCCTTTGTATTGTCAAATCGGGTCGTCGGCGGTCGGTTATCGACATTTGATGGGTGAAGAAGACGCATTTCAAAGCTCTAATAATCTCAAAATTCTTTCGAGCACTAAAAGCAATACTAACAACAATCACCTTTTGATTAATGGCCCGATCAAAACCGAACTTCGACGAACCAAGAGTGATTCGAGTTTTGTTCTGGAGTCGTATGTAATGCCTAGAAGATCGATGAAAGGATCGTCGGTCGTCAATGGCGGGTCAATCATTAATGGTTCCGAAATAGGGAAACACAACTACAAGGTTAATTCAAGGGGAAGTTCATTGGTCAATCACACGTTCAACAAAAACACGGGGAGAAATATGAAACCAAGTTCCATTGTTAATGGTTCGAATGACAAGGGTGTGCCGAAAATTTGGACCAATTCAGAAATCGGCCCATCACCATCGGAAGTGGCGGCAGCGGTGGCGAGGAACATTTACTATAACAAAATGGAAGAAGCGGAGAGTTCGGTGGGTGAAGCGTGGAGTTTAGATGGAAGCGCCGAAGGGCTCGAATCGAAACTAGAACGGTGGCGGACCGAGCTCCCACCAGTTTATGACCAAAGTATTGACATGGGGAGTTTATTTTCCGATGAGGTTCCGACGACGATGACTAGAAGGTCGAGACATTCCAGAAAACGGGCTCACAAGAACAAGAAGGGATTGTTCTCATGTTTCGGTACCATTTGTGGGTGTGAAATTTCGGTTACTTGTGGGTAAAGTTGTTGAATGTCGGATTAGTTATTTGATTAAATGGATGTGGATTATTCTATTTAATTATATAATCCATTCAATATTTTATAATATTTGTATATATTTCAAATAATAAAATATTTTTTGTATGACCATCTATATTCCATGTGTTACTCCATTAATCCGATTCCCATGCATAGGTACAACAAGACATGCTCGTTCTTTTCCATATCGAAAACCCTAATTCAGGGAAGAATACATATCTACGTTCCTTTGGAGACCGAGCCTTTCTCCGGCCCGAGGGAGTTTCCGACACGGACACAAACTTCCTTGACCAGATGAAACATGCCTGCGAAGTCGCTCAGCCTAAAATCAACATCCGTATCGGGAAAACCGTCATGAATGGCAAAGATAAAGCTACCATAATCCTTTCAAAGAGCAAAGCTCTGAGAGTTGATCTTATTATCTTACCACAGAAACGAAGTCTCTTAAGCAATACTTGAGTGAATTTCCATACCCTTTTCTCCCCTTTTAGTTCCTTTGCGTATGATTATCGTATTCGATGCGTAAATTAATCTCGAATTATACATCTTTCAGCAGTTCACATAGACAGTATAAGAAAAGCAAGAGTCGAGCAACGTAGAAATATACCGCTTTGAACTCGAGTGAGTGTTGAATATAGAAACCGGTCTATAAAGGTATATTTGGAGAGTCCCTTACAGGACATTCTCATACCATGTCTAAATATGAGTCAAACACGGACAATATAAAGAAAATAAGAGTTGGAACAAAGAACAATTACAGTGCTGGGATTGTGAAAATATTGGTGGCAAGAACGAAAATGAACCGACTAAACCCTACACGGATTGTGACGACAAAGATAAAATTTCTGCAATGAAAGCTACATCATCTCAAAGTTCATCATGCATAGGTTGCCGTAATGGGAGTCCCTTACCTGGAGCTACATCACCGTCGAATCGACCTTGGTTAATACCTTCTTCTACAGCTTTGCAAACAAGCTCTGGTTTTCCAGCCATTCCGGCTCTTATGGCTGCAGTAATTGTCCTCTGCAACTTAAGTACTGCCAGTACTCTTTGAAACAACGTAAAGTACAGCACACGAGAGCAAGACAAGTCCTACTACGAGTATCACCCTGTCCACAAAAAACGTAGCATAAACCGCGACAGCCTTTTTTTAATGCGCCCGTTGATTCCTCTCCATGTGCAACACGTAGGATATAAGTCAACAAATCAAGCACATAATTCCAGTCTATGTCCGAAATCCGAAACGGAATGGCCAAACAACATAGATAGAATTCTCATCTCAGTTTCTTAAGGAGAACATGGACATTCAATCAAACCTCAGACAAACATGACTTCTTATGCTAGTACCGAATCTTCTAAAACCACACTACTTTCAGCAAGTTTCGTAAAATAAACATTTCGGAATAGGGACATCGACATACCGAAAGTCATGAGTGTGCTTGTGCTTCTTTCAACCTCCTATACGCACGTACAAGTGAAGCAACAAAAGCATAAGGAACCATATTATAAGACCATCAAAGATAAATAACAAAAAAGAAACAGAACCAGAAAAAAATCATGTTACGGACCTGAACCATTAATTGACGGGTACGACGAAGACTCTCTGTGATGCTTTCTGCAGCAGATGTCATTCCAGCCTTTGTTCTGGAAAATGATTATAAAAAAGGGTAAACTGAAGAGCAGAAAATTGTTCTATTTTTCATTCAACAAAGTTAGCGCATAAAATTTGGGGATCCTAGGCTAATTACTATGTCATTGAAGGCCAAAGAAAAAACTAATACATACTGCAAATTGCGCCGACGAACCGTGGATTCTTCTCCACCACCGAGAAGAAGTTCCCTCTACAAAACACAAGTAAATATAACGATGACTGTGAGAAACCAAAAAATTTTTTTTCTCTTGATGCAATTAACAACATATCTATCAAACTTTGTATGGAAAAGTAAAAACATATCTATCAAGGATCTAAATTACAGCATGCATTTCCCCTTGCATCATGTTTATTATGGTACAATACAACTACCGCCGATCTCGATTACATTAATTATCGAAAGAAAAGGGAATCAAAACCACACAGAAAACAACAATCCATGGCTATTACTATCACTTTAGCAGTATCTAAATTTTGCTTCAATCGTAGGAAATGAGATTTCCTACCTCTTTCAGACCAGTTTTCCTCATATTATCCTTTGCTTGCAGATTCGCATTCCTCAGGCTCATTCTCAAACTAATCACATTAATAACAACAAATTTTCATCAGTAAATGCAATTCAAACACTACCGACAAGCTTTGCTAAATCACAGGTAAACCCTATTAACAACGAACATAAAACCATTTCAATCAGTTAAAACAATAACTAAAACACAAAACCCAAATCAAACAACAGAAAATTTTCGCATTTTTTATTCAAAACTATAAATCCGGGGGTCTAAATTAACCTTTGGGATTGACTTTTCCAAGTTTCGAGCATAGCTTTAGCAGACTGGACCTCTTCGTCGTAGGAAGCGGCGGAGAGAGAAGATCGAGATTGAATTGCAATGAATTAAGCAAATTCAAACCATCTTGAGCCAACCCGTTTAATCTGGTCAATGATATTTTGTTCTTAGTTTCTTCCATTGTTGATTTCCCATATTCCTGAATCTCTTTTATGTGTTTGTTGTTGGGTCTTTGAATAGGCTTCGTCCCACTCTTTCTTTGTCTTCTCCACTTCTTCCACCACCTTGTCCATAATTGTTTTTTTTTCTTTTCAATTTTTCATTTAAGTCCTTTCGTCTGTTTGGTTAATGAGAAAATGGAATGGAAATTTTCCGGGATGTTTGATTTCAGCGATCTAAGAGGTCAGCAAAAGGGAAAGTTAATAGATTTTAGTAATTACTGAAACGGTAGCGGATTGATTTATAGGGTAAACTACCTATTTAGTCACTCACCTATTACCTTTTTTCTGTTTTGGTCACTTCATTATTATTTTTAAGATCATAACTAAACATTACGTTTATTTTCTGTTTTGGTCATTTGTCGTAAAATACAATGAGGAGAAAATCCAAGGGGAAATACAGCAAGAAAGTTCTGGTTTTTATCATGGCCCCTTTTTGGTTACTTTGATCCTTTTGTTCATCGTTTTCGAAACATTGTTTACTCGTTCGAATCGAGAAAGACAAATGGCTGAACCAGAACGAGAAGTGCTTATAAAGCTAAGCTTCCAACAGGACAAGTTTTTCCAGTGAAGAAACTTCATGAATTCGATGATGACGACGAATTGCACGTTTAAAAAAATCTTTTAGCAATGATATCGATGGATCGACCGGAGTGAAGCATCGAAATATCGTGAAGAGCAACGGTTTATGCTCTCATGCTAGCCATTAATGTTTGGTTTATGAGTGGTTAGCAGGAGGAAGCTTAGCAAAGATGCTTGCAAATGAAGAAAGAGCAAGGCAATTGAACTGGAATAATAGGATTCAAATTGTCAAAGGTACAACGAATGCTTTAACATATATGCATCACGAATGTTTCCCACCGGTGATTCATCGAGACGTTTCGAGCAATAATGTTTTGTTCGATTCAGAACACGAAGCTCGGGTTCCGGACTTCGGTACCAGTAACATTCTAACTCTGATTCATCTGGATTGAGATCATTTGCAGGCACATTTGGATACTTTGCTTGCTCCAGGTACACTTTGGGGTCTCGGTCACTACCGGAATCGATCACCGGTCATCATACTTCATTAAAATACTTGTCGGATCACCGGCTTTCGCCTCTGAAAACAGGGTAGCTGAGGAAGCTGGAATTTTTGTACCTGCAAACCCGGTCACAGTCTTGACCAACCATGCAATAAGTTTCTCAAAAGCTTTCAGCTCAAAAACAAACTTTGCTAAAACAACATTAGCTAAAAGAAAATCTTCCCATTCGGTTAAACATCTTATTTATTATATTTTTAAACATCTGGTTATTAAAGCATAGATCATCGATTATCAATTTACCTGATCAAATTATTGGTTACTGAAACTTAGTTCGATTAACAGTCGAAGAAAAAAAAAAGTTCGATTAATTCGATTAATAGATATTTGGTTGGTTCAGTGATCGAATCGACCGTTTCACTATTCATGATTCAATCGGTTTAACAGATTAATTCAAATAATCGTTTATATCTTTTGGGGTTTTATTTTTCATAAAACTAAATGAAATTTGACGTGAATGAGCATTTTCATCAAGTCATACTTTGATCATCAATTGGAAGAGAGATGAAAATGAAACGAGTTTTGATATGTTTATCATCAGTCGCAGATCCAGAAATATTGTTCAAGGTAAGTATACGTACGTTAATAATATAAATTTTTTAAATGGGATAGGTACAAATAAACTTTCAGGATGGACACCGTCCATAAAATAAGTAATTAATCGAAACAACTCAAGTTTTAGGGTGGACACGAAGAATTTCATAATGGACAACGTCAGTAAAATAAGTAATTAATCGAAGAAAATTTAGATTTCAGTGTCCACCCTCACCAAGCCGTGGTTACCCCGCTGTTTACCATGGAAGGGTAGGCCTCTTTATGACCCAATCTTTGCTTCTCAATGTGTATATCCACATCACATGAATGGAAGACTTGACTTCACCCTTTGTTCAAAAAGGCAAAATTTTATAACATAGAAGTGGATAATTGTGAGCTTGAATGCAATATTTTCCTACCCAAATCGTGTGGGAGGCGTGTAAAAGAGAAAGTAAAGCAACAAAATAAATCAGGGATAAACCAACTCCATGCCCCAAGGTTGACTCTTTGACAAATTTGACCACTTAAGATAGACCGGTTCTTACAAATTACAAGGAAGAAATTTATAATTTCACCTTGATTAAGAGATAAAATATTTAGGGTCATTTTTGTATTTAGTCACCAACTATTTTTGCAACATTGTTTTGATCACCCATCTATTTTTTTCACATCTATTTTTTAAAAATATATACATAAAGTTATGTTTGATCACCTATCATTAAAAAATTAACTGTGATATTGATGTGTCACCATAAGATAATTTCGTGCCATCACTGAAAAATTATCAAGTCAGTAGTTTTGTTTATTTTTTAACAGCATGTAACCAAAATAGAACTTTGGGTATGATTTTGAAGAAAGATAGTTAGGTGACCAAAACAGAACCACAGAAATAGTTGGGTGATTAAATAAGAAATTTACCCCAAATATTTATCCACACGTGTACGTTTGTTTTGGCTTAGGAACGCAAATGCTAATACATTAAATGGAGCAAATTGTTAATTTAATGAAAGATTAAAATTAAAAGTGAAACATTTAATTTAGATTATCTTAGGAGATTTTCTTGTTCTTATAGGCTTTTTAGACGACATAATTTGTCTAGGCAAAGGGGACATTCTTTTGATTTTATTCCGTAATTAAAAGAATCGTTGTTGTTTCTAAATATCACGGTTTCGAGCATCAGCGACCGCAACAAATTGATTGACATTTTATTGTCAAATAATTGAAAGTATTTCGAACATATACTTTTTTGTAATCACCTTAACTTAATAAAAAACGATATTAATTAAATGAGAAAAACAATATCACAGTTAAACAAAATTAGTATAAGTAGATAATTTTTGTTTAAATGCTATGTCAGTTTTTCCGTTAAATGATGACAACATATTAATTGATATCATTTTGATAGTTAAGTGACATGATTAACAAACTTAGTGTATTAATGATCAATTTAAAATCACTCTATAATTAAGTAGTCATTTAAGCAACTTATCTCAGAAAATATAAAAAAAAAATCTAAAATATAAGATAATTTAAAAATTTCAAGGGGTAATTGCCTCCACACGCCCCCGGTCCGTCCCTCGGTCGATGTATTTCATTCATGAAATGTGCTTTCTATCTCATGATCCACTCAAAAAACACCTAAAGTTTTGGAAAATGAAATGCCAAAAAAAAGACATGTTTTACATGAGAAGTTAGGTCCTCCAACAATTGTAACTTTGAAAAATCAAGCCAAAAAAGTATTGGAAAGGAAATGCAAAGAAACAATGTTCATCATCAAAGTTAGGTCCTTCATTCAAAGTATTGACACAAGCACCATTAGCAAAAGTTTTTGTGACAAAGGGACAGGTATGGTCAAAATATGAGAAAAAAATATTTTTAATTTCAGAAATTACTGTAGAAATTTTATGAATTCGAATTGGTTCGACTTGAATTTATGTTTAATGATGTAAAATATATATATTTTTATTTAAATTTGTTTGAATACGTAAAAATAATAATATAATTTTTCATCTCTTACTATTAGTTTAAATAAAATAAACTTTTAATGTTGTTGTCCGTGGAAGTGGTGGATTTTTCTTTTGATGTGTTTTGTTATGTGTTTTATTAAAAATCGAAAATATTCAGAATTAAAATAAAATTTACAAGCATAACTATTATAACCGTAAATATAAACTAAATTATAATTAAAACATTTTTCTTATAACCATTGACACAAAAACTACTCACCTAGGTCACACAAGGACCAAAGAAGAAAAATGTTAAAAAACCCTAAACAAAATGCTCAAACAAAATAAAAATACGAATAAATATGACTGCACCGGCAACGAACCATAAAAAGGGATGACGCTATTAAAATATCACCGATAAATCGTAAATCAGAGTCGAGCGACGTGGGAAAACTATCCACGAACGCAAAACGCGTATCCAAATCAATCTGAGGTCTAAAGCAGGGAAGATTAACATGATAACAAATCACCGCTGTCTTGATCAGTCGTAGTGATGTCAAACCTAACCCTGAAAAAAAGGATAAATGAAAATAACGGTCAAATAATCGAAAACTATCAAAAGATAAAGATAAAGATAAATATACCACAAAAGAAGAGATAAACGTATCACTAAAGAGGATGAGGTAGAAGTTTAGAGAGTTCACATGATAATTTACCTACCTAAGTATTTACTTGAGGCTTTCGGTCCAGTTTTTTATATTAGTATTAATCATATGGTCGGACCATGTAAGAAACAATCCGAAAAAATATGAAAAAAATATGAAAGTAAGGAAAGGGTGATTTTTTTTTAATATGGCATAAAATCTTTTCATTATCTTGTTGGCTGTACTTCACCATTAACGATCCATATAAGAAGCCAAATCACTCTCTTAAAATCTAATAAATACGATTATCATACAAAATAAAGATGTTGGGAATCATTCTAATCTTAGTATTATTTCTATTTTTGTCCTAATGGAACTTGCATCAATTTAATGTTGTCTTTTCAATTTAATTGCAAACTATCCTAGGTTTAAATTATGGGTTAAAATCACGGGATGTCTAAGGAAAGACAACCTAATTTAAGGTTAAGGAAATATGTTACCGGAAATATTAATATTTTTTTTTACATTTTCGGTAGATCGTTACCTAAAATGTTATTTTTTTACCGGAAATATTAATATCGGGCTCTACCAAAAATGTTATTTTTTCTACCGGAAATGTTAATATCGGAAATATTCATTTTAGGTAACGAAATTAACATTTTCGGTAGAAAAAATAACATTTTAAGTAGCGCTATACCGAAAGTGTTAAAAAATATTAACATTTCCGGTAGCGCCTTTCCTTAATCTTATATTAAGCTGTCGTACAACATAACTACCCTAAAATTATGGTGGGAGTCACTTTATGAATGGGGGTGTTTATTAACATCAAAAACAACTTATATTTTTCTAATTTATTTCAAGTATATTTTTATCAAGTTTAAATCATATACTTATTTATTACTTTAAAATTTATATATACAACTCCAGCTTCTATTTTTAACAATATTTTTTTATCAATTTAGTCCCTCAATTTATCAATTTAGTCCCTCAATTTTATATTCTATTCAATTTGATTCTCTAATTATAATATTTTCTTATAAATATGGATAAGATTGGAACTCTATCATTTGTTGCAAATAAATGTTGAATTGTAGATAACATGGTATAGTATCAAATTGTGGGGACTCATATGTACTTTCTAATTCAAGTACAATTTGCTTTTCTTTTATTTTTTATTTTTAAAGGAACAATCCCAATGGCATCTTATCAAAATTTTTGAAGCTTTAGAAAAAAATTATTAATTGGTTCCATTCTTAGTGATTTTATGACTCAACCTAAAGTATTCCATACAAAACCTTTCTATGAAATGACCAAAGCACTTTCGGAGAGCCCTCTAAATTGAATTGAATTAAAAGAATTTAAGTTATTCAAGCTGATGAGTTATATTTTATAAATCGAAGTTAACTAAAAATATTTTTGAGTCGAGTCAAAAAAATTTAAGTTATTCGATTTGATGAGTCATATTTTACAACTCGAAGTTAACTAGAAACTTTTTCGAGTTTATAAAATTCGAGCAGAGTCAAATTTTTAAGTTTTTGTTTAAATTTAGTTGTAAATGTTTATGATATTACAATATTACTTGATTCAAATTAAAATGATTTTTTTATAACCATATTCAATATATATTTGTTCATATTTGTTCATATGTAATATACACTATAGTACATAGTCGAGAGAGTAGACTCAAACTTGAAAATCAATTTACTAATTACTAAAAATTTTGAGCTATTCGCGTTGTATTTTACAATTCGGTTTGAACTTAATTTGTTTTTCAAGTAGAGTTAATTTTATGGAATTACAACTTAAAGTTAATTCAAGTTGGGTTTTCTCGAGTCAAGTCCTAAAAATTAATTTTTCGAGTCGAATTTTGCGCACCCCTACCTCGAGAGACACTATCACGTAAATTGAAACGAGTCGGGATTGAAAATTTGATTATAATTCTCATCCGATCTAATATAATTTAACATTAGGGTAAATTACACAGTTTCTCATTGAACTTTACTCTCTCTCCTATTTTACTCACTATACTTTCAATTTTTCTATTTTGCTCACTAAACTTTACAGATTGAATCATTTCGCTCACTCTGTCGTTAACTCTCTAACAGTGTGATGATATGTCATTCATTATTATTATTTAATATAAAATAATTGAAAATATAAAAGGTAAATTACACCATTCCTCATTCAACTTTACTCTTTCTCCTATTTTGCTCATCAAACTATAAAATAAAAACAGAAGGTGGTCGGATGCCACTGTCGACCGTCATAGATGGTGATCGTTCGGTCCCAAATTTCATGGGTCACTTTGTCTTGACACCTTGAGTCTGAATCTAACCTCTATTTTGTCAGAACTTACTTTGAAGTTCACGAATCGGAGATTAAAAATGAGGAAGCCAAAACATTTCAGTCGGGATTCAAGGATTTTGAGACATTTTTCGGTGAAACAGTCACCAGATTCATACTTAGGGGGTCGAGACGAACCAACCCATGAATTTTGGGACCAAACGAACACCATCAAACGACGGTCGACGGTGGCCGAAATGCAAAATAACATCTTGGTTGATGACGACAAAGGAGGGAAAAAAGAGGAGTCGAAACGACGTCGTTTTTGTGTATATTTGAGTTTTTCAAAACGTCGTCGTTTTTTATGCTTGTGTCATATCATAACATCGTTAAAAAAGTTAACGACAGAGTTAACAAAATGATTCATTATGTAAAGTTCATAGAGCCAAACAAAAAAAATGAAAGTACGGTAAGAAAAATATGAGAGAGAGTAAAGTTCAAAGAGGAAAAGCGTAATTTACCCTTAACATTATTTTTAATTTTCACATATAATTTATTGAAATAAAAAATAATTAAATAAAATCCTAATTTATTCAATTATGATTAAAACATCTATTGTTGGATTATGATTAAAATTCAAAATTAATAATAATAATAATAATAATAATTAAAAATTATTACATAAGAATATAGTGACTAAATTCGTTATTTACGTACAATATAGAAAATCCAGAACGTTTCTAGAAACAGATAAGTTTAATTAAGGAAAAAACAAAACAAAAGGGGATTAGTTTAATTAAGAACCCTAATCTTATTATTCATAGTAAATAAATTTTTTCAAAAATTTTCAGAATCAAACATTATACTAATACATAATCGACACCACAATGTATTTTTTAGATAATAAATTGAACAATATATGAGAAGTATTTGCATATTTGAATTTTTTTTTTTATAAATTTAAAAAAATATTACTCGTGTATAAAATTAAACTCGAATAAATTGAACTCTAAACATGAATTATTAGCTTAGTGATTAAATTAATAAAGCTCACATGCTTAGCTGTTAAACAAAGTTTAAGCAGTACAAGTAGTCAAGCCTTTCCAGCTTTTGAAACCCTACCCTTTTGTCTTGGTGCGAAAATCCTTACAAAACACGGATTATTTATCCTAATCTTGAATAAGACAAGGTGACCAATGGGTGTACGAATTAATTACTGATATTCGATCTATTAACAATAGAATCGAGATAAATTTTTATCCGTTCAATCTAATACGATACTGTTATGTTAATAAATCTGACTCCATCGTAACTTTTTTTTCACTCATTCAAAAAATTTATTAAAAATATTAATTAATTAATTAATTTTCAAGACAAAAATCTAGAAACAAGACCACCTGTAAAACTGTATGAATATTTTAATGTCCCCAACATGGAATCCAGCAATATTCAATATTCTGTAATATGGTTTTAGTGAAGACTAATTGAATCGATCCTTTTTAACGAGCAAGCAAACCCAACACCTGTAAAATTTCCATTTACTAATATAATAAAATAATAATCCACCCACCTTTTATGGAAATATTTAAATTTTCGAAGATCATCGTCGATATTTAATCTTTATATTATTTTTTAAAAAGTCACGTAAAAAAATACCGTGACTTAGGGATGAGCATGACACCCAAACTCGACGGGTCGGATTTTTTTTTTAAAAAAATCGGGTTCGGATTTAATGTGAAAAATACCCAACCCGGAAAATATATAATTTTACCTTATATATTTAAGAATAATTACAATAATACCTTTATATATATTATTTTTTCCAATTAAGTCGCTATTTTTATTAAATAAAAATAATATTTTTATTATTCTAGGTTGGGTCGGGGTCGGGTCGGATTTTTAAGTTATATATCAGGTCGGTTTCGGGTCGGGTGAAAACTTATTTTGGTCAGATCGGGTCGGGTCTCAGGTAAAGTACTCTTTGTTCTCGGGTCGGGTATGTGGACAAAAAACCCGACCCATGCACATCCCTACCGTGACTTCATATACATCATCAAGTGATATAAAAACAATTAGATTAAAAAATCAATATTGTTTAAAAGATTGTTAAAAAAATTTAAAAGCATTAAAATAATTAAGTGAAATATTAAACTTTACCAATAAACCCTAGATTATACGTGGCATAAAGCTACGATATTCTTCCTTTTCTTTTAATTTACCTTTTGTCTCTTTCCGGCATTAAATAAATATGTGCTAATTGGATAATGTCACCCAATGCCTTGACATTAATTCTATGATATTGACTTAATATCCTTTGGACACTTTCATTATAGTCACGGTTATAAGTTAATCAAATCAAAATGCATTATAATTGAAACTAGTTGTTGTAAAATATGTCCAACTAATTATCATAATATATTCGTGGGAATAAAGTCATAACCAGTACGATAGTTTAGTACATAAACTATTAATTTTGGTTTGTTTTAGTACTTACATTTTTAATTTTTTCAAAATTTAACGTTAAGTTTTGAACGAGATATTAAAATAAAACAAAAACAAAAGTTTTTAATGGAATGTACTAAAATGAAACAAAAACTGAACGTTATACATGATTTTGAAAATATTAAAAGTTTAGATATTAAAATAGACTAAAACTTATATTTTAGATACTAAACGTGTAATTTACCCAATTATTTTATATTGAGGCTATATTTGTCATTTTACAAATGATAAGATGGTATCTTAAATTCTTAATCTAATCTTAGAGATCAGCAGCTGTACCTTAAACAAAGAGAAAAGAAAGATGTGGGATGATTTTGAAAGCGACTGATTGGCCACCTTTACTCCCTATATAAATATAGGACACACTAACCCTCATGATGCAAATAACATTTGCTCTGAACTTGAGCTTCAAAAAGGGTTTAAGGCTTTTGTCCTTATATTTTGGGTCACTTTTTTTTCTCTTCACATGTCTTGGGCAGTCATGGCTGGTCACTTTGGTTGGGGTCTCATTGAAGAAGGATGGAGAAAAGGTCCTTGGACTGCTGAAGAGGACAAGCTCCTCATCGAATATGTTAGGGTACACGGTGAAGGCCGATGGAACTCCGTCGCTAGGCTTGCCGGTAAGCGGAATATTCGGGTCTAAAATCCCGAGTCATACTTCAAAATGTTAAAAGATTCGAATCTTGATGTTTTTCAATTTCAGGGTTAAACAGGAATGGAAAGAGTTGCAGGCTGAGGTGGGTGAATTATTTAAGGCCAGACCTTAAAAAGGGCCGAATAACACCTCATGAACAGAGTATAATTCTTGAGTTACATGCAAGGTGGGGGAACAGGTGATCAATCATGTGAACATCAACTTTATATGAAATTAATCGTGTCGTGTATATATCCGTATCTGACACTCACATCGGAATCCGATTCTTCAGGTGGTCGACGATCGCGAGAAGTTTACCGGGAAGAACCGATAACGAGATCAAGAACTATTGGAGGACTCATTTCAAGAAGAAAACCAAACTTTCACCCTCCAACAACTCTGATCATAAAGCAAAAGCTCGTTTTCTGAAAAGACAACAGTTCCAACAACAACAACAACAGCTGCTGCTGCAACAACAACAAGAACAAGAACAGTTGCAATTGAATCAGTTCGACATGAAAAGGATCATGTCGTTGCTCGACGAAACCGAACATAAACCATCTTCTGAGCTTCCATATGTGCCACAATTGAGACAAGAAACGGCGACACTTGTTTCATACACCAACACAAATGAACAACAACAAGTGGGGCTGTTTTATCCCACGTTCGACGGCAGTGCTTCCGGTTCCGGCAGCGATATGTCGAACGAGGCCGACGTTCTTTGGGACGGGTTATGGAATTTGGATGATATCAATGGAAATCGTGGTGCAACAAGCAAAGTTAATTTGCACAATCTAGCAATCCCTTACTGTTGAATTCTCCTTAGTTTTCATTAGTAAAGCTTTTTAGCGTCGAAAAAACTTTCGTCGGTAAATGTAGAATAATTATGGTGTAACCTTATAAATAGAATAATCCAATTTTGCTTCGAATAATATCATTTATAGTAATGTCTAAGTTTAATTATTGCGTCGAACGGTAAAAAATTTAGATGTTAAAATCTCGTGTTTGATTCTTATATATCGAAAAACAATATCGAATTTTTTCTTTTTATTTAGAGTTCTGATTTAATTCGACTTGAGATTTATTCGGATTTTAAACAATCAAACCTTAAAGAAAAATTCCGAAACAATATAAACACTAAAAGATCTTGAGATTAACATGTAATAGATTTTATAAGTTTGAACTTAAAAATCATTTGGCATAATCAAAGTACAGATCTTTTAACTAATGGGTTCATTTATTAAACTTTTTAGAGTAAACTATATAAACGGTCATTAAACTATGATAAATCGATCTTTTTGTCATTAAAATTTTAAAAGTTATAAAATGATTATTGAAGTTATCAAACTATTATAAAACGATCATTAACCTTTATATAACCGGCATGAAGTTATCCTTCGGATTGATATAAAACAATCCTTAAACTTGTCGAATTTGATCACCATCTCATAACGAGTAGTGACTATTTTGTAATAATTTAATAAATTTAATGATAGTTTTATAATTATTATAGAGTAGGAGAATCTGAACTTAGAACTCAAATCACAAAGAGCACCACACATCAATTCTAAAATCCTTTGGCACACTTAAGTTTTGTCTTTGCTGTCGAAATTCGACAAATTTTTCAACAATAAAATTCTTTTAACTATTCTCTCTTTGTTTATTTATTTATTTTAATTTTTTCACCTTCTTTTTCGTATCCTCCTTTATGCAAAAGCATAAAATTAGTGCCAAAACAGCGAAGCATTTTAAATTTTTACTCTTAAATTTCCGATATAATTTTTAAAAAAATTCGTATTTTTTGACATAAAATTATATTTCCGTTCTAGGGTTTAGACATAGATTGAATCATTTTTTTCATGCGCGGAGCTCGTTTATTATCTATCTAAAAACCCAAATTATTTTTTATTTTGTTTTATATAATATGATTAAATTTAAATTAAGTGTTTTGATTACTATAGGGTAATAATTCATGTTAAATATTAAAAATAATATTTTTTTGGTTTTAATTTGAGGAAAATTAGGTAAGCATGATGGGGTTATGGTTGATGAGGCTTAGGTCACATTGAAAACTAAAGGTTGGGAAGTAACACAAAAACAAAGTGGGTCTCAGATATATTATTTTATTAATAATAAATAAAATGAAAAAAAAAGAGAGATTAGAACTAGATTCTCTCTTGATTGCATTAATCTCCTATGTTATCGTTTTGTGATTGCTTTTTTTCATGTGTTAGACAAATACTTAATTAACCAACAATCAGTTGGTCTAGTGGGATGAGACACTAGGTCCCTTAAACAAGGTCAGTGGTTCGAATCTTGACATTTGCGAATAGAGCAAACTGGGTTGGGAGGGTCACACTCGCCTCTGTAGTACCCGATCTGGATTAGTCGGTCAATAGATCGGATACCAGTGATTAATTCGAAAAAAAATACTTAATTAATACATATATAGGGTTGTCATTTTCCTAGGATCCGTGCTACACTAGTGTATATATGCTTAGCTAGTGATTAAACAAGTTAATCTTAATCCACCTAATTCAACATAAAATGGTTGTCCCTTGTTCCCATATGTAATGGGGTAAGGGGGAGGTAAGATAGTAGGCTGCCCACAACACTAGGTTGAGAGCAGCTTTCGTAGGAGACCTCCAAATTATGAAATACCCTCCATGGGACTCGATCCCACGACCTCAAGGTTAATAACCTTGTGCTCTACCAACTGAGTTGGATGGTCATTTTCACCTAATTCAACATAAAATACTATTATTTCGAGATTTTATAATTGAACTCCAAAAACAATCTTATAACACCGATAGGTGTAACGATTATAGAATATTTGATCTAAATTAATCGATTAATAGATCAGATACCGATGATTATATAAAAAACTATTCTCACGGAGATAATAAGAATGCCCGAAAATTTTGAGACTTCATAATTGAGTTGAAAGGTGGAGTTCAAATCTCAAATGTGTAGGTCCAATAATTTAATTTACTTGAATTTAATTATATAGTAGATACTAGTATAAAAATATTTTTAATATTTTACAGTTTTGAAGATAAAATAGGTATTTTGGATGAATTCGATTCGATTAGATCTTATAAATACCTCTACTAATATAGTTAATCGATAATAATTTACTTTTTTAATAATACGAGTATGTGTTTAGAATTTTTTTTAGCCTATGACGAAGCACACAAACCTTGCAAACACAACTCGAATTAGAGTCCTCTAAAGATAACAATATTCTCTTTTATCATTTAGATCATCGAATAGGTTGAATAATATTGTACTTAAAAGTAACTTCTTTGTAAAATTAGAAAAATTCATATCCGAAAAATTAAATAAAAAATACTAACAAGTATGGAATAATTAAGCATTTCGTTTTGTAACAAAAAGTGGATAAAGTAAATTAAATTGAAAAAGTTATTTTCATAATATTTTTTTATAAAATTTTATTTAAATTAATCGATCGATAAATCAAATACCGATGATTAACAAAATAAAAAAGCAACAAAACACCATTATCAATCAATAAAAACAAGGGTAAATTACGCATTTAGTATCTAAACTATCAGTTTTAGTTCGTTTTAGTACATAAACTTTAATTTGTCCCCTAAAATCATACCTAACGCTTAGTTTTTGTTTCATTTTAGTACCCACACCATTAAAAAATTAATGTGTTTAGTACCTAAAATATCAATTTTTATCTGTTTTAGTACCTAAACTTCTCATTTTTTTTTCAAAACTTAACGTTAAATTTTGAATGGATGTATTAAAATGAAAAAAAAAAACTAAACTTTAACTATGATTTTAAAATTTTTGAAAGTTTAGATACTAAATCATACAAAAAACTGATAGTTTAGATATTAAATGCATTCTTTACCCTAAAAACAAAAGAAGATTGAAAAAGCAAAAACACATGGATACGGAAATACCTTGGGGAAGGCAGTACAATCCGTGCTTGCTTTAGTGGTTGCAAATGTCTCACTTCATTTCTCTATATAAAGTTGAAAGCATAAAGTATGAAAGAAGCATGCATATCTCTTATTTTATCATTCTATTTCAAATCAATAATCCCATGCTAAAGATTTGAAGTTTGATTCTCTTTTTAATTCATTGCATTGCAAACACCATCTAATTTTTAAATAATAACAAAAATAAATAATATCTTAAAGTTAATTTATCAAACTAATCGAACACGGATGAGATATATTCGGTTCATTTATATCTGTAAATAATTTTGCTTAGGTTTATTTTGATATTATTTAGAGTTTTTTAATTATTATGGATAAACTATGTATTTAGTCATTCATCTATTTTTGTGGTTTTGTTTTGATCACTCTAATTTTTTTAAATCGTATCGAACGTTACGTTTTAATTCTGTTTTGACCATTCATTGTTAAAAAATTAGCGGTGATATTGAATTATCACCATAAGATAATGACACATCATCGGTGGAGAAAATGGTCACACTCTGTTTATTTTTAGGGAAAACTACCCATTTAGTATCTAAACTATTACTTTTATTCTGTTTTGATACTCAAACTTTATTTTTCTTCAAAATCACACCTAAAAACTCAGCACGGAGGACCGAACAACGATTGATGTTTTGACAAAAGCTAGATATCCACTCGCCATTAGAATTCCGAAGGACGTCACCCCCATCGTCTCCATCGTGGCCTTGTTCACAACGCTATTCATGTTGAGTTTGATCGCTCAAATGCTGGGAGGTCTCCGAACTTGGTTCCTAATCGGCCAGTTAGAGCTTAGATAGTAGGTCTTGGTTATAGTCTGGATCGACTGCACCTAGGACCCTGTAGAGTGAATGATAGTTGATGTAGATAACGGGGTGTTTCCGAAGAGGTGTCTCCACCAAACACCCCAGTTTTTTCATTGGAGACAAGACTGCAATTTGCTTCTAAAACCTCTATATAAGATTCTGAAGAGGTGTCTCCACCAGTAAATCTCGTAATCTACCCCCTGAAGAATTAGTAAGATTAATTTTCAAGCGATTGATAAGAAGGAAAAGAAACTCCTGATCTGCAATCACAATGTACAAGCAGCGATACAATCTCGAATCCACATATTAAATGCTTGGAAAATTTCAATCTTTACACTGGTCTAACATATCACCGCCAAAATTCAAATCCGAATGATACTCTTTCCCCCCCCCCCTTACCCGCAACTTTCTTTCTTTGAAAACCAGCCGCTATTGCTCATCCGACTCGCCTTTCAATCTCCTCCATTTCCTTAATCTCTCATCAACCCATGAATCTCTCCAGCTCACTAAGCAAGCCCACGCTCGAATCCTTTTACACGGGTTCACTCAAAACCCTTTTACAGCATCAAAGCTCCTCTCTTTATACGCCTCTTTTGGGCACTTAACCGAATCGAAAACCGTTTTCGATTCGATAAAATACAAGAATGTTTATCTTTGGAACTCGATGATCAATGGGTATCTCAAAACTTACTCGTACGTTGAAGCTTTTGATTTGTTCCGTGAAATGGGTCGTTTTAGTGCGAAGCCTGATGGTTTTACATTGGCAACGGTTTCGAAAGTTGCTGGGGAAATCAAGGACTTGGTGGCAGGTAAATTGGTTCATTGTCAGAGTATAAAAACTGGGTTCGGGGTGGATATCATTGTTTCCAATTCTTTGATTTCAATGTACGGGAAATGTGGAGAGTTTGAGGCGATGAAGAAAGTGTTCCACGAAATGTGTGAGAGAAACGTGGGGTCTTGGAATGCGTTGATTTCAGGTTATTCGAATTCAGGGGACTGGGTGTTGGTGAGGGATCTCTGGGAAGTTGTTAAAAATATGCAACTTGAAGGAATGAAACTAGATGGATTCACGATCTCGATTCTTTTGCCTTTGAGTGGCGGTGAGGGTAATTGGGGATGTAATTACGGGAGGGAACTCCATTGTTATATTCTTAAGAACGAACTGGATTTGGGTTTCGGTTCGGATGTTCATTTGGGTTGTTGTTTAATCTATATGTTCTCGAAAAACGGTAAAGTTTCGATGGCTAGAAATGTTTTTGATAAAATGTGGCTTAGAAATGTTTATGCTTTGACAGCAATGATCAATGGTTACATCGAAAACGGAGATTTCGATGAAGCACTTGTTCTTTTTCAGGAAATGCAGTTGACTGATGGAATAGAACCCAATAAAGTGTCTCTAGTGAATGTTCTTCCCTCTTGTAGCTCTTATGCCGGTTTAATGTACGGGAAACAGATTCATGGTTACGCAATTAGAAAAGAACTGATCACTGATGTGGCTTTGTGTAATGCGTTGATTGACATGTATTTTAAATGTGGGAGCCTGAATAGTGCGAGGCGAGTTTTCGATAAAGGTTCATTCCGTAAAGACGCTATATCTTGGAGTTCAATGATTTGTGGATATGGATTGCACGGAAAAGGTGAAGAAGCAATAAGTCTGTATAACCATATGTGTTTTCTTGGGAATAAACCAGATATGATAACAGTGGTAGGGGTGCTTTCTGCTTGTAGTAGGTCAGGATTGGTAAACGAAGGTCTTCGTCTTTACAACAAAATTACAAACAAAAAGGGGATGAAACCGATTGTTGAGATCTGTGCTTGTGTCGTTGACATGCTCAGTCGATCTGGACAGATTGATCAAGCACTAGATTTTATATAAAAAAAAATGCCTGTTGAACCAGGGCCAAGCGTTTGGGATGCTCTTGTCAATGCTTCCGTAATGCACGGGAATACCGAGATGCAAGAACTTGCTCATAGGTTTCTCATTTATTTAGAACCTGAAAACCCTTCGAATTATGTCTCACTTTCGAATTTACACTCTTCTAAAAGATGGGATGCGGTGGCAGGGTTAAGAAAAATGATGAAGGAAAAGGGTTTGAAGAAGGCACCTGGGTGTAGCTGGATTAACATCAATGGCAAGACCCATTGCTTTTACGTGGCCGATAAGGCACATCCTCATTCTACTTCGATTTATGAGTTGCTTGGTGATCTTATATTTATAATGAAAGGAGATGGTCATCCAATTGATTTTGAAGAGTTGATACCGATTACTCGTTGCTAATTGAAGTGCACCTCTGCAGTCATTGCGGCTGCCTCGTCCATGGCCCGTGGATATGATTTCAGCAATCACGATCAAAGCTTGACGGATCCATCACCTATTGCTAGAAAGATCGGACCGTTTCAGGTTGGTCTTATGGCCTATTGTTCTAGTAATTATTTATTTTCTTTAATGAAGGATAATAATTATAGAATGGTGATATCCTTAGTGTATGCAGTCTATCATCCATTTCCCCTTTTTTATCTGCATAAGTTTCATTTTTCCTTGAGTCTCATAAGTTACAAATTCATTTCATCTGCACATCGTGCTAAATCCATGGTGAGCCTCAATCCGATGCATACACCGTCACCGTCGAGACAAAAAAGATGAACTGATTGCAGCAACAACCTCATGATCTACCTTTGGTACGGGGTTTCGAGATACCTAAGCTCGGTTGGTACCACAAGCCGATTACCGAGCAGTAAAGCTCAGAAAGAAATAGGTTCCACATTTCAACTGAATTGTTCCAAAGTAATGCATATGCCGATCTCCTTCGAGTCAGAGCTCAAAACAAAAGAAACATAATGTTCAAAAACAAGACCTTGCTGTATGTTGAAAGATGGGACTTCAACTATCCGGTATTTTTCGTTTTCAGTTACTTCTGTGCTCGGGTTCTTTCTTGTCGGTACAGCTTCACCCCCATCAGGACATCAAGAGTGGGATCGACATATTCTTCGCTTCTCACTTTCTTCACTGAAGGTTGGCTTTCGACCGCCACCGGCGATCCAGGCCGCTCCAGCGCCGTCGAAAGGCTAACCTGGACCACTCCCTGTTATAATGTGAAACATCAAAATTCAAATATCGAATCCTATACAAAACTCTAAGGTCTTTATTTTATCAAACCAACTAAATATTGGTATCTAATATATATATATATATATATATTATCTCTTTCTAACTATTTTGATCAATCAAGAAAATCATGTGAGAAAGCAGCCTTTTTTTCTGATTCCTTTTTGTAATTTATTTTACCTAGGTGTATAATTTATATTTTTTTTTACTTTTTATAATTCCATTTTAAACACGTTTGTAAATATAATAATATAAAATAAAAAGTAAGATAAATTATTGACAAATGCAGGTCATCATTAATCAATGAATATAATAAACATTGGCTGCTAAGTGCTCCGCTCACTATGCAATGATATCATTTCCTGTTTTATTTTATATTTTCAAAGAAATATTACTTGATATAAAAGAAATAATAAACTGAATACATATTAAATATATATATATATGATAGAAAAATATATTTTATAAATTAGGACAAAAAGCAATGTGGAAGCATATCAATAGTATTTCTAATAAAAAAAACTATGTAGTCGCCTATAAATTAAGACAACAAAAATTTAATTTTTTTTGAATTAATCATTGATATCTGATTTATTGATCGACTAATCTCGATCGTGTACTACAGAGGCGAGGGCGACCCTCCCAACCCAGTATGCTCAATTCGCAAACGACATAATACAAACCCCTGACATTGCTTAAGGGTCATGATGTCTCATCCCACTAGACCAACTGGTTGTTGGTAAATTTTTAAATATATTTAAAAAACACACTTGGTATAACTTTTAAATATCATTTGAGGAATTATTTTCTTTACTAGTTATGCATCAAACAATAAACCTAAAGAAACACATCTAAATCTAGTTTATAAACTATAAACCCTAAATCTATCTTATAAGACCTAAACCCTAAACCTAAATTAACATGTGAAATAATATTTTTAAATTTAACAAGGATAATATCTTTTGGATGTCTTCAAATTATGATCATGTTTTAAATTAGTTCCTAAAATTAAATATATATATATCAACCACTAGACCATGACCTCTTTTTAAATTAGTCCATAAGGTTAGATTCATAATTGCTATAAATATTTTAAAATTTACGAACTAATTTAGAACGAGGTCATAGATCTCTGAACAGTTCTCTTTTAGTTATTAATATTTCTTTTCTTTAGTATATATAATTTAAAAACATGCTTATATAAGATTAAAAAATAATGTTTCTCTCGAGCAGCCACGATGCGTATCTCTTATTAATAAATTAAGAAAATTTTGAATATGTATAAATTATTAGTAAAAGTCGTTTATGCAATACATTTGAACACAATTAATACAATATTTTTAATAGTGTATTTAACCATAATTAATACGGTATTTTTAAACCGCATATTTAAATGCATATAAAATTTTAATGCCATAAATAAAAAATAAAAATAGTAAAACCTAGTACTTCGACGGTCAAATACGTAAATGCAATGAAACGGAAAATATTTCTGTCGTTTAACCTAAAGTAGAAAGTGCATGTTTATTTTGTTTAATTTTCAACACGCTTTCCTTTTATACAACTTTCTAATATAATTAGATAGCTTTTTATTGGTAAAAACACCCAACTTTCTATAATTTATATTATTCTATAAATTGTTAATAAATTATGTTGATTGACTGTGTCATAATTTATTACATATTTAATATATTGAATATTGATATTGTAAAATTATAGGAAAATTCTACAACGCTCGACGAGCACCGATGAACACCACTAACGATGAGAACCATTAATTTAATTTATAAAAATTTAAAATTCTAAAATACTCAACGTATAATTATAAATTAGTTAAAATTTTAAAGATAAATTGTATAAAATAAAGAGTAAATTATATCGGTGACCACTTAACTATTACCCTTTTTCATTTTTAACCACCATTTTTAAAATTATGTCAATCATGTCACTCAGCTATTTAAATGTATTCGATCAAGCCACTTGCTGTTAATATTTAACCATGATTATCAAAACTGGACCGGACGGTTCAACCGGTTGAACCGTGAACCGGTGGCCTGTCCGGTCCGGTTACCTCACAAAATCGGTCTGGCAATGAACCGACTGAAAACCGGGGTGAACCGGCTGAAAACCGGCAAAATCGGTTTGAATTGCCGGTTCACTTTTTTCTTTTTTTTTAAAAAATTAAACCAAACAACGTCGTTTGTTCAATGAGACAAGTCAAATTCGAGTATTGTTGAGCTCGACTCGAACTTGAAAACTTTAAAAGTAAGCTCAACTCAACTCAAAAACTCACGAGCTAAAAATTATCAAGTTTAACTTGAACTCGAAATATAATATTAAAACTTGAACTCGAAAAGGCTCGAACTCAAAAAAAAATTAGAAGTTCGATTGAAGCCTAAAATTTGAGCTCAATTGAAGCGAAAGAATAGTTCCCTTTGTGCTCACCAAAAGACTCCATGATTTTGAATGTCAAATTACCTCTATTATTTATAGAAGTAAGTTGGGATGCTCTTCTATGTTTCTTAGTCATGTGAGATTATTTTTTTTTTGATTAAACCAAATGACATTATTTGTTATGATTTTTTTAAGTCCCAATTTTATTTTTTGATTATAATTATATAATTATATTTATTATTTAATATGTTTTACCTTAAATATTATGTTGTAATTTATTTGAATTATTTTGTTTCACTTGATTTTATGGTTTTTAATTTATATATGTTATGACTTGTGATATTTTTATACCTTTTAATATTGTAAACTTAAAAAAAAGTGTTACATATATATTAATATTGCTTTGAATATTATGTAAAATTTAAAAAAATTATTTTATATAAAATCAGGTTCAACTGCGGTTGAACCCGGTTAAACCAGTACCTTCACCGGTTCAATGTCCGGTCCGGTTTTAAAAACATTGTATTTAACAGAGAAACTGACGTGACAGTTAAAATATTTGGTATAATTACATATTTGGTCATTGTTATTTATATATTCTATCAATTTGGTACTAATTTTAAGAAACTGAAATAAACATAACCCTCAAATCAAATGGTGTCATGTGTCACTGGTGTCGAGTGTAATGACATGTGTCACCACTCGGTTGGACGATTAAATTTATTTTAATCTAATATATTTTCTCACCAATCAGAGGGTGACACGTACACTATAAATGAAAGAAAATTTTGGGCAGTTAAATGATACCCAGGGGAATCGAACATAAGGTTCTTGGGTTAAAGAAACAGGGCTCTACTATTAGGTCAAAGATCAAATCTTATCGTTATGAATAAAACAAATTGAATTATTATATATGATTCCATGATAGATCTTACAAGATCTAAATTAATTAATCAATAGATTTAATATTAATGATTAAAAAAATATTTTAAGGTTTAAATATAAATTTCCTATATGACCTCTTAAAAGGTCTTAATCATTTTTTAATCCACTTGCAAGCTATAAATTATTGACCGTGTGTAAATATAAACCCTAAAGAAATTCTTTATATACGTAAATGCAAACAAAATTTTCAATTAACAAAGAAAGAAAGAAAGAATATCCCGTCTGATCCTCATTTATGAACACAATATTATAAAGGGCAAAGTAACTAGAAGTTATTGAATTTTATTCAAATGATTATTTTAGTCATTAGATTTTTAAAATTTATAAAATAATCACTAAATTTTATCAAACCGCTATAAAATATCGTCGAATTGTTAAACCTTTAAAATTATTAGAACAATACCAGAATGATTGCTTTATATGAATTTGATTAATTTAATAATTAAA
Organism: Hibiscus syriacus; assembly: GCF_006381635.1. Classification (NCBI taxonomy): domain Eukaryota; kingdom Viridiplantae; phylum Streptophyta; class Magnoliopsida; order Malvales; family Malvaceae; genus Hibiscus; species Hibiscus syriacus. The sequence continues at coordinate 511,954 of NW_024062648.1, read as the reverse complement.
ATAATTATTTGAATATAAGAATTTGATTAATTTAATAATTAAAATAATCATTTGAATACAGTTTAGTGACCAAAATAATCATACATATAAATATATTCTTTTCAAATAATATTTTTATAAATATTTCATAAAATATTACCGTACATGTAAAAGTAGATGAAAAAATGATTTGAAAAGTCTTCCTTTTGTCCAAGGTCTTTCTATATAAACTATCTTCGCTTATTCCACGCTGCGCCAATAACTTTCCTTCACCTTTATTTCCTCCCATTTCCTTCTTTAATATCTCCGGCAATGGGAAGTTGTTCAGCGGACTTAGCTCCTCTCCTCGGCGCCAACGCCACTGGCGCCGCCGAATATATATGCAACAAGTTCACCGACGCCTCTTACGCAGTCGACAACACTTACCTTCTCTTCTCAGCATACCTCGTCTTCTCCATGCAACTCGGCTTCGCCATGCTCTGTGCCGGCTCAGTCCGAGCCAAAAACACCATGAATATCATGTTAACCAACGTCCTCGATGCGGCCACCGGCGGCCTGTTTTACTACCTTTTCGGCTTCGCCTTTGCCTTCGGCAAACCTTCTAATGGCTTCATCGGCCGCCATAACTTCGCCTTGGGATCGATCCCTTCGACTTCCTATGATTACAGCTACTTCCTTTATCAATGGGCTTTTGCCATTGCGGCGGCGGGAATTACCAGTGGTTCCATTGCTGAAAGAACCCAGTTTGTTGCTTATCTTATATACTCATCGTTTTTGACCGGTTTCGTTTATCCCGTTGTTTCTCATTGGTTTTGGGCGTCTGATGGTTGGGCCAGTGCTCTTCGAACCGATGGTGATTTCCTTTTCGGTAGCGGCGTCATCGATTTCGCGGGCTCCGGAGTTGTTCATATCGTCGGAGGTGTCGCCGGTTTATGGGGTGCTCTTATTGAAGGGCCGAGGATCGGCCGGTTCGATCATTCGGGCAGATCGGTAGCTTTGCGGGGTCATAGTGCGACTCTTGTTGTTCTTGGAACTTTCATGCTTTGGTTCGGTTGGTACGGGTTCAACCCCGGTTCGTTTAACAAAATCTCGACTTTTTACACTTCCGGGAACTATTACGGCCAGTGGAGCGGGGTGGGAAGAACGGCGGTCACCACCACTTTAGCCGGATGCACGGCGGCGTTGACTACCCTTTTCGGAAAAAGGATCTTGACCGGCCATTGGAACGTGACGGATGTCTGCAACGGTTTACTCGGCGGCTTCGCCGCCATCACCGCGGGCTGCTCCGTCGTCGAACCATGGGCCGCCATCATTTGCGGTTTCGTCGCGGCCTTAGTTCTAATCGGATGCAACAAACTCGCCGAGAAAGTCGAGTTCGACGATCCGCTGGAGGCCGCCCAGTTGCACGGCGGATGCGGCGCTTGGGGCGTCCTGTTCACCGGCTTATTCGCGTCGGAGAAGTACGTGAGGGAAGTCTACTCCACCAGACCGACTCATTACGGACTGTTCATGGGCGGCGGCGGTAGGCTGCTGGCGGCGCAAGTGATCCAGATCCTGGTCATCGTCGGCTGGGTGAGCGCCACAATGGGAACTCTGTTTTACCTCCTCCATAAATTCGGCCTATTGAGAATCTCTGCCGACGACGAAATGGCCGGCATGGATTTAACCCGGCACGGCGGACTCGCATATGTATACCACGATGAAGATGAATCCCAGAACCAAGGCATTCAAATGAGGAAGATCGACAGCTATCCAACTCCTCCCGGAGTCTAAAAGTTACCTACTTCTTTAGATCTTCTAGATATCTATGGTGGAATTAGTCCACGTAAAATTTTATTTTTAAATCTTAGGTTGAAAGGATTTGTAAAGCGGTAATGGTTTGTGCTTGGATTTTCAAGTGATGGTAACGTTGAAAAATTTGGTTTTGTGTTCGGCGAACAAAGTCGTTTGGCTCTTTAGTCTTCTCTCTTTCATGTGAAATGATATGGTTCACTCCATTCATTGATTGAGATTTTGGGTAAATTATTGTGCTGTTAAATGTTTAGTGGTAAAATCAAACTATTTTAAAATTTTGTGATCAAATTGATATACAAACTAAAGTTTAGTGAATAATATGATGATTTACCCATTTTTTATTATTTATTTTATGTCATTTGTTCTCATATTTAAAATATTTTTTAATAAAAAAATGACAACTGTTTACAGTCTATTTCAATCAAAATATTCGTATCTAGCTACATTCCATGGACATTTTAATATTAAAATATTATTTAAAAAGATTTTAATTTATTTTAAAAATCAAATATATTCACATGGTTGATTTCATTATTTATTTATTTATTTATTTATTTATTTGAAATGGGTGGTTGCTCTTCTTTAAGTATGGCAAGGATAGAATCTCGTGAATTGTGATACCAATACTGTCCCTAGAATATTGGAACTGGTCCCCCATCCCCTTTACTATTTTCTAGAAATTTGTGAAAAATCAATTAAAAATATTAAAATAATAATGATAAATCACATAAATACCATCGTATACAAATTGTTTTATTTTATATTATTAATCCATCAAAAATAAATAAATACAAAAATATATTTGATAAATATGATATAAATACACGATTTTATGAAATAAACAAATTAATCCAACACCACTCATCACCTTATCTCTTCGGAGTCAAGCTAGTTGCTGGCCGACTAAGAACTCCACAATCTAATTTGGTCAAAAAGTCAAATAATTTCATTGTTTTTTTATTCAATCTAAATTAGTTCTGGTTTAAGACAACCTTAATATACGATTAAGAAAAGATCATATCGAAAATATTAATATTTTTTAACATTTTCGATAAAGTGTTACGTAAAACATTATTTTTTTTATCGAAAATGTTAATTTCGGTAACTAATTTTCGATAGAACCCAATATCAATATTTTCGGTAAAAAAATAATGTTTTAGGTAGCGCTTTACCGAAAATGTTAAACATTTTAGGTAGCGTCCAATATTAACATTTTCGGTAACGCATTTCCTTAGCCTTATATTATGGTTGTCGTACATGAGACATCCCCATCTAAGTATTTTCGCGCATATTATATAGATAAATTTTTTCGAGCTGAAATTATCTTAAGTTTAATAATTTCATTGTTTTGTTGTAATACTTTATTACAATTATAAATATAAAAACTGTTATTAAAACCTTTTAATTACATATTTAATAGAACTTATTGAGTTGTCTTAGTGGTAAAAGAATGTTATTTTTTAGAGGTCCCGAATTTAAGCAATTTTGTCTACAGAGATTGTATACATTATCAATGACTAGAAAAGATTCTGAACATATAATATATTATAATTATCTTATACTATTAAAAAGCGTATGTTGAATAAATTATGAATAAATTATTTCTATTGTAATATATCCGGGCTTGATTCATAAATCACTCAATTAGTAAGATTATAAACGAGTCATTGAATTTCAAAATGTTGTAAACAAGTCACTTAATTATTCGATTGCTACAGAGATGTTACTTTACTGTTAAAAATGAAATAGGCATCAATATTTTAGTTACAAATAGATCACTCAATTGTAGCCTGTAGGCAAAAAGTCAACATTTGTTATACATTCTACGATTGAGTGACATATTTGTAACAATTAATTAATCGGTTGACATATGTGTAACTTTTTAAAATTTAATTACTTATTTATATCCTTACTAACAATTGAGTGACCGTGATGTATTTTACCCTTGGATTTAGTGGGAAATTGAATGGTAAACGTTTCCATTTAAGTCTAGGAAGGCTGGCTGGTCAAAATTAAGGCTTACAACTAAAGCAAAAGGAAACAGGCAAGTGGTTTGTTACACATCAAAGTCATCAATGGTTTTGTTTTTTTTTTATGACTTGAAAAATATTTTATTGACATAAAAAATTGATATCTTTTTTTATTTATCATAAATTCATTAGGTATAATGGTATGGTATATTATAATCTTTTTAAAAAAATGTTCGAATTTTAAAGACAACATTAAAAAAAGTCATAAATTAAGAACATAAATCGTAAAACGCATATGAAAGATAATCATATTTAGGGATAATTTAACGGGTTATGATTTGATTTCATCTTATAGTGTTATTTTTTTAAAAAAAGAAAAGAAATTTAGATTCAGATCAAGTCGGGTTTGAGTTTATGATATAAAATCTTCAACTCGTTCTTATCTGAGATAATAGTATAATTTTCTTTTATATATTTAAGGATGATTACAATAATATATTATTTTATATATATTTTTCAATTAATTCTCTATGTTATCGAATAAAAAAATGTATACATATAGTCATATCGAGTCGAGTGCTTGTGCGAACTTAACCCTAAAATTGGATCGAGTTTCAAGTCAGTTGAGTCTCCTTAAGTTCAGATCAAGTCAGGTAATGAGTGAAGGGGTATAATACTCGAGTTGAGTCATGACTAAGAAAAAAAAAAGCTTTCACACTTCAAAAGAAATATTACAAGTAGAATGCTGAATAATGAACAAAGTGGTTTTAACTAGAAAAGTAAACTTTCTTTATTTAGTCAAAGCACTATAAATATTATACCAACAACCCGTCGATATAGCAGAATGAAGTATTAGATTTCTTAAATAATCTTAGGAGTTCGAATAACGATTACAAATAAAAAAAACACTATAGATATTATGTTAGTTTACACATCATCTTATATACTAGGCTAATAAAAATCAGTTTATTCAATGATAAAAGATAATATTATGTTTATATGATATGTATATTTCAAAATAGGTTGAGAAAAAATATGAATATACACTATCTTGTAATTGTATGTTATATGAATAGTTGAAATCATTATATATATATATATATTATTTATAAAATTTATTTTTTAAAATTATTATAAGTAACAATAAATTTAAATCATTTTATTTAAAAAGTATATAAAAGTAAAAATATTTAATAATAATCTTAAAATTTATTTTTAAAATGTTCAACTCTAAGTATAATTTTTAGGTGTGGACCCGAATTTAAAAATCTTTGTCTGAAACTTGGCTTTATATAAAATTTATACAGGTTAACGACAAATATTCATTCTAAATTGGCTGCTGCTATATTTACATAGAAAGTACAGCTTTCAGTGCCCATTTCGTCAACGATGGGCCCTAAATTGCAATATTTTTTTGTTAGACTTAATATTAATATATATATATATATATATATATATATATATAAATATTTTTTAATAGTACGAGGTGATTATAAATCAACTTAAGTTCATAATTTTTCTTAATCATCGACATTATCTATATATACTATATATATGTAATTATTCGAATTCGAGACTTTAAAAATATACAATATTTTGTTTAATAATTGAGGTCACTCAATAGATTCAAAGTATATCATATTTTTTGTTTAAATAGTCAAAGTAGGAATGGTTACGAGATCTGAACGTGAGCAGTTCTAACATGATTCTAAAAAGATAGTATTCACGCGGACGTGTCGAAGACACGTATTACCACGACCACGACCACGACCACGACAACGACAACGACAACGACCCGACCCGACCCGACACGGACGGCGGCGCGCGAGAGTCTCCCTTGTTCTCTATCACTCAACAAGGAAGTGGGAAAGCCAAGCCTTAAATACAATTCCCAATAGTGTTTCCAATACTATGTGGGATTGAGCATTACCAACACTTGTTTCTAATACAATGTGATTATTCAGGAAACAATTAACAATCATGCACCTTAAAACAACTGAATCAGCAACCAATTGCATTAGTATTATACGATTAAATATGTCATAATTAAATGTCAATCTACAATCAATCGCGATTATTGCAATTTTAAGCAAAACATTCAAAAATAATATTACTATTTAAGACTCAATCCCACATAGTATTGGGAACAAGTGTTGGTAATGCTCAATCCCACATAGTATTGGAAACACTATTGGGAATGGTATTTAAGGCTTGGCTTTCCTACTTCCTTGTTCAGTGATAGAGAACAAGGGGGACTCTTGCGCGCCGCCGCCGTCCGTCTCGTCTCGTCTCGGGTCGGGTCGTGGTCGTGGTAATACGTGTCTTCGACACGTCCGCGAGAAAATTCTTAAGAAACAAATGCAATAAGTTCGTTGCGACGCGAATTTGGAATAAATCGCAACGCGAACTTCGACTATCGCAACGAATTTGGAATAAATCGCTCGACTATCGCAACGAACTTGGAATAAATCGCAACGCGAACTTGGACTATCACAATGCGAATCTGGAAATTGATTTGCGATAACGGAGATCGCGTTACGAATTATCGATCGCATTGTGATTTAGTTGGTCATTTTGGCAAATCCAAAAAAAGTTGGTTAAAATCATATATTATAAGACATTTTTTGTCACTGAAGTTATTTTATCTTATATAAATACTTGTGTTGGATCGGATACAAGTTTGAATCGCCAAAAGATCTGGCCTGATGCGAGTAACAGGTTGGGTTTTGTGACAATGAAAAGGTATAATACTAAGGTCAACTATAATTCGACCACAATCCGTCTCGACTCGATTCATGCGGATACTATATTTTTAGAGAAAATTTTTAAGAAACAAATGCATTGCAATTTTCGACTATCGCGTTGCGAATTTGTTGGTCATTTTGACAAATCAAAAAAAATTAATTAAAATCGTATATTATAAGGCATTTTCGGTCACTGAGATTATTTTCTCTATACTCTATATACCTAATTAAAAAAATTTAAACCTTGATTATGATTATTTTAAAAATTAAATTTTATCAAATATATATTTTAAAACTATTTGATTAAAGATTTCTAAAATATAGTTTTTGATATTTTTATCAATAATAAAATTTAAATAACAACGAATCAATGTCAAAAAAATTTGATAAAAAAATTCAATAAAAGACAATTCAAGTGAGACAAAGGGAGTAATTGTTTTGAACTCGAAAATTTTGATTAAAAAATTGACATTGAGCCAATTTGATTTAAATTTTTTTTAATTAAATAAACAATAACTTATTTAATTTAATATCATAATTCTAGTAGTTTATATACTATCTTATTTTACATATCTTTATCTTACTTATATATATTATCGTAATTATATTAGGTCGAGACATTTTTTCCAAATTTGAAAATGACTTGATTCGAATAAATTTAAAATTTTGTCTAACTCATGAATCCGCTTACGAATTAATGATTTTAAATGTATTATTAAAAATAAAAATAAAAATAATTATATGAATTTATAAAAATAAACATATAATGTTATGTGCACAAAAAATATATAAAAAACAAAAAATATTTAATCAAAACATATAATATCTTTTAGGCTTAATATAAAAATAAGTGTATAAACTATATATCGAAAAACGTTTTAGTGTATAAAGATTTTTGGCTAAAAATAAGTGCCTAAAGTTTTATTCGTTATACTTTTATGCGCTTACCATTAAAATAAAGTTTTATTCGTTACACGTGTCGCTTAACGTTTTTTAACGGTAGGTACATGTATACACCAATTTTCGTCCATTTTTTTTATTTATATATATATATATATATATATATATATTATAGTTTGAAATTATTTTGAAAAATTATATAATATATGGGTTTTTTAAATGTTTTGAAAATATATATTATATCGTTTTGAAAACTTTTTTTAAAAAATATATATAATATATAGTTTTAAAAACATTTTTGAAAAAAATATATATCATATAGTTTGAAAATTAGTTTTTAAAATATATATATTATATGGTTTTGAAAATTATTTTTTAAAACATATATTGTATAGTTTTAAAAATGTTTTTAATTTATTTATTTATCTATTTATTTATTTATTTATTTTATTTTATTTCATTTATTATTTATTTATTTATTTTATTGTTGTTTGTTTCAGGTCCAAAATGGGGTCCAAACAATCAAAGAAACGGGCCTGAACCAGCCTAATGAAATAGTGCAGTAATAATGTTTAGGGTTGGAAACCCTAAAATGATGCCAGCCCACAGCTCCGAATGAGAGAGTTATACAGTCAAAGGGAAAACCAGGACTGCACTATCCCGGGATTCCCGACCACGTGAAGCAACGATAGGCCCGAAAGGTACGGGAACGACCCCATTATCACCAGAAACAGCCCGTGGAGGGCGGAGCAAATAACATCAGTGGTGGGTATAAATACCCACCAAGCCACACCGGAAAGGGGAGGACTCCCGAGCATCAAGTATCACTGAGAACATCAACCAAACACACGGCCAACAGAAAATCAGAGTACATCAACGGAGAAAAACTGAACACAAACAGTACACCAAAGATCCAACACCACCGAAACCCACAACATCACGAAAAACCATCGATCGGGAATGACCGAGCCACAAAAAATACCAACAACAGTACCATCGACGAAAAATAAAGATCCATCGAACACAAGCACATAATCATCATCAAAACCACAGTGAAACAAAAACCCATCAAAACCACAGTGAAACAAAAACCCATTAAACACAGTCGAAACCAAAAGGAAAACAACAACCAAACCATTTCAAAACACACATGCAAAAGGAGTAAGAGCAGTAAACAATCAAAGCGTCGGAGCAGAAGGAGCAACCGGGAAATCAAACGGTCAAAAAAAAAGAGAGGTAAAAACCCGAAGGTTATTTCATAGATCTACGCCGGCGAGGACATTGTTTGGGTGTTTGGAGGTTAGTTTTGGGTTCGTGAGGCCGAAGGGGTTATTTCGAGCTAGGTCAGTTTTGCCCGGTCGAGGCGGTGGTCGGAGCAGTTAGGGGCCATCGGACTAGTGGCCAGTATTTGGTCGGGGATGCTCTAGCTGAGAGAGTTTTCTCTCGTATGGGAGAGGGTTTTGTGAGTGAATGGTGAGAATGAATGCGAAAATGGGTCTTTTGGACCTTTTATATACGGGGGACCTTTTAAATTCGTTTTAAAGTGGTCGGTGGCGACTCCAATTCATTTAATCCAAGTCGGAGCCCAATTCTGGACCCAACCGAAAGACGGTTCCGACAATACCTAAAAGTGTAACGGAGAAAACTTTAAACACATACTTATTTTTATATTAAGCTTAAATTTTATATGCAAATTTGTAAATAACCCCAACCACCCTAAAGTCTTGATATCAAAATTCTCTTACCAAGTAGGAAACGTTGCGTTTTTGAAGGATTTGTTCTAGCACGTAAACGGCATCGTTTCGATGCTAAACATCCTCCATATAAACTAGGGGACTAGGGGTGATATTTCCATCTAAAACAATAACAATTCGAAGAAAGAAATCCCTAGAATCTGAAAAAAGGGGGGAAAAGATGAGGCCGATGCCGATGGAATACGTGACGGACCCGGACGATCAAGGTTCGGCCATGGAAGTCGACGACGTCGACTCACTCGATATCTTAGGTGATGGCGTAATCGGGAACGACAACAAGCTCGCCGATGCCGATTTCTTCAACAACTTCGAAGACGATTTCGATGACTCCGATATTAACTGAAAACAAATAAGAAGAATCCCTTGAAGTACACATCTATCTTCCCCCTCTTTCTCTGTTTGTGTGTTGCTTTTTAGGGTTTAAATTCTCCTACTATTTGTTAAATTTGGATTTGAACCATGGATGCTAATCGTATGCGAATCGTAAAAGTGTAGTGTGTAAACTTTCATCAGTATAATAATGGCTATAATTTTCCTCTTAATTCGATTTTCTTTCATGGCTTAAAGTCGCCTGCCAGTGAACCGAACAGTGAAAACAATTATTCACGTCCTATGAACACCGATATGTTAATGAAAAACTTTAATAGTGAGACGTATTGAGGTATCAACAAAGAGGTTCTTCAATCTCTTGTTGGATGTATTTACATAAGTTTTAATTTAATTATACACATTCTTTGACCTGGCCAGTGTTGATGAAGCTTTTTCATTTGATCACCATTTTTGTTTGCAACAACACTAAAGAAAATCTACATGTTTAGTTATTTTCCCCTTGTTTTGAAGAAACAATTAAATATTGAAATAATTTACCATTACCTTTGAATTTGAATTGTTATTGAAAGATTAATTCAAAAATATCGTTTTTCGGAACGTCTCTCTCAAATCATTTCCCGGAGAAGACAAAAACGATGTACGGGTACGAGCGTGCGAGTCGAACAGACACCGGCAAGGCGGAGCGTTTTGATCTAGAGTCAGGGGAGACTCCTTACCCGGGACTCGGCTATGGCGAGAATGCGCTCTGGTGGGGCTTTATCCGCAAGGTTTACGGCATTCTGGCGGCACAGCTGCTGCTGACTACCGTGGTCTCCGCCTTCCTTGTATTGTCATCTCCGATCAATGACCTCCTCCGTGGAAACTCTGGCCTCTTGCTCTTCATCTGTTTAATCCCCATCATCGTTATATTCCTTCCCGAAATAGGGCATCGGATAGCTATAGTGTTTGTTTTGTGATCGCCTTTTTTGTTTGGTTTATGTTTTGTATTTGTTATGGTTCCGTAAAGCTTTAGATTTGACAGTGCTTTGTAATTTTGTGAACAATTGTTGGTAACCTTAATAAATTTTTTTTTAAACTCTTTTCCACCTTCCGTTATCAAAGTTCTCTTTGATAAAAATAATTTTTTAATGAGGTTGTATTTTTTATAAAAAAAATAGAGAATACAAAAAGTACAAATATATAATATCACATATATCCTAAAATTCGATATAGATACCAAAACTTGATATATCCCAAAACACTCTTCTAACATCTTCAAAAAATTACAGAAATCTCAAAAATATTGCATATCTCTAAAATAATTCTCTCACGTTATCCTAAAAGTTAAGACACGATCTCTATTTATAGAGCCCACAAAAAATTCTTATTCTATATGAATTCCTACTTAAGATAAATATTTACTTTATTAAATAAAGTCAATTACTAAGAAATCTTCAACTATTAGAATTACAATAAACTCTAATTTAATTACTAATTATAATTTAAGTCAAAATATGACAAAATGAATAAAAAATTTATACTAACAAGTTTTGGGCAAACAATAAAATAAATTACACTCTAAGATTTTATTTGGTATGAAATATCGAAACGAGAAATAATGAAAAATATGTTGATTAAATGGTTGTTATAGTTTACCCAAAAAAACAATTGTTATATATTCAAATATCTTTGATTATATTTGTATATATCTAAATGACATATCAGTAAAATAACAAAATTTTAACTATCAAATCTTCTTAAACTAATTAACATATAAATTATCATGACCCTAATCAAAATTATGAAACATGAGAAAATATGAATAAATAAATAAGTAATTTATCTTAAAATTAATAGAAAATCATATCTAGATTTTGAGTAAACACATTTCGAAAATTAAAATAATAATCAGATTGTATATATATATATATATATATATATATATATATATATATATATATATATATATATATATATATATATATATATATATATATATATATATATAATTAATTATAAAATGAGTGTCCAAACTATACCGCTTTTCCTAAATAGGCGTCTAAACTTTTTTTTGAATCATTCAGGTACCTAATGTTACAAATTTATCACTTTAGGTGCACAGGTTGTAATTGCCGTTAAATTCTACCGTTAAGTGACATGTCTTACGTTCTAGTAGTTTTAAAAATTTTACTTAAATTAAAAAAATAAAATTATATATTTTTAGAGAAAAACCCAAAAATTTTGAAAGACTTAAAAATATTTCAAAACTTTGAAAATTATAATTTCAATCCTTAAACTCATGTCAACCATCATGTTTGACGTCGATTGGATATCCACCAGAACCTCTATCCTAAGACGAGCCAAACCTAACCATAAACGTCGTGTCTTCAACAAAGAAAACGACAAAATCGAGATCCAAATCTATGTCTCCGGTGAATTCAAACCTTCAAATTAGTGAAACCCAAGCAATCCAACGATGCGCACGACAACTAGGGGTGTAAACGAGCCGAGTCGAGCTCGAGTATTGCTGAGCTCGACTCGAAAACTTTGAAATGGAGCTCGACTCGACTCGGAAACTCTTTCAAGCTCGACTCGAACTCGAAATCCTGAACTGAAGCTCGTGAGCAGCTCGAAAAGGCTCGAAATGAAAAAAAAATCTTAAACTTAACTCTATTGAAGCCTCAAACTCAAACTCGAACATGAACCTTAAATACATGAAATCTTACTATATTTTTAAAAAAAATCAATACATAAATATTAATATTTGTTAGGATTTTCGGAAGCTCAAATCGACAACTGAAACGGTTTACAAAGAGGGGTCGGAACGATTTTGTGTTTAGGGAGTAAGGAGATTGAAAGATAGAGAATTGCACAGCGATTTATAGTGGTTCGACTTTCTCAACCAAAGTCTACGTCCACTACCTTAGCTCCTCACCAAGGATTTTCAAGGAGTAGGACTTTTGGCATTTCCGAGCTACTGCAAATGTAAGTTGGAGTATCAGCAGAATCTTAAAAACAAGGGCTGAAGCTTTTCCAATTTTTTCAGCCGGTTCACCGCATATTAGGGAAATTTGGGATTTGGTTCGATTCAAAGGGCAAAATGTTTCATGGCATAAACTTATTTGGTTTCCATTGCATATTCCAAAGTTTAGCTTGATAACTTGGATGGCATTACTGAACAAATTGCCTACTAGAGACCGCCTACTTCGAATGGGAATTACCACAGACAATCTTTGTGTTAATTGTTGCAACTCTTACGAGACAAGGGACCATCTCTTTTCGCAATGTTCTCTAGCAGTGGAACTCTGGTATTCAATTTTGAATCTTAATGGGATGAAGATCACTTACTTATCATGGGATGAAATGGTTTCAAAGGCATGTTCATCATGGAAAGGGAAGTCTCTTCTTACTTCCATCTTGAAAATTTCCTGGACTGCTTTTATTTACTCTCTGTGGCAAGAAAGAAACCAGAGAATATTCCAAGGACGTCGTAGAACGATTGATTGCTTGCTCAAAGATGTTAAAGACGTTGTTGGAATCCGCCTTAGGGGAACAAATATTAATAGACTAGAGAGTACTAACCTAATACTTTGTAATGCTTGGGGTATAGTCTAACCAATCATTTTGTAGGCTGTAATTTTGATTCTTTCATTGTTGATTGGTGGATGGTTGTAACTAAACCTTGATTTGGGTAATAAAATCAGAATTATCCAAAAAAAAAGAGTAACCTTACAAACTCCTTAGTTTTCCGGGCTAAACTAGAACATTTCCCTAGCTTTTACACGGGATTAGCTAGAACCTATCCCCTTTACAAAAGGATAAGAAATGTAAACAAGAAAACCTCTCTAAGGTAGGTGTTTACAAGATTGAGCTCACAAGAACAAAATATATACAAGAGAAAGATGAAATAAGAATAAAAAACTCTTCTCTTGTGTTTGATTGATTGGATAGTTGTTCTCTTTTTACTTCTTCAAGTGTCCTTAGCTTGTATTTATAGCTTGGAATGTGTTTGAAGTCATATCTAGCCGTTGGGGATATTTTGGAGCCGTTTGAGAATGATTTTTCTGCAAAAATAGGCTGCCCAGAATGGGGGGAATCGGTACCCCTTCATAGGGAATCGATACCCCTTCATAATATTCAAATATTATGACCGTTGGGCTGATGAACAGTGAGGGAATCGGTACCCTCAAGGGGCGAATCAGTTCACTTCGAGTAATCTGTTATTTCTCGGAGCCAAACCATGTAGGGGGAATCTGTTCTCGGGGAATCGATACCCCTTGGGGGGAATCTGTACCCCCTGGACAATATGATTTTTCTTGAAACCCTTAAAAAAAGAATATTTTTGGCTCGATTAAGGCTCGAAATACTTTGTAAAATTGTTTTAAAATAGTTTACGTATAAAACACTATTTTACACTTTAGTAAGGATTAAAATGAACTTTGAAAGACTTCGAGTAATATTTTGATATTCGAATAATTACATTGAATATACTTAGAAAATCTTTTGTAAAATCTTAAAATTCATTTAACTTAATTTGTTATATCGAAACATCAAAATGTTTTCAACAATCTCCCCCTTTTTGATATAACAAAACATTTGAGTAATTTTAAGATTTTGAAATAAAGTTTGAAATTACTCCCCCTTACTTTAACACTTCTTCCCTTTAACACCTTAACACTTCTTCTCATTTTTGTTAAATCAAAAAGACTCTAATCTTTGAAGTTCAAAATAACTTTGGAGAGTAAGTAGTAAATTTGACATTTTAAAAATCATTTGAAAAAATCAAAGCTCCCCCTTAATAAATGCATTCCAAATAAAATTTAGCTTTAAGAACAAGACACTTAAACAAAATTGAATTTCAACAAAGAATAACAAACATGTTAGTAGAAAATGAAATTCAATATATCTAAGACTAAAATACTTTATGCAATACCAATTGTTGAAATTTGATATCAATATCAATTGTTAAAATTAAGTGCATATGCATAAAGTTTTCCAAAAATGTTATGCATTTGAAAATTTTGATATCAATTGTTAGAGAGATATCATTTTCATTTAAACCACATGCATAAACATTCAAATTTAGGTCAAAAAATTTTAAAATTTGTAAAATCAAATTATTTGAAAAATTGATATCAATTGTTAGAGAGATATCAATTGCATTAAAACCAATTTTGACCAAAATTTTATTATGATGAACTAAAAATTATTAAAAATTAATATAACTTTAAAATGTTCGTCATAATCATCTTTTCAACATAAATGAGATTAAAACAATGATGCATAATCATTTAAAACAAAACTCATACATGCTTAAAATCAAATGAGAACCAAATAACCAAAATTAAAAGCATTAAGCTTAGAGGTTACCCATTCCTTTTTCATGTGTGGCTAGAGCATCTTGAATATCATCACTCTCATCACCATTGCTCCCACACACTTACAAGAGACATTTAAGTAGATTTTGGTATCCAAATTGCTTTGGATCCTTGGACGTTAGTTTCAATGCCCCTTGTTCCTTTCGGAACTCATACTTGCCTAATTTTAAAACATTTTCCTTTCTTCAAAGGACAAGTATGTTCCAAATGACCATGATAATGACAATGTGAGCATATTGTCATTATTGAACTAAATGAATTATTTAAAATGATTTCTTTTTCTTTTGTTAAGCATTCAAGCTTAACTTTTAAATCAAAATTTTGTTTTTCAAAACTATCAATTTTTATTTTTGAAAGCTCTAAATCCTTTTTCAAAATTTAATTTTGGCTTTCAAAATCTATTTTTGTTTTCAAAATAAAATCGTTTTCAATTTTAAATTTTGAAATCATTTTTTTTATATTTGGAGTTCATGGTCTCAAACTCCGAATATAACCTATGAAAACATCTTGTAACTCATCAAACGTATACGAATTAAATTCATTTGAGTTAGAAGATACATCGGGCTCTTCATAAGCCATTAGATACACCACATTTGTTGGTTCTTCTTTCTTGTTTCCATGGATTTCCTCGAGCTTATTTCAAAGCTTCTTGGCACTTGAACATGAAGAAACCCCTTCATATATTTCAGGACCAAATGCACAAAACAACATGTGCATGGCCTTGGCATTAAGTTGAGCTTTCTTCCGTTCTTGTCACTCCACTTCTTCTCCTTCTTCTTTGGAGAAGAGTAGTCATTCTTGATTATCTCCCATACATCAAGATCATTTGATTGGATGAATACCATCATTAATTTCTTCCAATGATGATAGTTGACTCCATTGAAGTATGGATGTTTGTCGGTTGGTAGGGAGTCTTCCATGTTGAACGAGCCGGAGGTGGAAGCCATCTTCTCGGTTGTGTAGGGAATTGGTAGAGCTTCTTCTAGGATCGTCTCAAGGTGGTTAAACCTTCTTAACGAGTTAGGCTCTGATACCAATTGTTAGTATTTTCGGAAGCTCAAATCGACAATCGAAACGGTTTGCAAAGAGGGGTCGGAACGATTTTATGTTTAGGGAGTAAGGAGATTGAAAGATAGAGAATTGCACAATGATTTATAGTGGTTCGACTTTCTCAACCAAAGTCTACGTCCACTACCTTAGCTCCTCACCAAGGATTTTCTAACAAATTCACTAATTTGTTCTTTCTTTTGAGGATAAAGAGTAACCTTACAAACTCCCTAGTTTTCCAAGCTAAACTAGAACCTTTCCCTAGCTTTTACACGGGATTAGTTATAACCTTTCTCCTTTATAAAAGGATAAGAAATGTAAACAAGAAAACCTCTCTAAGGTAGGTGTTTACAAGATTGAGCTCACAAGAACAAAATATATACAAGAGAAAGATGAAATAAGAATGAAAAACTCTTCTCTTGTGTTTGATTGCTTGGATAGTTGTTCTCTTTTTACTTCTTCAAGTGCCCTTAGCTTGTATTTATAGCTTGGAATGTGTTTGAAGTCATATCTAGCCCTTGGGGATGTTTTGGAGCCATTTGGGAATGATTTTTCTGCAAAAATAAGCTGCCCATAATGGGGGGAATCGATACCCCTTCATAGGGAATCGATACCCCTTCATAATATTCAAATATTATGACCGTTGGACTGATGAACAGTGAGGGAATCGGTACCCTCAAGGGGGGAATCGGTTCCATTTGAGTAATCTGTTATTTCTCGGAGCCAAACCATGTAGGGGGAATCTGTACCCCCTGGGGGGGGAATCTGTACCCCTGGACAATCTGATTTTTCTTGAAACCCTTAAAAAATATTTTTGACTCGATTAAGACTCGAAATACTTTGTAAAATTGTTTTAAAATAGTTTAAGTATAAAACACAATTTTACACTTTAGTAAGGATTAAAATGAACTTTGAAAGACTTGGAGTAATATTTTGATATTCAAATAATTACATCGAATATACTTAGAAAATCTTTTGTAAAATCTTAAAATTCATTTAACTTAATTTGTTATATCGAAACATCAAAATGTTTTCAACATTATTATTATTAATTTATTTTTTTTAAATAAAATCTTAATATATTATATTTTCGAGCTGCTCACGAGCTTTTCAAGTCGAATATCAAGTAGCTCGTTTCAGCTCGTTAAGAACTCGAGTCGAGTCCATTCGATCCGAGTATTTATCGAGCCTTGATCGAGTCGATCTCGAATAGCTCGTTATTTGTCTCGTCTCATTTACAGCCCTAACGACAACAAGTAAGATAACAACCAACTAGGGAGATGACAAAGGCAACATCAGCGACGACAACCATGGCCGACAACAGAGGTTAAAGTTAATGTTAGGGTTAGAGATTTGAGATTTTTATAGATTTAGGATTTTTTTGTAATTTTAGAAAAAATATGGTTTTTTTATAAATATAATATATTTTTTATTTTTCTATTTTTTTAAATTATCAAAGTGTGACACGTGTCACTTAACTAAATTTATTAACGATTGTTACGTCTCGAGAACCTAAAATAGTAATGTTTGTAATGTTAGGAATCGGGTGATTAAAAAAAAGTTTTGGCACATATTTTGGAAAAGTTGTATAATTTGTACACATTTTATAATTAAGCCTTTTATTTATTGTATTTTCTTTGGGGTAAATTAAAAATTTCATTATTAAACTTTACTTTCTCTCCTATTTTGCTTATTAAACTTTAAAAGTTTTCAATTTCTTCACTGAACTTAATACATTAGATTTTTTTGTCACTCCGTCGTTATATAGTTAACAACGTTAAATCGATTTCATTTCAAAAAATATTTTTTTTTTACCAAAACTATGTCATTTTGCATCTATATAAACGCCTATTTATATAACAATCTATTTATAACTCCATTAGTAAGGAAAAGATGATGAGTGACAAAAAAATCACAATGTATTAAATTCAATGAGAGAATTAAAAAAAAAAGTACAATGAGTAAAATAGGAGAGAGAAAATAAAGCTTAGTGACCAAATTTGTAGTTTACCCTAAAAAGCTAAACTCCGCCATGCACACACGTCGCGCGCATCGATTTTCTCCATCTTTTTCTGATTCTCTCACGCTTGGAAGTTGAACATCTTTTGAAGCTAAACAAATTCGCATTCCCCAGTTTCAGGGTTCACGCTTCTTTTTTTGTTAATTTCTACTCAATCTCCCCCCTTTAATGGCTCCCTTTCATTTCCTTCCTGAGCTGTTGATATTGTTTTTTGTCAAGAAATCCCTTTTCGCCTTGAATTAAAGAAGGAATCCTCTAAATCCTAAAAAGGATTTATTCTTTTCCCTAAATTTGATATAGGGTTTCTCTTCTTCTTTTTTTGCTGCTTGTGAAGGGGTTTATTCTTCTTTTTTGTCTTTAAAAACCCCCACCCTCTTGTTTGCACTGCGCCGTAAAATTTAATATTTTTCCCCATCTTTCATGATCAAATTTCCTGTTAAAATGCCCAGAATGTTAGCTTCAAGAAAAACCATTTCTCCATTTTCACCTAAAATCGCATAGTTCTCTCCATCACAAATCCAGTTTCTTTCAGGCCTTTTATCAAACACTTGAGCTACATTTTTTTAGAAAGGATTTTTTTATGCTCTTTCTAAATTGTGTTTCGAAATCATGGGTCGTGTTATGGGAAAGTGTTGTAACAGATATCCGTCAACCCCAGATGAGGATTCAGGTCACCATAGAGGAATAAAACCTTACAATAGCAAACACATCCTTACAAAGAGTTCATTGGAGCTGGTTCATGTTGCATCTCACAACTTCTCTTTGCATTACTCGAGCTTAACACAACATGGTTATTACCCAGACGCGGCTGAGAGGAAAAACCAAGATAGTTTCTGCATCAAGACACATATTCAAGGTAACCCGAATGTTCATTTCTTTGGTGTGTTTGATGGACATGGTGAATACGGTGCTGAATGTTCGAATTTTGTTAAGGATAGACTTGTAGAAATATTATCCAGTGACCCCACATTGTTGGACGATCCTTTAAAAGCTTACAATTCTGCGTTTTTAGCTACGAATTCTGAGTTGCATAATAGTGAGATAGATGATGTTTTGAGTGGTACCACAGCCATAACTGTACTTGTTGTTGGGGATATTCTTTATGTTGCTAATGTGGGTGATTCGAGGGCTGTGATTGCTGTTAACGATGGGGACCGTATTGTGGCTGAGGATTTATCTATGGATCAAACACCGTTTAGGAAAGATGAATATGATCGGGTGAAACTTTATGGGGCCCGTGTTTTGGATATCGAACAAGTGGAAGGCCTTAAAGACCCAAATATTCAACATTGGGGCGATGAAGAAAGTAACGATGGTGATCCTCCAAGGTTGTGGGTTCCGAATGGAATGTATCCTGGGACTGCATTTACAAGAAGTGTAGGAGATAGCACAGCAGAGAATATCGGTGTGACTGCAGTTCCTGAGATTTCAATTGTTCGCCTTACACCTAGTCATCTTTTCTTTGTTGTTGCAAGTGATGGAGTTTTTCAGTTTCTCTCTAGCCAAACTGTTGTCAACATGGTATGATGCAGATCCTTGTGATTTATTATTGATCCTTTTCCCATTTGCTTATAATGTTTTGGTCAATCCATGGATACATCATTTGTATGTTGACATTCAATTGCATGCTGATATGAGATATATTTGCTTTTGATTAGAAGGCTACTGCTGAAGTTTCTAATACGTTAGATTTCATTGCATGTTTATTGTTTGTGAAACGATGTTTATTGCTAAAGTTGCTTTTCTCAGCTGTAGCAATATATCGTACCTGCTGGTTATGCAGGATATTTGTCGTACTTTCTGCATTTGATTAACAAATTTATAATATTGTTTAATATAGGCTGCAGAATACAAAGATCCCAGGGATGCTTGTGCTGCAATTGCTGGAGAATCGTATAAACTTTGGTTGGAGCGTGAAAATCGAACTGATGATATTACAATCGTCATTGTACAGATCAAAGGCTTGTCTAATGTATGAACTATTTAAATATTTCTCTGGCTATTTGTGTTCTCAATATTTTAAACTACGGTTTCTGCTTTATGGCCGTCTCCTGAAGCTGTATTCTTTCTTAGAAGTGAGTGAACATCTTTTAGAATTGTGCGGTAGAAATTCCCACTTTGTAACTTAATTCGAAGCAACTTGTCTAATTAGCCTGGTTGAATTACTACTGCGAGCCATATAATCTTTCTTGATTTAGAAGGGAAAACACTTGTCGATTAATTTGCTTATTATTCCTTGCAGTTGGTATATCTCGTACATTTGTACTTGCAAACCTAATAGAAAATTTTAGGGAAGTTCTAATCTGAAGAACCTTTTGTCATCACAGTAAAGATTCTGTGTAATCCCTTTTTGCATTGTGATTAACTAATCTTCTTTGGAATCCTGCAGTCAGGTATTGCTGCCACAGATGGTGACGTAAATTACATGCCCAGGTCAGTTGAGAGAAATCTTGATTTTTCCTGTGAACCAGAAACCTATGGTTCAGTAAGACACGACTTGTCATGTATTCAGCAGTCCTGCTAGCATGGTGGTTCAATTAGTCGAAGCTCTGCTATTGTTGTTCCATCACCAATGCATCAGGGGCTTTGGAATTGGTTGGCCACTCAAGCTTTAGTTTTGAATCTAAGTTTATATGTATATATTTATACACCCACACACCCACACGAGCCATCAGATTAGTAGATTTGCCATAAGCTGCCTCATTTGCAAACGTAACACGCAGCGAGAACCGGTTTTTGATAGTCACTCGTCTTACTATCAGACTAGAGAATGAAGACACATTTCGTATTTCTTCAATATAGTTGTCCAAGTCTGAACTGACAGTTTTGTTTTGGCTGGAATCAGGATGCGGGTTAGCCGAAAGGAGCAAAGGGGAATTGTTTTTCGCATTCAAGATTCTCTTTGGCGAATTGTTTCGAGGCTGAGGGACATCTTGCTAATGAGGCCGACTATATCTTTGTTAAACATCATGAAATTTGTCAAGGTAAAGTACTTCAGCTCTGATCTTGCACCTGTTTATCCAAAGCATGTCAAGAAATGAATCCACTTTCGTCGGATTCGGAGAAACCCCATCAGCAAGTTTGAAGCTGATTATCGTAACTAACTCGATGGAACCGGTTCCGGGGATTAGGAAATTGTGTTCGTTCTTTCTATGTCAAATACCTTCATATTGTTAAGCTGCCACCATGGATTCTGTAAATTTCATGAATCGACTGCAGCTTCGGTTAAATGGTAAATACACATTTATTTGAAGAAAAATGAGAGGAAAACAAATGAAACAGCGAAAGGAAGAGTAAAAAATAGTTGAATGAGACGAGAAGTAAAATTAGAGGTTTGAATTTTAATATTGTAAATAAAATAAATTAGATTAAAAAAATTAAATTTCGATGATTAATTAAATTAATTTTGTTTAAAATGACAAAACACTCAATACTTCATGTATGTTTTATTGGTGTTATGATATTATTCTATTGATGTGACTGTCGATGCTATTATTTATAATTTTATAATTTATCATTTTAATAATTTTAAAATAATTTATTGTCATAGAATATCACATCAATAACGAAGTATATATGGGTTTATTTTGGAATACCGAACTCACACATTAACATTATAAAAATGTAATATTTTCATTAAAATAAGAGTAGAGTATTTACATTTAAAATAGTTTTAAGTTAGATTTACGGATATTTAGGAACTTGAACAAGAGCTCTCTAGGGATTGGCAAAAATATTCGAATTCGATGAGAAAAATAAAAAATCGAATTAAAAATGGGATGGAGAAAAATTGTTTATGCTAAACGGAGACGGAGATGGGAAAAAACCGTTTATGCTAAACGGGGACAGGTTTAGTAATCTCCGTCCCGATTACCCTACTACTCGGTCCGATAAATATTAAAAATAATTATTATATATATAATATTAATAGATTTAATTTAAATTAAAAAAATATTTATATAATATTTATATATTTAATTTAAATATATATATCTGGCCCGATACCCGTTTAAATAACCGTTTATGCTAAACGGGGATACATATTTTCCCACGGTTTTCCCCGATTACCCGATGAGGATCCCGTTTAAATCCTCGCTGCGGGACGGGTACGGTTTTTTTTAAACGGGACGGCCATCCCTAGAGCTCTCTCGGTTGAGACTGAAGACTGACTCTTCAAAAATCACTGCACTTCGAAGGGGCATCGATGGAAGCTGTGTTGAAAGATTTACGGATAACAAACATAGCGCGACTAGGACGGAATCTCAAACCCCTCTTATATCAGAAGCGGCGACGGATTTCCAGGACATCTCCTGTAAAGGAGGCGTGAAAAGTGAACGTGAATGCGTGATGCGTCTGTCGGAGGACATGTCCATGGTTTTCATCCCCTGCGCGCACCAGATCAATTGCACTACGTGCAATGAGCTCCACGAGAAACAAGGGATGGAGGACTGTCCTTCTTGTCGGAGTCTTATCCAGCGCCGCATTCCGGTCCGGTATGCTCGGTCGTAATCTTAATATTCGAAGCGATTCGAGCGAGTGTTCTGAATAATGTCTGTGGGAACTCTGTGGCTTGAATAATACATTTGAGAGTTGAGAACAGTTGAAAGTTGCATTTACAGTGCAAGATGATGCTTCGTTTCAGCTTCATCCTTATTGAAAGCGATGATATAAGGCTCAATTAGTCCAATATAACATTTTAAAATATTAAAAAAATCTTTTTTATATTGAAAATTATATATGTTTAATCAAACATAAATAAATAAAATTATTATTACAGAGAAGTTGTAGGAGGCTGCTCTGGAAATATTAAATATTAGATTTATATAACAAATTGTATTAAAGATTTTAAACCATTGACAATAAACGTTCAATCACCTCTACAAATGCTGCTGTTCGAATTCAAAATCTATAGAAACAACAATTATTTTTTAATCATTGAGATAATTTGGTTTGTACAAATATAAAAAATACTAAAAAATAATTTTGAATTCCACACATATATACCATGCAATAGGAAAATATTGAGTGCATGCCATTCAGGGGTTGTTTGGTTTAGGTAATCTGGGATTACCGAAGGAATGAAATGTCATTCTCCCGTTTGGTTGGCCAATATTCCCAGCCCCCGGTAATCTTTTATTACCAACAATGATATTTTGAGGGTATATTACCGGGAATGTGATTACCTCCCTTTCTTTAGGTATTGATAGATTATCGGCGTTTTGGACTAAAATGCCCTTAATGTTTTTTTCAAAAATATCATTTTTCTGTCGTTGAATAAAAAAATCTACGAAGGTTAAATTACAAATTTATCCTTAAACTATTTTATATTTACAAAAAAAATCCATAATTAGAATTTTATATGAAGTTCAGGGGTTAAAATAAAATTTTACCCTTTCATTAAACCTATTTATCTGTTCAATTTTGTAAAAAATATATATATATAAATTTATGAATTTAAATTTTTTAAAGAAAATATATAAATTAATTATAGTAGAATTCAACTTGTTAAAAATATATATATAATAAGAACAATTTGGTAAAATATACATTCTAATAAAATACAACATTCTCAGTAATCTTATTCCCGCAGGTAATCATATTCCAACTGATAATCTTATATTCTATAAACCAAACGCACCCTCATTGTAATTCACCATTAATTTTATAGGGTAAAATTAACAAATGGTCATTAAACTATATCAAAATTATCCTTTTGAACATTTAACTTTTAAAAGTTACATAATGAATATTAAATTTTAATTTTGTTACAAAATAGGAACAAAACCATTAAGAAATATCTTTTTTTGACCCTTCAATAACTAAAATTTAATTTTACTCTTAATTTTAATTGAAATAATTATTATTAGGTTCGTTGAATTGAAAATAAAATAGATATAGATAAAATAAATATCATATTTTAATTTTCTATTATAAATATTAAATTTGTACCATATAAATTAAAAATTATTTGATATGATATTATAAAATTATGGATGTATGATTTTTAAATTACACTTAAATTTGTTAAATAAAAGTTAAATACTTAAATCGTATCATTAATAAAAAAATAATTTTATTATTTGATAATATAAATTTTCAGACGTCAAAAAATTATAAATTTTTTATTTTAAAAATACAAAAAAAATCAAATAAGTAATTAGTTATAAATAATTTTTTCTTAATAAAAAATTAATTTCATTGTTTGATAACTGAATTTTTTGAATTTTTTTAAATTTTGAAAATAATTTATTTTCATATAATCTTAAAAAAGTCTAAAAATTCTATTTTTTTTAGAATTGCTACTTAAAAATGTTGAAAAATATTAAAGTGAAACTTTAGTTATAATTGAGAGGATAAATAAGATATTTTTCATTAATTTAGTGTGTTATTCAACCCTTATTAGCATTTAACGATTGTTATTTATATTTTTAACAAAATTCAAAATTTAATGTCTATTTTGTAAATTTTAAAAATTCAATGATTAATAGAATCAATTTAAAAATTTTGTGACTATTTATAAATTTTACCCTATTTATATTAGTAATGTATTTCAATACATGTCATTAGTGATGCATTTCAATAAATGTAGACTCTTCTCCGTACAATATAATTAGGAAAATTCTAGAATGCATGTCATTCATTGCAATTCACCACTAATTTTATAAGGTAAAATTTACAAATGGCCATTAAACTATGTAAAAATTACCCTTTTGAACATTTACCTTTTAAAAGTTACATAATGTATATTAAATTTTAATATTGTTACAAAATGGGCACAAAATTTTTAAGAAGTATCTCATTTGACCCTTCAATTATAACTATAATTTAATTTTACTCTTAATTCCAATTGAAATAATTCTTATTAGTCTCGTTTAATTGAAAATAAAATAGATATAGATAAATATCATCTTTTAATTTTATATTATAAATGTTAAATTTATACCATATAAATTAAAAATTATTTTATATGATATTATAAAATTATTGATGTATGAATTTTAAATTATATTTAAATTTGTTAAATAAAAGTTAAATGCTTAAATCACATCTTTAATAAAAAATTTACTATTTTTTTTATAAATAATTTAGTATATTATTCACCCCTTAATAATATTTAACGATTATTATTTATTTTTTAACAAAATTCAAAGTTTAACGTTTATTATGTAACTTTTAGAAATTCAATCAGAAATAAAATTAATTTAAGAAATTTTATGACTATTTATGAATTTTACCTTATTTTATATTAGTGATATACTTCAATATATATTATTAATGATGTATTTAAATAAATATTACTCATTATTGACTCGTCCATATAATTAAATTATTTAATAATAAAAAGCAACCACTCAGCTGATCAAATAAACTTTTTGTCTTTTGCCTATCCGTCAAGATTTAAGAACAGAAACAAAGCTACGTGTTTTTGTTTTTATCCACAATTGCCAAATATTTTTCATAAAATAAATATTCATGTAATATAGAAAAGGTAAATTCGTAAATAGTCCGTAGACTGTGGTTCTCGTATCATTTTGGTCACTAAAGGTCCAAGAATTATAAAGTTGTCATAATAATAATAATGATGAAATTTGATAAATTTATTCTGTATTTTAAATCAAATTGATAAATTTAATTATAATTTTATGATTATTATTTTCAAATATTTTGATAAATATAATGATCATTTTGTAACTACTAATAATTTAGTGAACCAAAAATATAAAATAATAGTATAGGGAGCAATGCTTTGCTTTAACCAAACATAAAACCAGCCATTAAAGTTTTAAAAATAGAACTATAGAATACAATAAAGTAAGATTGGAGAGAGAACAACGATGTTGGCTGAAGAATCGGACGGATCAACTTCAACCTTCGATCTTCCGGATGAAATCTTACGAGTCTTACCCTCCGATCCTTTCGAACAACTCGACGTTGCTTGTAAGATCACTTCCATTGCACTCTCCACTCGTCTCTCTTCACTCGAAGCCGAGTCTTCTTCCCTTCAATTCAAACTCGCCGAGAAAGACCAAAAAATCGCCCATCTTCATGCCCAGATCGAAGCCCTCGATGCTTCCTTGTCTCAAACCTCGGAGAAACTCGTCCTAGCCGATGTGGAAAAGGTCAATTGGTTTCTTCTTTTTGGGAGAAAAGAAAATGAATGATTGACTTATTGTTTTGTTTTTTTGCAGGAGAGTTTGCTGAATGATAACGCTTCGCTTGCTAATATTGTAAAGAAGCTTCAGAGGGATGTTTCCAAGGTACGATATTTATGGGGTTTTGAATTTTGGTTGATTTGTTGACTGAAGTTGGTAACTGTTTTAGTTTCGAATTAATTTTGGGTTAATTACTGTCTTTTGATTTCTTAATAGCTGAGTATTTGTCTATGAATTGTAATTAAGTTCTAAGTATTGTTAATTGGACTTGATTAATTAAGAGGGAGTGTTGCAATTTGAGTGCTAAATTGGAAGTGGAATAGAGTAAACAGTAAGTAAACGGAAGTATATTCATGTGTGTGTTTAGAGGTGTAAGTGAATAGAGCGTTCGGTAAATTGATCGTGAATCGTTGGTATAATATCCGTTTATGTTCGTTATTAAGTTAAATAAACTAGTACGAATAAATTTTTTTATGTTAAATTTAATAAACGAAAGAACACTAAACAAATGTGTTCGGCTTGTTTATTTTTATGAATAAGTTTGTTTAAAAACTCGTTTATCGACTCGCTTACCTGGTTCTCTTTTCCCTTTCATTTTTTTACACTTTAAATATTAGTAAATTTAGGAACTAAATTAAACACAAGGTGAACTTTAGAGTTCAAACTGTGAAGCCTAAAGAGTTTAAGGACTAGTTACATAATTTCACCATTTTTTGGCCTGCAAATAAAAGAGTTAAAAGAGAGTGTTGAAGAAAATACAAATAAACATGTTTGCAAACGTTAAATGAACATGTTTTGAATGTTAAACGTTAAACGAATCAAACATGAACATCTTCAAAAGTAAACAAACGAACACGGACTTGTTTGTTC
This sequence comes from Hibiscus syriacus, assembly GCF_006381635.1. Lineage (NCBI taxonomy): Eukaryota > Viridiplantae > Streptophyta > Magnoliopsida > Malvales > Malvaceae > Hibiscus > Hibiscus syriacus. The sequence goes on along the minus strand of NW_024062648.1, from coordinate 485,036 downwards.
AAGCCTGATTCACTTACACTCCTATGCATGTATAATGACTGTCTAACATGATTATCATGATTGATTTAGAATATTTTTCAGTTCTGGATTTTGTGTTTATGGTACCAAAAATGATGAGAGTTTGGAAAACTTGACCATACCCTTCATCTCTGAATCTGAAAGCAGATAGGGCCGATGTGGTTCGAGCTAAACGGTGTTACGAAAATGGAAAGTAGCGTAGGATTGTTTTATTAGACAATGTAGTCTGAGCCTTCACTGTTCTGTAATCTTGCAGTTGGAGGTCTTTAGAAAGAAGCTTATGCAGTCGCTTCAAGAGGATGAAGAAAGTTCAGTTGGAGGTCCTCGTATCGTTGCGAAACTAACTCCACCGGGTACGGTTTTCTTTTTTCCATGTTCACCGAGTCGAATTCATTCGAACTTCATTTGTGAGATGCATCATTTGTTGTTCAGAGCATGAGCATTTTTCCTTTTCTTATGATATAACTTCGTTTGTTTCGACGTCTTCAGAAGACGATGCGACCGTTCCTTCAAGAAATTCTTTCGAGGAGGAGCATGATGCAGACGGTATGCTTTGCACTCCATCGGTTTTGGCAGGCCAGCCGGTTTTATTCGTTAATAAGATGCTATAAATCTATGTTGCTTCAATTCTTCTGCATTTTTTGAAGTTTTCTGCTTCTACATTTATTGATGCTCGAACAAGCATATGCCGGTATCATGAAAAGTTGCAGAACGTTTGCAGTCTATTATTCTTACAAAGTACCATTATAATGGCAGCCTCGAGACCTGACAGACCTCAGCTGCTAGCATCACAAACAAGCACTCCTCGGCTAACTCCTCCGGCTTCCCCATCGAGTCTCTCAGCTTCTGCTTCTCCAACAAGAACATCGAAGCCAGTGTCCCCTAGGAGACATTCGGTTTCGTTTTCTACCTCGAGAGGCATGTTTGATGATAGGCCGTCGATACGGAGCTCCGATTCTGGATCACAGACTGGTTAGCTTCAAAGCTTGTTCTAAAAGAAGACCTTCATTTAAACTATAATTACTTGTAGGTTTGATTGCAATACGAACTGCTGACAAAGAATTCTAAAAGTTAACCCGTTTCGACTTCTTTCCGGATACTTTTCAGGACGCACTCGGGTCGATGGAAAAGAATTCTTCCGCCAAGCCAGGTAAAGCAGAATCAACTTATCTGATTATATAGCAGATTTAACTTGTTTTACAAGACAAACTAAGCAAATGTAATCAATTACTCTCGGTTTGTTCTTGCTTCTTAATTCATATTACCAGTTTCGAAGTTTTGCTTGCACCTTACGAAATTGCCTATCTCATTCGTATTCATCAGGAACCGGTTGTCTTACGAGCAGTTCAGCGCATTCCTGGGAAATGTTAAAGAATTGAATTCCCACAAGCAAACCAGAGAAGTATGCAATCCTTGTCTGAATATTTTCTCTTCTTTGTTTTATCAGTTTCTCATTGTGACATTTCCATCTCGTTGTTTATCCGAATAATCCAGGAGACTTTAAGGAAAGCAAACGAGATTTTCGGCCCCGATAACCGAGATCTTTATGCAATATTCGAGGGTCTGATTAATCGCAACCTCCATTAAATCAACTGAAAGCTAAAACAGCACCCACGGTTTGTAATCATCTGTTCTTCCTCTTTGTGATTTATATGACAACTTTTGGTGTAAAGTTGCTTTATAAAGCTTCAAACTCTATATAATGTATATGTAGATACTCTTTGAACTTTTATCTCTATTTGAAGCATAGTTTTAATGAATTTTTACTATGAAGAATAAGATCACAAACAAAGCTACTGCAGAAACATGAAACTAAGGGTAGGTTTGTTTTACGTAAAACATTTATCGGAAAATGTTTTCCTCATTTTCCAATGTTCGATTGGAGGAAAATTGGTTGGTCAACGTAAAACATTTTCCTAGTCAACAGAATTTCTTGTGTTTTCTGAAAAATGACTTACGGTCTGATTTTCCGTAAATCATTTTCCGAATTTTTCACTTCAAAAAATAAATATTCAAAATAATTTTATTTTATGAATTTAATATTAATAAAATATTTTAATATTATTTTAATCAAAATATTAATTATTAAAATATTTAAAATATATTTTTTTAATGTTTCTAATAATATAGCATTATATTTTTAATATTATAATAAAATAATCAATTATATAATAATAATATAAGATATTATATTTTTATTTTTAATAATATATAATAAATTATTAATAAAATTTATATTATTTATTAATTTCATAGAAATAATATTATTAAATTATTAATAATGAATAATATTATTTATATATTTAATATTAATATAATAATATAATAATATTTTAATAAAGATATTTAAAATATATTAATTAATATTTTAAAAATATAATATAACACTATTACTTTAACAAATAATTAATATAATTTATAATATTTTTATTTCAATAAAATATACTAATATTAATATTTTTATTAATAAAATTATAAAAACAATATTTTAATAATAAATAAATTATATTAATATTTTAAAAATATTAATATAAAATATTATGATAAATAATATTATTTATTGTATTTAATATTTGTAATAAATAATTTTTAAAAAATTATCAACTAGTAGAAAAAAGGTTTAAACATCATCTTCCAAACATCGTAAAATATTTTTCAGAAAATATAATTCATTTTACGGAAAACATTTTCCGGAAAAATGTTTTCAATGAAACAAACGAATACTAAGTTGTTTGCATAAACCTGGGATCGAAAACTGCTGTTTGGTTATGTCCGTAATCACAATAAACATGAGACTTTACCATATGGTGATATCTATGAGGAGTTTGCTTCAAAGTGTATAGCTCAACAATAGGTGCTTGATTAACTGAGCTTCGGGTGTTCTCGAACAGAGCAATCGATGTAAGGTATCGGCGAACTGACTTTAAGCCGAGTACTAAGTGGAATGAATGTGATCTATATTCGATTTTCGAGTCAAATTTTATTTACCTCTACTTATATCTGATCTATATTCAAAGATGAGTACAAGAATATGATTTTCCAAGTGAAAATGTTATCATGTACTTGTGTGCCTCAAAAGTACAGATTTGGCTATATATAGAGGTGTTTAATGAGTTGAGCAGTTTACGAGCTGTTTGAACTCAATTCAGTCAAAATTTGGTCAAAGTTTGACTTGAGTTGACTCGTAGGTTTGTTTATGAGATTTTGGGGGTCCTTGGATGCATAAAAAAATTAGGGCCCTTAATTAGAGATTTAAATTATAGTTTGCATTTGTGTCTTCGATCACATTCTATTTTTCGTTATTGCAGACATAACAGATGATATTGTGTCACTGCAAGTATCATGGTTCTAAATTTTTAACAACACATGATATTTTGGGCATAACAGTTATGAATATCACGATTTTGGAAGATGTCGTTGCCACTATGTTGAACCTATTTTGATATAACAATTTCAAGGCTAAATGCTTTTAGACTTGATTGAATTTGTTTAAAGTTGTCAAAAATAATACAAAGTTCATTAAACAAAAATTTGAACACAAAAACAGTTTTCTGAGTAAGCGGAACCGATATTGTTCTTACAATATCGATACCGCATGAACAATATCGTTATTGTTCTTGAAGTATTGGTACAAAAGGTAAGAGATGTATTGATACTCTCAAGGAAGTACTGATATTACCTGTTGTTTTCAAAGGTGTTCAGATTACAATAGGAAATTTTGATACTGATACTACTTTACAGTAGTATCGATACAATGAACCCGAGTACCAATACTCTTGCAACCCAACAGTCATTAACAACTATTTCATTTAAAAGTTATTAGGAAAATATCGGTACTCCTACCCGAGTACCGATAATCCCTGTTTTAGGTAGTTTTATTTTGCTGCAATTAAACCCCCAATGATTAGAAATGACTACAAACTCATTTTAACATATAAAAATAATTTGAGGATACTTGAAGCATGTTACAACACATATCCAAGCAATCCATATCAAGAGAAAAACTATTTCAATCTTATTTTCTTTTCTCTTGCATATAGTGTGTGTTTTGTAAGCTCAATTGTGTAAACACCTACCTTATGAGGCCTTCTTGTTTACAATCTTTTTATCGTTTTGTAAAAGAAATTTGATTCTATCTTAGCCATTGAAAAAATAATGATTTATAAGGGATACTCTTGAGCCTAGAAAAGAAAGAATAAATCAGTGAATTTGTTAAAAATTCTTAGTGTGGAGCTAAGGTAGTGGATGTAGACTTCATTGAGAAAGTTGAACCACTCTAAATCTAAAACTTGTGCATTTTTTTATCCTTTCTCTCCACATCTCCATTTTTTTCATTTGACCAATTCACCCCTTCTTGACTAAATTCGGTTGTTCAAAAGGCTTCAAAAATCTTAACACACTACATAATGGTCGTTGTTGTGGTTGCAGACTATTATTTAAGTAGTTGTTTCTAATAACAAATGTTGACAAAAATAAATTTTAAGGGCAGCTTCATAACAATAAGTTTTGAAAAAATTGATCCCTAATAACAAATATTAAAAATAAGTAAATTTTAATAGTATGCTCATAATACCAAATATTAAAAAAATACTGAAAAAATTGGACTCACAATAATAACAAATACGTATTAAAAAAATTAAATTTTAAAAGTATATACCTAATAACAAATATGGATTATTTAATTCTATATTTCTTATATTCTTCCTTTTTTTATGAATAACACATTACCTAAACTATTCATAATCTTCCTAAATTTGTATATTTGAATTAGTTATACTTTTTTAATACTCTATGATAATTGTAAGATAATATCTATTTAAAAAAATTAACTATTGACAATACACATACCATATAAATATAGCTACTCAAACCCGAGATTTCTAGAGAAAACGTCACTCTCTTCTACAATTGAAGTTGTTTAATGGATTCTGAATTAACTATACTTAATACATTCAAAATCAAATTCTCTAATAATATCAATCGAGTTAAGATCAAATAAACCTACAAAACACCCTTTATCTAATTTTCTTCAAATTTTACATTCAAATGTGAATCTCACATATCCCCAAACTCTAAAATTTAAAATTGATTCTTGGTTTTTCTTAATTCTATATCACACTAATTTCCATAATTAAATGCACCACAAATAACTTGACTTCTAATTCATAAAAAGGGAAAGCAATCAAGGATTGGACAGGATATGGTTTCTGGGAAATAATGTAAAGAAAGATTTAAGGAAAGTATTCAGACATTAATTCACTGAGATTTGTTCAATGTCTTAAAATCAATCTGTCAATTGGAGATCATGGAGCAATTAATGGCATGAATTTCAATCGATTCAGAGGCTATAAATCTCTTCATTTTTATCTCGATTCTACATCAAAAGCATAAACAGTTTTGAATCAATCGGAATGATGAAGAAATCGATTTTACTAACCAATTTAATCTCTGCTTTGCTTGTTCTTGTTGCTGCTCAAGTCCATGGGTTTGAGCCCTTCGATTTTGAATCTGAATTCCCACGGGATTTTGAAGCTTCCAAATTTACTTCTGAACCCCAATATTTTCCCGAAACAAATTTTGATGAACCTTCTTTGCTTTCACAATCTGAGTTTCCTTGGGATTTTCAAGAAACCCAATTTTCTGGATCCGAACGTCCTTACGATTCATCAGAAATCCTAAATTTTCCCGAGAAAACTTCTCCGTTTTCCGATAATGAATTTCCCAAAGAATTTGAATACCCCGAAGAGTCTTTCGAATATGGAACAGATGCACGCCGTAAAATCAAATCACCTCCCCCATCTCCTTCTCCACCGCCATCAGAAACACTACCTCCGTCGCCGTCGCCGTCAGTTCCAGAAGACACATGTGTTCACAAGTGCGGGCAGAAATGCCTCAAGGAATTCTTTCCCCCCCTTCGCAAAATATGCCTCAAATTCTGCAAGAAGAAATGTTTGCTCAGTCACTCAGTTCTGATCTACAAATGCACCAGTCGTTGTGCAGAAACCATGCCCAGAATCTTCAGATCCGGTAAAGAACATTGTTTATTCAGAATCGATTTTCATTTTTTTATAAGAAAACTAATCTTTTTGCTTTGCTTTTTTTTCTTGCAGACTTGAAGAAAGCAGGTGGATATGTCGAATACTGCTACAAGAACTGCATTGCGAAATTCTAATATCTTTATAAATACTAATATATTCTGGGTGGAAGAAATAAATCATCATTTTGAAGAGTAAATCAGATCACAAATTCATATTTGTATATCGAAATTCATACATTTTAAGTTGTATTTCCGAATTTTTTATCTGAAAAATAAAACTGATTTGAATTATTGATATCTTAGTCTATAAATAACACGAATGTTTATATTAGCTCATATTGTATGAATCTTCGATATGGATATCAGTTTATTTGGTATGGATATTAAACTTACGGTGTATTGATACCAAATGATTAATATTGATACCAAATCCCAAAAAATCTAAAATTTTATTTAAAAAATGAACAATATCGATACTAGTTAATATTAATAATTAAACCTACAAAATTCAGTTTCTTAATGGAAATATCATCTAAACCCCTCCCAAACTTATAATTAAGGCCCTGGATGATAGTTGAAGCTTGTGAGCAGGGATGACATACGAGTATAATTTTATGTGAAATTGGAGCGGGGATGGGTATAAGTTTAATGGGTAGTGGGCAGGTGTGGGTGTAAGAAATCATACTTGTCATGAGCACTAGGTAGGTGATGGGTTTGAGACCTTATATGTCCTGTGCCCGCCCACTAACTACTCACCATATAAATTTTGGATCATTATGAATTTAGGTATAATTTTAGAAATTATTTTGTAAATCGTAAGATTTTTATAGGACATGACTTGTAATATGTGAGGTTACTGCCATACAGGTATGGGTGGATACGAGATGTGTTGTGAGTATCCAATTGAGTAGTGTTTGTGGGATGAATTTTAGAATGTAGCTGCATGGGTGGGTTTGGATTTAAAAAAATTTCCCGTCGTTACTGGTGAGTAAGTGGTGAACACGAAAATAATAGGTGGGTATGGAGATGGGAAAAGGTATTTGCTCCCACAGTGAAGATCTAGATTTTTTTTGAGAGTTGACACACATATATTAATAATATAAATTTTTTATATCTAGGTGAACACGATAAAATTTTAGCGTGGACGCTATGAAATTTTAAGGTAGACACACATATATTAATAAAAAAATTAAATTTTAAAGAATAAAATTCGAATTTGAGGAAATGAGAGCTTTAAGGGTTCAAAACCTTTCGAAAATCTTCCACCAAGCTTATCCTCGAAAATGGAGTTCAAAAGATACTTTCTAAATTTGAACATAGTCTTACCTTGATGTATAGAGCGAAAATGGTGGTCAAGATAGAACCTTTGAATGATGAAACTTGTTAGAGAAGATGGAGAATAATAGAGGAGGAGATAAATGAGAGAAAGGGAAAAGGTTCTATCATGAAATGATGGAAAATTAAATTGTATTACCCAAAGGTCGAGTTCATTCATTGTCAGGGATAATTCGTTATCCCAACCAAATATTTTGGATTCAGTTCGTCTCAGTACATGCGATTACACAATCAGTCTTCTCAATGAGAAGTTAATCAATTAAAACAACAGTTGACTGAATTGGATGAAAATTTTACTCAAATGAAAGCCGATGTTGAAGTTAGAGAAGCATGGAAAGAAACGAAAGAAGCAAAGAGAGAAGCAGTATATCAGAAAAAAATATGAAGAACTTTAAAATCAACTTGAAGGTATGAAGCAGATGATGCAGTAGAACAAAGCGCAGAATTCACCATCCTATGTGATTGTTTAGAGTCATGCTTTGTTTATTATAATGAACAATGTTGACCTACATTTCATTTCGCTTTGATGCTTGTAAACTTTGATTTATTATTGTTTTAAAATATTTTTATTTAATTCGAATTGTAGTTAAATTTCTAGGATTTTATTATTGAATATTGTTACAGGTTAAATTTGGGTAATACAAAGTAGGAAAATGCATTTGGAAATCAGTTTTAACTAGCAATGTTTTAGGATGAAAAATGCCACTAATGGAATATACATTCGCGGCATTTGTGAGGACCAATGTCACTATATACATAGTAATTAGTGGCTTTTGAAGCAAAAAATGCCACTAGATATCACAAAATATAGCGGTGTTTAGGAGAACAAACACCACTAAATAAAGGTAATTTGCATCATTAGACCATAAACGCCACTATATATCATGACAATTAGTTGCGTTTATATCCAAAATGTCGCTAAGTAACCTAATCTTTTGTGGCGTTTAGTATCCACAAACACCACTATATATCATGACAATTAGCGGCGTTTGTTTCTAAAACGCCGCTATATAACCTAACATTTTGCGGCGTTTTTTTAACATAAAACTCCGCTAACAGTTGCGACACTTGTTCTTGCGTATTACGTTGGGAGGGCTTTTAGCGGCACTTTAAAATGCCGCTATAGACCTGTTCTGTTGTTGGCCATTCACCAATTACATGTGGTGATCTTATGTTGGGTGATGCACCCTACTAGAAAACATGCTTGGTTCTCACTATGTTTCTCCTATAGATGCTAAGGGGATATTGCACTGTCCCATCTCTCTGGTATATTCTGACGTACTTATTTGGAGCGGTCATTCCTCCGGCTCTTATTCGGTTCGAAACGGGTACAAATGGCTTAAATACGAGAGCACACCTCAAGTCCGACTGTTCGGGTGGCGAGCAGTGCATGAACCAGTTCCCAGTTTTGGCGCATGACTTGAGCATATAATGGATTCGTTCAATGTGGTCAGACTCACAGCTTTCCGGGATCTTCTTTGTAGGTTCATTTCTAATGTAATAGCTTATGAAGCTAAGTTCGGTTAAAATGGAGGAATGGCTAAAATTTTATAAAAAAAAATCATAGATTTGGTAACTCATTCATAAAAAAGGAAGCAATCAAGGATTGGATAGGATATGATTTCTGGGATATCATGTAGAGATAGATTTAAGGAAAGTATTGAGATATTAATTCACTGAGATTTGTTCAATCTCTTAAAATCAACCTGTCAATTAGAGATCATGGAGCAATTAATGGCATGAATTTCAATCGATTCAAAGGCTATAAATCTCCTCATTTTTTTATCTCGATCCTACATCAAAAGCTTAAACAGTTTTGAATCAATCGCAACAATGAAGAAATCAATTTTACTAACAAATTTAGTCTCTGCTATGCTTGTTCTTGTTTTTTTTTTTTTTGTAAAAATGTTACTTCGTATTTGAATTCACAAAATACAAAGTACACCCCAAAGGCCTCATTAAAAAAACCCCTAAATCCATATGGGGGAAAAGAGTGAATCTTGGGGTGGACTAGAATATACAGACGAGACCTATTTTCTCAATAAACAAGCCGTAATCTACGGCACTTAAACAACCCCTTGAATGATATACAAAAGAGTACACACACCCTTACAATGACAAACCCTGAAGGAGCCTCCAAACCAAAGAACAAATCAGCAAGGTTCTAACAAGGAAACTGGACACAATACCACTGTTCCAAAGAACGAAACACCAAACAAGGATGCTAAAACAGCAAAAAGGTGGATGAACAAACAAGGAACACGACGCTAATACATAAGAAAAACAAATGAAGTTAGAAACCAGCTAACACCATGCAGACGATTAGCAACCACAGATGGGAAGGCACTCGGCAGAATTGGCAGCATAAACCCACCGAATAGAAATAAAATGTCGCCAGAGATGTCAGCCCGGACTAACGAACCCGAGCATCAGCACAAAGCAATCCAATTCAATGACCAAAATCTTCATGAGGAGCCGTCAATACAGCATCTTGAAAACAACTTCCAAAACAAGGACCAGAAAGACAACACTGATACAAACGAACAGCAGGAAACTATCACAATACAGCAGCATCATCCAAGAACAAGTTTCGGAAAACAGAAAACTGGGAGCCTGTCAAACAGCACCGAGGATCTCCATTACCTTACACCATTAACGATCGCTTCTGGATTACGAACGAAATCAGTCACCACTGGAATTAACCTCGGCCACTGGTAATGAACCCAAACCCCTATCTACAGCAACGCGTGATTGAAGATTTGGTCAGCCGAATACGAGTAGCCTTTAAATCTAGATTTGTTTCTATGAATCCAAATTATCCAAATGAAACCAAAAATCCCGATGCGCCAAATCCCCCTCACTCTTTGCCTAATTTTCTGAGCAAACCAGACCTCTAACAATTGCTTGACATTCATAGGAAACACTAAGTTAACATTCCACACACTGCACCATCGTTGCCAAGCTCTCCACACAACAGCGTAAAGACAAAGAACGTGGTTAACCGCTTCCGGCTCAAGATTGCAAAACAAACACAAACACCGATCATTACAAATAATACCTCTTTTCACCAGCTCAAGCATAACCGGCAGTCTAAGGTGCACTGCTCTCCACACAAAGGCGGAAACTTTAGGCGGAACAAATTTATACCAAACCAGTCCCCAAACTGGATCAGCCAAAGTGCCTTGGGAAGCCACTATAGAACAGAATGCTTTAGGAATATATTGACCATCCTGTGTTCCAGACCAAATTACTGAGTCAGGACATTGATGCACACTAACCGCTCTATTCAGAACAAGTCTAAACTCATTCCATAATGGAATTTCCCATTCGAATAATCTTCTTCTGAGATCAATTCTCCAAGCCCATCTACCCTGAATCCAACATCCAAAATCCTTGATCTTTCCGCATTTTTTAACTGCTATACTATAGATTCTTGGAAAAGAGATTTTTAGGGAGGTTTTTTCTATCCAAAAATCTGACCAGAAATCAATCTTATTCCTGTTGCCCATAACACATCTAAAATCCGAGAGAAAGGCAAAGTCCCCCGACCCATTTGGATTGACAATATTGCGCCATACCCAAGAATATTTTCAACAACTATCTGCTTTAGGAACTGTCTTCTTGATCATAATTATACTTGGCTACTACGATCTTCCTCCATAAGCTATCCTCCTCCATACTGAACCTCCAAATCCATTTGTTAAACAAGGAACGATTTCTAGTTTTAACATCGAAAATACCTGATTTCGGTCTACACAAATATTCCCACTTAATCCAATGGATACACCTATCCGACTTGCCATTCCAGACAAAATTCGCTATGCATCTATTAATCTTGTCCGCAATAGACTTAAGCAAAGAGAAAATGGACATGTAATAAACAGGCAGATTAACGAGTACAGATTGAATAAGAGTTAACCTCCCACCAAATGAAAACAATTTACCTTTCCAACTTTGTAGCTGGCTTGTTACTTTGTCTAAGATGGGATTCCATAGAGACAAAGAATTCTTCTTGTGGCCACGAGGCAACCCCAAATAAGTCGATGGAAGCTCAGCCAAACCACAAAGAATCGAATCTACCCAGATTCTCACTCTACTTTCTTCCACATTGAAGCCAAATATCTTAGTTTCTCCCATGTTCAACTTCAACCCAGCAGCCACTTCAAATATTTTTAGTACCCGTTTAAAATTCAAAATTGACAAAGGATTTGGAGCAGAAAAAATCAGCAAGTCGTCAGCAAATTGGATATGAGATAAAATAAAGCCCCCAACCCCAACTTCCACTCCACAACAAAGCCCCAAATCCGACGCCTTCTTTATCAAGCCACTTAGCGCCTCACCTACAATGTTAAAAAGTAGCGGCGAAAGCGGGCAACCTTGTCTAAGGCCTCTCTTGATTGAAAAACTACTTGACGGGCAGCCATTAACCAGGACAGCGATAGAAGGGGTAGAAATAAAACAGCGAACCCAATTTCTTCATCTTTTGCCGAACCCCATTTTCTTAAGAATCAAGTTTAAGAACTGCCAATCAACCGTATCATAAGCTTAGGGATGGCAAAAAAACCCGAACCCGACGGGGAAAATCGAAAACCGAATTAAACGGGTCGAGTTCGGGGATGATAAACGGGGACGGGGACGGGAAAACCCATTTATTTTAAACGGGGACAGGGACGGGGACGGATTTGGTAATCCCCGCCCCGATTACCCGCCCCGATACCCGACCCGATAAATATTAAAAATAATTATATATATATATATATATATATATATATATAATATTAATAAATTTAATTTAAATAAAAAATATATATTTATATATTTAATTTAAATATATATATATATACCCGGCCCGATTCTCGACCCAATACCCGACCCAATACCCGGCCCAATACCCGTTTAAATAACCGTTTATGCTAAACGAGGATACCCGTTTCCCCGCGGTTTTCCCCGATTACCCGACGGGGATCCCCGTTTAAATCCCCGCGATTTTTTAAACGGGGACGGGTACCGGTTTTTTAAATGGGGACGGGTACCGGTTTTTTAAACGGGGACGAGGACGGGGGGACCAATACCCGGCTCGAACCCGGCCCGTTGCCATCCCTACATAAGCTCTACTAAAATCAGCCTTAATCAGCACTCCTTCTTTCTTACTTTTCAACAGTCCGTCAATTACTTCATTAGCAATTAGACTATAGTCGGCAATTAGCTTTCCACGAATGAAAGCGAATTGATTTTCTTCAATCACGTCAATGATGCAACTACCCAACCTCCTCGCCAAAACGCGAGAAATGATCTTATACAAACTGCCCACCAAGGAAATTGGTCTGAAATCATCAGGAGAAATGGCTTCAGCTTTCTTCGGGATAAGCGCAATGAAAGATTTGTTAAAGGAGAGATCTTCTACTTTGCCCCAATAGAAATCCTCCATAAACTTCATAACTTCTCCTTTAATATATTGCCAAAATTTCTTAAAAAAATCCAAACTGAAGCCGTCAGGACCTGGCGCCCTTGTGTCGTCAGAAGACTTTATGGCATGCCAAACTTCATCTTCCGAAAATGGACACTCAATGAACCTTCTGGTAACAGCGGTTAATCTCTTTAGTGGGACGTCGAATTTCTTGAGAGGAATAGTGTTCACCAAATTATAACCAGCAGAGAAATAATTAACAAACGCATGTTTAATACCAGCCTGATTTTTGAATAGCGAATTCTGAAATTTCAGTTTTGAAATCTAGTTCTTACGACCTCTAGCAACAGCTGAAAGATGGAAAAATTTAGTATTTTTATCACGTTCTTTGAACCACCTAAGCCTTGATTTTTAAAGCCAATCTCGTTCATCCTTCCTCACTACAGCCCACAATCTCGCTTTCAACGTGGACAGCTCCAACTGAAAATGGGGATTGCATGGATCCGACAACCAACTATCTTCTAACGCTTCAATCCTTTTACCAAGCTCTTCCGCTGACTCAGGATTCAGCTCTCTAAATTCCAACTCTCTATCCTTTGTCAAATTCTTGGCCAACAATAACAGATTATTGATCCCTATACCTTTATTAACCACGCATAAGTCATTAATTCTTTTCACCAAAATAGAGTCATACGCCCAAGAATTGAACCATTTGAAAGGTCTGGAAACCTTATTTGATCTTTTTTCTTTAAGAACAATTGGCTTGTGGTAAGATAATCCCCTGGGCAGAGAAAATTGTACCAATTGAGGCAACATGTTGTAAATTTCAGTAGAAATCAAGAATCTGTCAAGTCTGCTTGCTATTGCATTCCCGCCACCCCTGAACCAAGTAAACGAACTGCCTATGTTAGGCACCTCAACCAGATCGCAAGCAAAAATAAATTCTTCAAAAATCCTCGATGCAGACGCATAATCATGGGCACCTATTCTTTCAGATTGCCATCTAACAGAATTAAAGTCACCTCCTACTATCACCGGAATACACCAACTAGAGATGATAGACTTCAATGTCTCAAAGAACTCTCTACGTTCTCCTTGCGAATTCGGACCGTAAACATTAATAACACCTATTTCCTTGTTTGCTGAAACAAGTTTCCCTTTAATAGCTATGAATCTCCTCTGAATTAGCGAACAACTAACCTCTAGCAATTTTCTGTCCCAAAGAGAAACCAACCCACCCGAAGCCCCTTCAGCAGGCGCAAACACAAAATCCATTATTTTCTATTCAACCTTCTCAACAGAGTTCCGTTCAACTCAGATACCTTCAACTCCTGGAGCAATATTAAATTCGCCTTGCTTGATTCGATCACCCTTTGAACTTCTCTAATTTTTTCCGATTTTCTTAGACCCCTTACATTCCATGATAAAAACGATAAACTGGATATCATGAAGAAGAAACACCCACAAGAAACGGCACAGATAGTAAGCAGCAAAGAGCCACACTAACCCAATTTATCGATCTCTTCCAATCTCTTCAGCACATCCCTTCTCGGACCCGAGAAATCCACCCCCAAAACTTCTGCAACAGCTAAAGTATTCACTGCTTCTATATTTTCGTTCTCTTTGCCCGTCCCATGCTCTCCTTCAATGGAGCATTTTTGCTTCCTTCTTCTACTAGAAGTCTGACTTTTAGCACGACCGTTTGCGCCTTATCTTCTTGCTCAGACTATTATGGGCTTTAGGACTACACCGATTCGCCCCAATCGGAACTGAATTTGGAACAATATCATGTAAGGCATTTGAAGAATCACCTCCTTAGGGAAATCCCATCACTGAGTTCACGATTTACAGCAGAAACCGCCTCCTCCATCCGTCTAAATGATGACACCTCGTCAACCTGAACCTCTAAGAGCTTTGAACTATTGGAAATCGAATAGATCGGCCAAAATGAATCAGCATCCCTATTGATTGGTATGAGCCCCACACTGTCATCAAAAGCACGCTGTTCGGCTGGCCGAATATTAAAATCAATGGGAACATCATACAACCCACCATCCGAGACACCCAAACTTACCACGTTATTTTGTGCATGTGCCAACCCACCAACCAAGGAAACATTATAATATTCATTCCTCTGACTAGCCAACACGTCCTTCTCCCGCCCATACTCACTTCTCTGACTAACCAAGACATCCTGCTCACGCCCATACTTACATCCCTTGGAAAATACACCAACAGCACGTTCCTCCTGAAAAGAAGGGAGACTTGTTTCACCTTCGATTACCGCACACCCATCACCACCCCCCGCCATGAAACCATCAATGAAAGTTCTCGGCTCTTCCTGCGCTTTAGTAAGAATTTTAATGGAGTGAAGGCAACCTTTGAATATGATAGAGATATTTGCTGGTATGGAAGATTCAGATCGCACTTCCAACAACAATCTAGCTACATCAAACCCATCACGATCAGTCGTTTCTTTATCGATCAGAAGGACTTTTCCCCACAAACTTCCAATGTCATTAAAAAACTTCTCACTCCAAATGGAAAGGGGAACATCCATCAAAGAGACCCAGACTTTGAACTTGACTCTATTCTCATAGCCTTCTAATAGCTCCAACTCATCAAACCATACGCTGATCCATTTTTCTCTAGAACCAGCATGCCTGACGATCGTTTTCGTTACTGAATTGGAGAATCACCAACAAATCGTGCCAGATGCTGACCTTCACGTCAAATCCATCAGCTTTTAATGTTGTTTGTATAATATTATCATTATACATGTTTTTAATTTTACCAACCAAACATATTTTCCTCCACAATAACTCCTTCTTTGGAATAGAAATATTCCTATTAGCGACCTCATTAGTTGATGAAGACCTGGCATCTCTGTCATCTGCAATATTAACATGTACTACATCAACATCACCTCCAATGAACCCATCTTGAAGACTTCAAACTTCACACCTGGCTTCTCACTACCACCATGAACACCTCGAAGAACTTCTTTGAAGGTCCTAGCATCCCTATAAGCTGGTTTCCAAGCCTTTTTAACACTTCTATCATCATCAGCTCTCTTCCTTTGACTGCCATTCATTTTGTCGTGAAACACTCTAATCTTAAAACCATCCATCACCCTACCGTCCCTCTAAGAACGGCCTTATTTTGCGTGGTGGTTAGTGTGCTTACACTCCAAGCGTATGGACGTGGATTCGAGGAATCTTATACGTAAAAAAAAAATTAAAATTTGATTTCATCAATCAAAGAGTAACATGTGTTATTTTTTTTAGTGGTAATTAAATATTAATAATAATATTTCTAAATTTTTTATAAAAATCTGACGTGACAGTATTACATCATTATCTATCATGATTTGAACATGTCACATCAACATATTTCTCCACATATTCATGCTTAGTTAGTTATAGACTTTGATCGTCAATTGATTAATGATTTCCATCTAACGAGAGTATTTTTTATTCAAAATGAAACGTTGTGGGATCAAATGTTTCAAAAAAAGAATACGAGTAAAATTGACTACACTGTCAATCATTAAGGGTATTTTGTTATATTATGCCTTCTTTAATTGTAATTCCCCTGAAGTTACTTTTATATTTAAGAAGATAATTCAATTTCTTCATGGGAATCTCATCTAAAACCCTCCCAAACTTATAATGAAGGCCCTGGGATGGTAGTTAAAGCTTGTGATCAAGATGGTAAACGAGTATAATTTCGTGAATTTTATATCTCACCCGTTCCAATTGGGACGGAGATGTGTATAAGTTTAATGGGTGGTAGACAAATGTAGGCGTAAAAAGTCATACACGTCGTGGATAGAGGGTAGGTGATAGGTTTGAAACTTTACCCACTCGTATCCGCCCGTTCACTAACTACCCATCATATAAATTTTGGGTCATTATAAATATACTACTCCGTAAATCTTAAGATTTTATAGAACATGACTTGTAATTTAACTAAATGAAGATGTTTGTTTTTTGTTTTGTTGTTTATACAATTTGTGAGGTTGTTGTTAAGCGGGTATAGGTTGATATTGGTGGTCGAGATGAGTTGTAGGTGTCAAATTGGATAGTGGATGTAGGGGTAGATTTGAAATTTTAGGCTGTAGTTTAAAAATTTTATTCTGATAGTGAATACGAAAATGGAGATAGAAAAAGGGTATCCACACACGTTGTCATCCCTACCTGTGATAATCAACCTCAAATGAGAGCTTTAAGGGTTCAAAGCCCTTCTAAAATCTTCCACCAAGCTTACCCTCGAAAATGAAGTTCAAAAGATACTTTCTAAATTTGAACAGTCTTACCTTGAAAATTTTTGAAGGTATTTAGTCCATCTTCCATTGCTCCCAAATAAAAAAAATCCATTTTTTTTTATCTTTTATAGGCTCAATTGATGGGCATGGATCGGGTTGGATTTTTGATCCACCCGACCCGAGAACAATGAATCCTCCATTCGAGATCCGACTCGACCTGACCAAAACAGATTTCACTCGACATGAACTCGACCCGATATATAACTTTAAAACCCGACCCGACCCGAAATAATAAAAAATATTATTTTTATTCAATAAAAACAGTGACTTAATTAAAAATAATAATATATAGACGAGTATTATTGTAATTATTCCTAAATATATAAGGTAAAATTATATATTTTTTCAGATAGAGTCGGGTATTTTTCACCTTAAACTCGAATCCGACCTGACTCGAACCCGATTTTTTATATAAAAAACCCGACCCGATCAGGTCGGGTTTGGGTCTCATGCCCAAACCTAAGTGTAAATATGAACCATAGAACCTTAACAGTTAACACTATAATTAATCAATTTAACTAAATTTCAGGTCAATGCTCAAACGTTGACTTGAAATTTTAACTGTTACAGTGTTCCCATGCACAGCGAAAGCTGGGGGGCACCACTCCAATTCAACTTTCCTCCGTCTACGACGATAATGATCATTCACCAATTACATGTGGTAATCTAATGTTGGGTGATGTCCCCCACTGGAATACAGGTTTGGTTCTCACTACGTTTCTCCTATGGATGCTCAGGCGATATTGCACTTTCCCATATCTTCCGACGTACTTATTTGGAGCGGTCATTCCTCCTGCTCTTATTCGGTTCAAAAGGGGTACAAATGACTTATAAGAGAGCACATGGTGTCTCCTTGCTACCGGTGAAGCGTTACAGGCTGCTTATCATGTTGTCACCGCTTCGGCCTCCGTCGATTATCCACTATCTTCCTTGGCGTTCCACACTTGTCACTGGATGAAACCTCCTTCGGGGCACCCTAAAGGTTAATGTTGATGGGGCATGTCCGAGGCTCCCTGACTCTCCGGTCGTCGGGATCATTGTGCGTGACAGTGTTGCCCTGTGTATCGGGAAGCTAACTTTAGAAAAATTCTAATATTTGGTAACTCGTTCATAATAAAAAGGAAGCACTCAAGGATTGGATAGTACATTATTTCTGGGAAATAATGTAGAGATAGATTCAAGGAAAGTATTCAGACATTAATTCACTGAGATTTGTTCAATCTCTTAAAATCAATCTGTCAATTGGAGATCATGGAGCAATTAATGGCATGAATTTCAATCGATTCATAGGCTATAAATCTCTTCATTTTTATCTCGATTCTACATCGAAAGCATAAACAGTTTTGAATCAATCGGAACGATGAAGAAATCAATTTTACTAACCAATTTAGTCTCTGCTTTGCTTGTTCTTGTTGTTTCTCAAGTTCATGGTTTTGAGCCCTTTGATTTCGAATCTGAATTTCCTCTGGATTTTGATGCTTCCAAGTTTTCTTCTGAATCCCAATATTTTCCTCAAACAAATTCTGAAGAACCATCGTTGCTTTCACAATCTGAATTTCCCCAGGATTTTGAAGCTTCCAAATTTTCTTCTGAACCCCAATATTTTCCTCAGTCAAATCCTGAAGAATCTTCGTTGCTTTCACAATCTGAACTTCCTCAGGATTTCAAAGAAACCCAATTTTCTGAATCTGAACGTCCTTATGATTCACTAGAAATCCTAAATTTTCCCGAGAAAACTTCTAGGTTTTCTGATAATGAATTTCCAAAAGAATTCGAATACCCCGAGGAGTCTTTCGAATATGGAACCGATGCACGTCATAAAATCAAATCCCCTCCGCCATCTCCTGCTCCATCGCCATCAGAAACACCATCTCCATCACCATCCCCACCCCCATTAGTTCCAGAAAACACTTGCGTCCACAAGTGTTCGTTGAAATGCCGCAAAGAGTTCTTTCCTCCCCTTCACAACTTATGCCTCCAAGTCTGCAAGAAGAAATGTTTGCTCCGTTACTCAGTTCTGATCTACCGTTGTACTAGTCGTTGTGCAGAATCCATGCCTAAAACCTTCAAATCCGGTAATCAGCATTCTTTTGTCTTAGACTCTTAGTATCGAATATCATTTTCATATCTTCTTTTTCTTATAAGAAAACTAATCTTTTTGCTTTGTTTTTCTTTTTGCAGACAAGAAGAAAGCAGCTGGATATGTCGATTACTGCTACAAGAAGTGCTTAACCAAATATTAGTCTTGTTTTTATCAATATTAATTTATATTCATAAAGAAAAAAATGCTACTTTGTTTAGTGGTTATCAAAATATATTTTAATTTATATTCAAAAAGAAAAAAAATGCTACTTTATTTAGTGGTTATCAAAATATATTTGAAGTTTTGAAAAAAAATTAAAACTTTAAGTACTAAAACGGATCAAAACGGATAATTTATCTTTTTGATTGTTCTCATCGAGAGTTAAAATGGGTCATGATCTTGAGGAAAGGCCAACTCTTTACAAGAAAATATCCAAATACAAAGAGCGGCAAATTAACATATTATTTTGGGAATGAATGATTGATCTTTATAAAAAGATCTCTTGTTATATGTTGGAGTTCAATGTGTACGTTAACAATTTTTTCAATACTCTAGGAGTGATTACAATGTATTATCTGTTTAGATTTTTTCTTAATCATTGATAATGTATGCACACCCTACAACGCAACTACTCAAACTCGGGATCTTCAGAGAAATCAATACTTTTTTTACCATTGAGGTCAATTAAAGACTTTTGTATGTTAACAACTTTCCTTATATTACGAGCTGCACCTTAGCCCTCCTAAAAGCGAGGTTTATTCCGTTGGTATGACACAATCTGATCTATGGTGGAAGTATGAGATTATAATGTTTACAATAGAAAAAAATACATATGTAATATCTAGAATGCCTTTATCTTGGAAAAAAACTATGCCCAAAAAATTATTAGATAGATCTGATTCATCACGTCATTTATGGTTTCAGTTAATAACATATGTTCATCTCATTTTTTTAAAGTGAATTTTCATCTCTCTTTTTTATGCATGTAAATAAGGAGAGATTGTTATTTAGAAATTACTTTGAGATTGATCTATTTTATTGGTTGAGACTAGGGGTGTTCAAATCTGGGTACCAGGTTTTCGGGTAGTTGATTTGTCGGCCTGTGTCCCGATCCGAATGTTGCGGGTACCTGTAATTTGGTACCTGGTACCTGTTTTTTTTTTCATTTTCAAAATATTAATTTTTAAAAAATATACACAAATTTAATTGTTTGAAACTTTGAATTACATACTTCAACATCTGAACATAAAATTTAAAAGTTCGAAATACAAAATCTAATAATCCATAATATAAATAAAACATAAAAATTCATATCTAACTAGGGTAAATATGAATTATGATAGTCATTAACATCCAATTACTAAACTATCAAAACTTAATCCAATTACAAATAATATCAATATTTATACAAATTATCATGTTAATGGTTTAGTAATTGGATTATATATATATATATATATATATATATATAACTAACCGGGTACTCGGGTACCCGGAAAAACTCAATTTTATGACCCAGGCCCGATCCGGGAAATGTCGGGCTGGGTACCCGACCTGGTCGGTAATTTTTTTAGAAAATTAAGAAAATTATCTTTTTTTTAGGTTCGGGTCAACGAGTCAAAGGATCATATCAATCAGATCATGTATTTTTGCACACCCCTAATTGTGACTACAAATCACATAACGTGTTGGATTCATCTTATAATTTATCTCTTCAAGGGTATAAGGTGGCTTGGGCCTTGTATACATGAGCAGTTGGAACAAGGCTTGCTCTATTCAACAAATTTGGACAATAATTACGGGTAAGAGTATGTGATCTAAATTTCATTTTGGTTCTCCTTAAAAAGTTTGTAACATGATCCGTGTGCGTATATATATATTGTCACGCCCTC
Organism: Hibiscus syriacus; assembly: GCF_006381635.1. Taxonomy (NCBI): domain Eukaryota; kingdom Viridiplantae; phylum Streptophyta; class Magnoliopsida; order Malvales; family Malvaceae; genus Hibiscus; species Hibiscus syriacus. The sequence continues at coordinate 463,937 of NW_024062648.1, read as the reverse complement.
AGAACTTCGACGCCTCAAACCGTCGGAATATCAGAGTTAAGGTCTGACGGGTTGTGTGGCCTTAGATGCTCCTCGATCTTCTCTGCGACTAAGTAAGCCTTACCCAAGCTAAGTGAGCATGCAAACTCACAAAGGTTGGAACCAAGCCCTAAAGGCTTCGGGTTACGGAAGCTTTAACACCAACGTGGCTACTCCGAGCCACAAGGTCAGACTATCGTGTAGAAGTGCAAACACGAATGTGGCTACTCCTGGCCACCAAGATAGGCAACAAGAACATAGAACTAAAGAACTCAGAAAGAATAGAGCAAATGCCTCAGAGCTATATTACTCTCTCACAAAGAGAAGAATGGAATGGGTGATCACAAATGAGGAGGAGAGCTCTCTATTTATAGTTGAGCTCCCTCTCAATTGATGGCCAAGATCGTTTTACATGAAGGGCTAAGATTGATTCCTACCTAACCCAATCCCTTAAATCAAGGAAATCTCACCTAACCTTATCCTTCTAGAATCCTCCAAGGAACGGGCCAAATCTGATGGTTCTGGGCAAGCCCAATAGTCTGTCTAATTTTCTTACAGATATCTGCTCACATGTCTCGGTTCGAATCCACGAGCCTTGACAGAATTGCCCCCATCGCCCTCGTCGCTTCTCTCGGACGCCTTGGAATAGATCTTTCACGGACTTGTTAAGCATTCTCCAAGAATGGGCTAAGCTTGGTGGTCACGGTAAGCCCGATACTCTATATTGAACCTCTTTGTCAGACGCTTACACCAATGTCTCAGACCCAAGTTTCTAGCCCGTGACAATATATATATGATTAAGATTCTAAGGTTTGATGTAGAGTTGTAAATGAGACGAGGCAGATTGTAAGCTATTCGATATCGATTTGATGAAAGTTCGATAAATACTCTACACGAATGGACTCTACTCAAACTCGAGCTCTTATCGAGTCGAAACGAGCTACTTGGTACTCGATTTGAAAAGTTCACGAGTAACTCGAAAATATATCTTCGCTGTGCATTTGCACGTCATCATCTTCGATTTCTTAACATATCCTCGCTTGGATCTGCAAACGCGAATCGTTTTTACTTTCTCTGTCTTATCAGTTCTTCATTTCTCGGGTTTCGAAGCTCAATTAAGTGAGTCCTTCAAAATCAAAGGAAAATACTGGAAAAGAGGGAAAATTTTGCCCGAAGACCCAGCAACAGAATATCGAAATCTGGGATTTGTTTATTTATTTTCTTGGAAAGGTTAGCGGACCACGAAAGGGGGAAAACCCAGAATTCAAAAGCTGCGTTAAGGTACCTTTCCTGTTTTGCAATTTTCAAGGTTTTCGCTTGTATCGAATTTTTCACAAAGAGGTGGTAAATCTGAGCTCTGGTAAAATCAATTCAACTTCTTCTGTTTCTAATTTTGGATTTATTTCATTATCGTTCCCGTTGCTGGGTTTTTTTTAAAAGTTAATTTTGGTTTATAATTGAATTGCTCTACGGGTTTTCTTTCTAATCTCAGTGTAAAAGATTTATTTTCTTACATGTGTTGGGTTTTATTTATTTATAATATGTGGAAAAATTCAATCGTTTTTTTATTTTATATAAATTTGGGATGTTTTTATATCATTTCTGGATCCGCCTGGGTTTCCAGTTTTCTGATTCTTCTGTTTTTAGACTTTGAATAATAGAATAATAAGAAAGTTAAAAAAATGAAGATTGGGATTTGAGTTAGCTGGTGGGTTCTTTGCAAAATAACTAAAGTTTCAACATTGGATTAAAAACTGCAATTCGATCGTTGAAAAAAATTTGGGGGTTTTCTTGATTTTTACATATTTAAGTAAGATAGTGTTAATTTGTCTTAAAATCCTATTTAGTAACTAACTAGGCTTCTTAGTACCCCTCAATTCTCTAGCGTTTTCATAGTTCCTCATAGCTTCGGCTATAGATGATTACTTGGGGTCATGTCCTTCTTTTAGATCCCATAGGGCGTATAGGGGGAGGGCTCGACAGAGCGGTGCCAAGGAGACTAGACTTAGAGTTTGTTCGTTGAATGTAGGCACATTAAATGCTAGGCTGCTGGAGCTGACCGGCGTACTTAGAAATAGGAAAATTGATTTTGCATGTAGTCAGGAGACTAGGTGGAAAGGGGCTCGCGCCTGAGAGTGTAATGGGTACAAGTTGTGGTATTTAGGCGTAGATAACGCTAGAAATGGGGTGGGTATCTTGATATCCTCTAGGCTCAAGGAAAATGTAGTTGAAGTTTGTAGATACCGGGATAGGATCATGATGATTAAGGTTATTATAGAAGCGGAAGTGGTGAATGTCCTTTCAGTGTACGCCCCACACGTTGGCCTAGGGGATGGGGAAAAACGTTGCTTCTGGAATCAGTTAGATGATGTACTTAGGAGCATTCCAGAGGACCAAAGAGTTTTCATAGGGGGAGACTTCAATGGCCATATAGGTAGTGCAACCGACGGGTACGACGGTGTTCATGGAGGTTTCAGTTTTGGTAGTAGGAACGAGGAGGGGCGTACATTGCTTGAATTTGCTACTGCACATGATATGGTGGTCACTAACTCCTTTAAAAAGAGAGATGTGAACTTGATTACGTTCCATAGCAAGGGATATTGTACCCAAATCGACTATATTCTGGTTCGAAATCGGGATCGATGGTCTTGCATTGACTGTAAGGTGTTCCCTGAAGAGGCATGTGCATCACAACACCGATTGTTGGTTTTGGTATTTCACGTACGCCGCGGGAGGAGCACTCATAGGAGGGATAAACTTGATAAACCTAAGATCCTTTGGAAGCACTTACATGGAGCGACAGCTGATGACTTTAGGAGTAAGGTTTTGTCTAATACAAGTTTTGGTACTACAAAATTAAATAATGCATATATGTTATGGGAAAATATGGCAAATTCCATTAGAGATATGGGCAAAAACACTCTTGGGTTGTCGATAGGGAAGGTCAAGGAACATAAAGAATTGTGGTGGTGGAACGAAGAAGTCCAAACTAAGGTGAAGAGAAAACAAACTTGCTTCAAGGAGTTTCTACAATGCAATGACGACGAAGAAAGATCGAGAGCTAAACAAAGATACAAGGACGCAAATCGGGAAGCCAAGAAAACAGTGGCTAAAGCAAAGGATAAAGCATACGAGGAAATATACAAGAGATTAGACACCAAGGAAGGACAAAACGGCATCTTCAGGCTTGCAAAATCCAGGGAAAATAGGAAAAAGGATCTAGGTAGCATTAGGTTTATTAAGGACAACAATGGTGTTCTTTTAGTTAAAGATCAATATATTAAGAGGGTTTGGGGTAGTTACTTCTTTGGCTTATTTAATAATGGTGCATTTCCCTGTAGAGATAATATCGTTGATGGGTCAGCCGACCATCATACTACGGCCAATGACTACCCTACAAGTAGGATTGAGTTTGAGGAAGTCAAAATGGCTCTTAGAAAGATGGGGAGGGATAAAGCTGTCGGTCCAGATCAAATTCTTATCACTGTGTGGTTGACCCTAGGAGAAGAGGGAGTTAAGTGGTTGACCAACATCTTTAATATTATTTTAGAGACTGCCAAGATGCCAGAGGAGTGGAGAGAGTCTACGGTGATACCAATCTATAAGAATAAAGGAGATCCCCAACGTTGTGGCAACTACAGAGGTATTAAACTACTCAGCCATACCATGAAGCTATGGAAAAGGGTAATAGAGGCTAGGTTGAGACAGGTTACTAGGGTTTCAGAAAACCAATTTGGCTTTATGCCAGACAGGTCTACTACGGAGGCGATTCATCTACTTCGACGACTTATGGAGAAATATAGGGAAAAAATAGTGATCTTCACATGGCGTTCATTGACCTTGAGAAGGCGTATGATAGCGTTCCCCGCGATACGATCTGGAAGACCTTGGAAACGAGACGGATCCCAACTGCTTATATCCGGGTGATTCGTGATATGTACTGTAGATCTACTACTACCGTCAGGACTACAGTTGGCGACACCAAGGCATTCCCGGTGGAAATCGAACTCCACCAGGGGTCGGCTCTTAGCCCTTACATCTTCGCCTTGATTATGGATGACATCTATTGTCCGACACCAGACAGTGTTCCATGGTGTATGCTTTTCGCTGACGACATTGTCCTAATTGCTGAAACAAAAACTGAGCTGAATAGTAGACTTGCTACCTGGAAGACTGCTTTGGAAGAAAAAGGTCTAAGGATCAATATTGAAAAGACAAATTATGTATGTTCAAACTTCAGTGGAAACCAAAATGATGAAGATGTAGAAGTATGTATAGAAGGACACATTATCCCCTCAAATTATTGTTTCAAGTACTTAGGTTCTATGATACATAAAGATGAGGGTGTAGATGAAGACGTTACACACCGTATAAAGGCAGGATGGCTAAAGTGGAGGGCTGCTACTGGAGTTTTGTGTGACAAGAAGGTGCCTCTAAAACTAAAGGGAAAATTTTATAGAATGGCAATTAGACCAGCGCTGCTGTATGGATCAGAATGTTGGGCAATCAAGAAGGATCACGTAAGGAGGATGGAGGCCGCAGAAATGAGAATGCTTCGATGGACATGTGGTAGGACTCTGTGGGACATGACACCTAACTCTGCTATTAGGATGTACTTGGGGGTGGTGCCTGTATCCGAAAAATTGAGGGAGGGAAGACTACGGTGGTTTGGGCATGTCCTTAGGCGACAACCGACGGATGCAGTCAGGAGGGTAGAGTCGATTACAGTCGACGGTGTCAGAAGGAGAGGACGACCAAGATGTAAGTGGGAAGACTGCTTGAGATCTGATTTGAAGGAATTAGCCCTTACCGAGGACATGACCTCTGATAGGAAAGTATGGAGACTTAAGACCATGGTAGTTAAGTAGTGCGGTTCACAGCCATAGGGTGTAACATCTCTGTCTTCTTTTTAATGTCTTTGTAGCACTTTCCATGACTCCTACTTTATACATGTTTATGTCATTGAAATGTATGAAGGCTTAGAACTAGGGTATCGGAGTAGTGTTGCCTTATTTTAAGAATTAACTCATTTGAATTTATTCCTCCTCGTAGCTTGCTATTATTGACTTATGTATATCATTTCTATTCATGTTTTCTCTTTTTAAATTTAGCTGGGTCTTACATTTTCAGTCTATATGCAGAGATTTCTATGTAGGGAATTATTTGCAGGGAATTATTTACAGGGATTACTCCCCATTACAGACGCACATATCAAGACTGCATATGAAGTCTGTTCATCTATTTATTTATTTATTTATTTATACACGCATTTGCATCTTATCTTTATTTTTAATTTTCTGACTGCCAGAGATCTTCCACGAAAGCTGCTCTCAACCTGGCGTTGGGGTCAGCCTACTACCCTACCTCCCCCTTACTCCATTGCATATGGGAATCAGGGTTTTGTTGTTGTTGTTGTTGTATGTGTTGATTTTTTTTTTATAAAATGCAGTATAAAGTTTTCATGCATTTAAGGCTCTAATAGTTTGAGTTTCAATCGATTTAAGTTTAATATTTTTTTCATTTCGAGCTTAGCTTCAATTCATGGTTTCGAGTTCGAATCGAGCTTGAAAATTCTAAGCTCGCGAGTTTTTCGAGTCGAACTCCGTTTTCGAGTCGGGTCGAGCTTAGCAATACTCGAACTCGACTCGTTTACCGCCTTAGTTTGATGTTTTCTCGTTAAACTTTTTGTATTTGTTGCTGACATAATAAATACATTGTCCCACAAAGAACAGATTGCTAACTTGGGGGATGAATATTGATGATTTATACTCTATTTTCCACGTTGAGATGAGATCGAGGGATCATCTGTTAATTAGCGATTATGGAACAATCAATGGCATGATTTCAATTGATTCATGGCCTATATATATATATATTTTTTTAGCTTAGTTTTTCATCGAAGGCTGAACATTTTTGAAACAATGGATAAGTCATATTTGGTAGCCAATTTAGTATCTGATTTGCTTGTTCATGCTGCAGTTCATGCCCATGGATTAGTCCCTGATTTTTCATACGAACCCCAATATTTTTCTGAATTAATTCCCGAAGAAACTTCTCTTCTTTCAGAATCTGAAACCCAGAATTTTCCCGAGAAAACTTCCCAGCTTTCAGAATTTGAATTTCTCCAAGACTCTGAATATCCGGATGAGTATTTTGCAGCCCAACAACTTCCTTATGAAATAGACGCACGCTGTGAAATCAAATCAACCCCTCCATCTCCTGCACCATCTCCGTCGCCGTCAAATCCAGGAAATACTTTGTAAATTTAAGTGTTCGACGAAATGCCGCTAAGAAAAAGTCCCCCTTCTTGGTAACTTATGCAACCAAGTATGTAAGACGAGATGTTTACTCCGTCACTCGTTCCTGATCTATAAGTGTACTACTCGGTGTGCAGAATCCATGCCCGAAATCATCAAATCCAGTAAAGTGTTGTACTCTTTTGTTTTGTATCAAATATTATTTCCAATTATTTTTATGCGAAAACTTATTCTTTTTTTTCTTTTTCTTTTTTGCAGATAAGAAGAAAGCAGCTGAATATGTGAATTACTGCTTCAAGAAATGCATCATGAAATACTAGGCTTTTGTAATTTATTTTGTAATTAATTTCTAAAATTAATATTTTGCTCATGAATAATATATATCTTCTTATTAATTTATAATATTTGTGAGTTTAATTATATATTATATTTATATATATTACTGTTATTAGGGATGCCAGACGGATACAATTTAATGGATTTCACACCGTATCTGCTCTAATTGGGACAGAGATTGGTATAAGTTTAGTAGCTAGTAGGCAGGTGTGGATGTACAAAGTCATACCCGCTGTGGGTAATGGATAGGTGATGGGTTTGAAACTTTATCCACCCGCATCCACCTACACCGCATCCGCCAGCCCACTAACTACCCACCATATAAAGTTTGGACCATTATGAATTTAGGTAAAATTTTAGAGACTATTCTGTAAATCTTAAAATTTTATTGGACATAACTTGTAATTTAACCCGATGTTAAGGTATAAATATTTTTAGAATTGAATATCATCGTTTTTCCTATCTCAAATTAGTGGGTAAAGGTAGGTACAGACAGGCACATGATGGGTGATGAGTATCCAATTAGGTGGTGGGTATGAGGATGGATTTAAGAATGTATCTACGTGGGCGGATGTGGAATTAAATATTTTACCCGTCATAGATAGTAGATAGGTAGTGGATACGAAAATATCAAGTGAGTATGAGAATGGGGAAGAGTTATCTACACTCGTCCCGCCCGTTTACTATCCCTAAATGTTATTATTAGAAATAATCATAAAAAGGCGTTCCAAGGTTTGGATTCTTAAACCTAAATCACTTATATTCCAATGCTGAAATGATAGTTATAGTATAGGAATGAACCCCAAATCCAAAGACATAAATGGAAATAAAAGACAAATCTTTCCTTAATCAAAATCATCGCATCTTCTTCTGAAAATTACAACCGACCAGTGGATTTCAACAACAGATCAATACTAATCTAAAATATAAATCATATAGTATACATCCTGAAACTTATTGAATAAACAAGAAAAAGAAAAAAGAAAGCTAAAATCACTGGTAGAGCTGCATAATCATTTCCAGAACTAATTTTCTTGGAATCCAATCATTGCCCTTATCTTGACTTGAGGCAAACGAATTGATCCCAAATTTTCTTGCAAAAAATGGAATTTTCTTTTCCCATTATGAATTTATGCATGCCTGGATTTCTTCCAGCGTTTTCCCTTTAGTTTCTGGGACAAATTTGGCTACATATAGGATGGTCATTACTGAGAATCCCGAGTATATAAAAAATGTTCCTGGAACAGAAAGTTGAAGGGGAAAAAACATGTTTCAGAGTTCATGCCTGAAAAAAAAAACTCATTTCCAGATTTTCTGGACAAGTTGAAAGAGTGTGCTCTTCAGTTCATTCACCTGATGAACTCCAGCTCATGAGAAAGTTGAATGTGTAAGAGACTGCCCATGCACCTAACCAGTTCACCAGCACCACCAAACTACCAGCTACTCCCTTAACATTTATCGGGAAAATCTGAAACGAAAAACATCGAGTTCGGGTCATTTCAGGTTAATCGTCTTGAATCCGTTTTGTTTAACTTTTAAAGTGTACTCACCTCAGACATTATCACCCAAGGAACTGCTCCCATTCCAATTGAAAAGGATGCTACATATATCTGATTTCAATGGGAAAATATGAAGAATAAATATATACATACATGATACATACATACATATAATAATAATAATGTAGGATGATTTACTTACAAGGACTCCACCAACAGCTAATATTGGTTGCCATTCAGGCAAAAGACTCTGCTCCTGGTTCATATAAATAATGAAACAGGTTCAACAAATTGAATCAAAAACATGAAATTATTTCATTGATAGACAATTATTATGGCTTACTTTGAGATAAAATGAAGTGCCAGCCAGGAAGCAACCAAGAAATGTGCCAGTTGCAGAAACCTGAAAATGGTGGAATCGATATTTCATCCCAAATTTTCCCATCAAATTTCTTATATGTAAAGAAAGTAAAAGTAAATTTCTGGGATTAACTTTTTACCATTATTAATGGTCTTCTTCCTGACTTGTCCATCAAAATTGCTCCCACCACAGTTATTGGGACCTACATATACAGTAAGAAAATATCATCGAATCTGTTTATTCTAACGCGTATTTCGATCGGTTCATGCAGTAAAGAGGGACAAATTAATTACCTGAAGACAAGCATACGCTATGGTTCCGGCTTTTCCTGAAGAAAGCCCTGGAAATTGTATACACAGAAAAAAAAAATTCAACATGAAAGGTTAATGACAAAAGGACATTGGAATAAGTTACTTAAAATCTATTGATTTACCAGCTGATGCAAAGGTTTCACTTGCATAGAAGCTTATTCCATTAATTCCTCCAAATTGTTGGAACACCATTAATGTGACTCCAATCTGAATATCATATTATAAAAAAGAAAAATTATACATAATGGAAACCACTTAAACAAGACTCTTGAATTGACCAGAGATAAAGAATGGATTCACTCACCATCACAGAACGAATATATTTCGGTTGAAACAAATCCAATATTCTTGTTTTTGGTAGGCTTTCAAGAGTTTCAATGTGCATCTGTCGAGACACCAAAAAGTTGTCAACTTCGCTTTACATATAATTTCAAGGACAGTCTATGTCTATATTATCCAGATTCTTCATTTTACCCCAAGTATTAACACATATTCTGACAGTTATCTACGAGTCCGGTTAACATAGGTGACTGAATATATAGTTCAGAAGAAATTTACTTGAATTTCTTCAGCTTCTTGAGTGATATCGGCATCTTTGCCTCGAAGCTTCCGAAGAGCGACGTGAAATTCTTTGTTGAGGCCAACCTTTGCCTGAAATCAACAATGTTTCAACAATCATATACACACATTTATATATACATATGTATGTATGTATCCTGTTTTTATTTGCTTATATGAATGTAATATATTCTATTGAAATGTTTACCAGCCATCTTGGAGATTCAGGTATGAAACACAGGCCAACAAACAGGAAAATGCAGGGCACAAGTCCTTCAAAAATCAAAACCAACATTTAGGGTCTAATAATCCTTTATGTTTTTCGGTTTCGATTCGAAAATCTTGAAGGATAATTAGGATTACCAGTTAGAGCCAGTTCCCTCCATGGTATGATTGTTCCTATTAAGAATGCAACCGATGAACCAGTAACAATCATGAGCTGCAATGGAAAGAAAAGGCATTTAAACGACAATCGTGCTAGCCGGCGTTCCAGGAAATATTCCAGTAGTGAATAATCAGTTGCGGACGCTATCTAAATCTGCATACGATTCTTCCGACCTCTCTAACCTGATTCAATGTTGTGAGCCCTCCCCTGAGATTTTTTGGTGCTATTTCAGCTATGAAGATTGGGACCTGTTTGTTTAGTGGGAAAATGATTAGCAACTTCAGTATATTCATCAAGAAATGCATATTTTCTCAGGAAATTTTTTTTACCACATATGAGAAAACTCCAATGCCATATCCAGTGGAAAATCTTCCAGCATCCAGTGAAAGAGCCCCCTGCAATAGGATCCATGCAAATTTGAGTACTTTCTATCCAATTTAAATCCCAAATTCTCTGAGATGAAGAGCACCAAGTGTACCTTTGAGAAATAAACAGCAAGCCATCCAGTGATGCAAAAACCAGCTGATAATCTCATTGCCTGATTCCATTGAAGTTGCAGAAATTTAGTACAATTATCATTGGAAATATACATATTCCAATTTAATTCCGAAACAGAACATACCCCTTTTCGACCAATCATGTCTGCAATCCGACCACTAGTGACAGCCCCAAGCATTGCAGCAATGGTTAAGATAGAACCAAACATTGAAAACTGGAAAAAGAAATCCGATAAAAGTCGGTGACGGTCGAGATACCACCGATAAAACCCGAAAATTGGAAGTATATGGCAAATTGTTTGTAGTAAATAGAAGGCTAACCTCAGCTAGAGATAGATTAAGATCTTCCCTGATAGCAGATTGAGTGGGTGCTGAATACCCCACCTGCCAAAAGAACAACTTAAACTAAACAAACCTTTTCGGTCTGGTTTTTTTGGATGTGGTTTTGTTTTTACGTTTTCTAGTTTTGGCTCCTAAAAATAAACAAAAACACAAAGAAGAAAAGAAAAAGAAAACATCTTAGCAACATGAACTTTGTTTAAAAATGGGAATTCCTCAAACATGGAAAATTTGATCTGAACAAGCAAACAACAAAAAAAAAATGAAATTTCAAAGCAAAAGAACTTACACAAGATCCAAATTCAAATGAGCCACAAACAGCAACAAACGTGCAGAGCAAAACCATCCAAATGGACCCATTTTCGTCACCAACACTTTTACCATTCCCATGAACACCAACAACAACAACCTTCTCATCTTCTTCAACAACAACAATCAACGGCGTCTCCAAATCTTCAAGCCCTTTGATTTCACCGCTTTCAACATCTTTAAACTGCCCAATTGTCATCTCTCTAGTGTTTTCAACACCACCCCAGACCCACAAACCAAACTTCAAACAGATGGTGTCGGTGGAAACCAAATGTCTAATACACGAGCTTTATATACACATCACCACCAAGATTTTCTTCACCTTTTTTGGACGCGTAGATATTTTTATCGTGGATTCCTTGATTGACCGAATTTCATCGTGGATGGGAATAATAATTGAATTGTCGGGTTGTGTATTATTGGAGATTAGGCCGCCATTAGCAGATGAGCGAAGAGCTGTATTTCTTTGCGGATACGAAGCTGTCACTGACGTGGTTTGATAGAGTATTGACTGTACAAGCTTCATACCATAATTACCGTTAATCATTGGAGCCGCAATTCTTCATTGGGCAATTGTCATGCAACTTGATTTGGTAATCAAACTTTTGTTGTAGTTCAGTTTTAATCATTCGTGTTAAAAAATAAATAAAATTGTTCATGTATAATTTTTTAATGATAATATGGATTTACTTTATGATATACATCGATAGCATCGTTAATTTTTCAACTATAATCAGAATAGAATCAAAACAGAACATTATGTATGATTTTAAAAAATAATTAAATGACCAAAACGGAACTACAGAAATAAGAGAGTGGCTAGATAAGTAGTTTGCCCTTTTATTTAAATCTAAGTAACAATGGTGCATTGAATTTTTTTTTGAATAGTTTTCGGGTGATTACAAGATGGTATATTAGTATATGTTAAAAAAATTTCTTAGTCGTTAACAACGCACACTCTTAAATGTAATTGTTTGAACTCATAACCTCTAAGAAAAACAACTCTTGATTTAATCATTGAGACCACCTAATATTAATCGATTAATAAATCGAATATGAGCGGTTATAAAAAAAATACACCACATCACTTAATAAATAATGGCGGTGTTTGGTAAATAACTTTTTGAAGAGCATTTAGCTAATTGGTAGTCAAACCCTCCATTTTTAGTGTTTGGTAAATACCTTTTTAAAAGAGTTTATTGTGCAAAATAAACTGCAAATGAAAACGCTGAAAAATCCAACAGTTTGGGAGATTTGATTGTAAAATAAAATATTAAATTACATATTTGACCTTATTATTTTCATAATTACATCCTTGCCATAAAACTTAATCTATTAAAATAGCCTCCATCCTAATATATTTTAGTGAAATTTTATTTTATTATTCAATTTTGTAGTTGTAGATTCTCAAATATATTTTAGTTAAGAAAATATAGCAAAAATGAAAGTAAAAAAATGTAGTGTTGATATTTTATATAAAGTTAATAGTATGTATCAATCTCACAAGGTTAATATTTGTAAATATTAAATTTAAAAAATATGTTTAAAATTTTCAAAAATAATCACTAATTTTCTTAAGGAATTTTTAATTCCTTGTCAAAAGCATTTATCCGAATAATTTCACCCCAATAAAGACTAAAGTATCATAAAACATATATGTACTTAACAACTAAATGTACCATACCCATATTTGTCATTTTACCCATATCAACTATCAGCTAAATTTTACCAAACACTTCTACATAAACAATTAATTAAATAAGTTTCTCAAATCAACTAATCAAATCAGTTGGTCAAACCAATCATTAGAATCAGTTACCATCTATCAGCTATCAGTTATTTGCCAAACACCCTAACAGAACACACTTAGAGGCCAAGGGCCTCCAGCCCCTGTTTAAATTTATATATTCAATATAATTTTAATTTAATAATATTTTAATTTATGTAAAAATAAATATTTAAATTTAAAAAGTATAAACAATTATTAAATATTTAAATTTAAAAAATATAAAAATTTATTAAATATTTAATTAAGTAGCGGTCGAAGTAAAGAATGAAAGTATGCGTTCTCAAATTTTTAGTCTAATTACAATTTAGGTCATTGTAAATTTAAATATTAGACAAATTAGAAGTTGTCTTGTGAATTTTAACTTTTTTTATTATAAATTTAAGGTGAATACAATGTACTATATGTATAAAGACTTTCAACTATTTGACAATGAACGCTCACACTCCTACATACGCCTCAGGACCTCAAAGATAACAACAATCTTCTTTATCACTAAGGTCGTTTGTTCATGCTGAATTTCGAGTTTAAATATCTAATAAGTCTTTATATTTTTCTTAAATAGTCTAATATTTCGACCCCCATCAATATTTAATTTTAGCTCCGTCTCTGGCGATCGGATTCTTGAAAATTTTAAATTATTATATAATTTAAGATTTTTTTATATTTTTTATCGATGATCTAATTATGTATTCTTAAAATTTTATAATTTTACATCCCTAAAACTTTAATATAATTTTTATTTTTAAAGTTTACGATTGAAGTAAACAAGTTACAGAGTCTGAATTTTACACCGTTCATATATAAAATAATTCCCCTTAAACTAATAACTCTAACTTCAGTGTATAACGTGATGAAATCAAGAATCGAAATTCTAAAATCAAATAAGTCCCTTTTAAAACAAAATGACAAACTTTGAGTCAAGAAGTTTACCCCAGTCGCCGATTCTCGTCCCTATTCGTCTTATCTTCAATTTATAGGATCTAATAATGGGTAAACTATAGAAATGGGTTCTAGCTTTATAAACTTTTCCTCATCGAGTTCAAAAAACATAAGATTTGATAACTTTCATTTCGTTTTTGTTAAATTTGGTCAATTTTATTTTATTTTAATTAAGATATGGTCGCTGAAGGTTAACGACCGTTAAACCTTTAACGATTTGCTAACGTGACACAGTAAATATATAAAATTAAAATTACATCATTTCTATGCAGTCAAGTCTGCCCCGATTCAACTTCCCTGAGTGACAACGGAATGGATCAACATCCCCAGATCTGATATTCCCTTCAGAAGAAGCAGAACATGTCTCTCTTTTTCAAGATTTGATATTCCCTGAGTACCCCTTCGGTTGTCGATTCGAGTTTCCGCAAAATCCCAACTATTAATATCAGAGCTTGACTCGTTAAAATGCTTCACATCCTTGAGACGATCCTCTTTCTTTTCATATCTGTACACTTTTTGGTCACTTAAGTTATCTTTTTATTAAGAATTCAAAAAATGTTCTTCTCAATTTTCTTTACAGTTTCATAAAATATAAAAAAAATGGAACAAAATAGTCCAAAAAACACGAACTTAATAGGAAATTAATTTTATATCAACTTATAATATATTACAAAAAAAAAGTAGCTCACAATAAAAGTGTGTCATTAAAGTGAAAAATTGCACATAAAATACTCTTCTTGTTCTCCTTTACAAATTAAGTATAAAAAAGAAAGAATATTTTTTTCAAAAGGGATATGAAACCAATGAAGAATTGGTTTTGCACCAACTTAAAGTACAGGGACCAAAAGATAAATTTATCCAATAAAATTGATGTTTATTTGAGATTTAACCATTATTTATGACTTTTCAGAATAATATAATTTAAATTATCCATTACATCATAATCCTTTTGTGTAGAGAATATTCGAAAGGAGTAAAAGACGATAAAGAAAATATTGGAACAGATCTTGAAGCACCGACTGCATTATAATGATTGATCAATAAGACCAAATAACGTGAACATAATGAGAAATTATTTGATGGAACAGTAAGAACTTATATTATTATCCTCAAGTCGGGTCGGAATTTTTTCATCCTCCATCTTAATTCGATCCGACCCCGAGTTTTTTTTAATCTAATCATATCAGATCGGATCGAAACCGAATACCATCACTAGTCAAGAGGGGTGTCATTAGTTGGAATTTGGAGTTGGCGTAGGCTAACTGCAGCTTGAGGGAAAAATCCTTAATGCCATTAGTGTTGAAATTAGCTTAAAATGGCTACATGTCTGGTAAATTTAATGGTCATTTTATCACGTTTCGATAAAATTTAATGATCATTTTATAATAATTTTAAAAAGTTAATGATCATTTTATAATCCTAAAATAGCTTAATAAATGTTAAATTTTACTATTTACAATGTAAATCAAATGGTCCCTGATTATGCTACATTCTACAACCTTCCTGTTGCCATTCATGCTCGAGACTTCTACGAATTTCGGATTCTTATATTTTATCTGATGTGAATACGAGTCAAGAACTGGTATCTCTAGGATGATGATCACGGCCACAAAGTTGAAGAAAGTGGCACATAAATCAAGCTTTCACGACTATTCATTCTGAAATTTGGCCTATAAATAAATAAAACTCACCTAAAAGACGGGTATAAAAGCTCGGGAGGATCGGATAGATCTCGATGCCGGTAAACGTATGAAGTTGTATCCCAAGCTTCGTGCTTCGGACATCTATTATTCAAAACAAATCAAACAACATCGAAAACCCGTTCCTCCATGTGGCTCCACTAGGAACTCTTTCTTTCTTGTGCATCATGATTTCTCCAAGGATTCAATTCTTCTCTCATTGCTTGAGCTTCAGGGGAATTCTCCCAAGCTCGCTTCTCCGACTCCAGAACAGTTACCTTGTCATCTACAACATAAGAAAGGTAAAGGTTCAGTCAAGAGTTAGACAACAATGTGACTTGAAAAACATGCCATAACACGACTATGTGACTTGACGAACATACGAAATTGTAAATACAACCATTTCCTTTAAACAGTTAGATATCATTATCATCTTCCTTTACATTTACCAAGGGACTCAGCTAACAGTTCGAACCAAATCATTTTCAACCCGTCATTAAGCATCCATTGAGATTAACACTCACTAATGCTTGTCACTAATCACACAGTCATAGACTAATTAGCAGTAAGACGCTAAAATTATTAAAGACTGAAACTAAGCACATAGACATAAGAATATTAGATCCGCGTCTAAGAACGTGTGGAAACACCAGGCTTTGAAGTCCATTTATACGACCTAGAATTTAAAACTAACCATACATTACAATGAGAGTCTGAAAATGTTCAAAAGTATCATTTGGATAACATTAAGAACCGAGACAATCAAAATAACTCAAATAAAAATCCAGCAATTAACAAGAAGAATATGGTACTAATATACTAATTTGCTTAGACTCATCATTTTTCTTTTAAGTACCATATACGTATGGGAATACAAATCTCAAAACATATGAAAAACTTCGGGAAAAAAAAAGACTTGAACATATCCATGCTGGACACATGCTCGTATTGGACACACATCTCTTGGCTAAGTCTTGGTAACATAGCTAATATCTTATGAAATTTAGAGATATCAAGTTAAAAGGCAACCAAAGAAAGGGAAAATCAAAGACTACACTTTTTAGGGTTTGGAGAATAAAATCATAAATTACTGAAATGAAATCAGTTTAGATAAATGAAAGGGAGAAAAATATGGAGAGTTCTCACACAGAAACCAGTCTTGATCATGAATAACTCCATGGAACCTCCAATTAGAGCCGACCCAGCTGCAATCTTCAAATACCAATCAAGAAACTTTATTGCCATTTTCCTTTTAGCTGCAATTAAATACTTGTGCTTAGTTAGGAGTTCAAATTAACAAAGGAACTAAATTCTGATCATGCTAAATTGTACTAAGAACAGAAATTAAACTATTAAAACAGACATAAAACTACAAAACAAAACAAAAAAATAAATAAATTTGAATTCAAGTGACCTTGAGTGGCTTGAGGAAGAGGATGAAACAGGAGACAGCTCGGAAGCCAGGAATTGAATATTGAAGTTGCCGTCCAATCGGTGCCGTCGTCTCGTTAGATGCCGACGGCTACAATTGAGCCCTTATCGGCGATGCAAAATGTATTGATGAGTGCGTGGGACTGGGATCCGTGGTGTAGAGCCTGAAATTGTAAACAAAAAGGGAAGGGGAAAAAAGGGTTTTCAAATTTCACCTATTAAAAAAATGTAAAATCCCTTTTCTAGAAAGATGACAGAATTTACAAATCGAAAGAAAAATATTTTACGAAAAGAAAATAAATTTATCAAAGTTTATAGAGGAAAGTACAAATCCATTAGACCCATTTTACTTATGATTCGATTAGTTTAGTTTCAGTTAAATCGATGATGATTATAAAAATTAATTAATTAAATAAATTAAATTAAATTTATTAAAAAAACTAACTTAAATTCTAATATTAATAAATCAATTATTAATATTTATAATTATTAGTTAAACGAAATCGATGATGATTATAAAATTAATTAATTAAATAAATTGATTAAATTTAAAAAGTCTATTAAATCAACTAACTTAAATTATAAGTTAAAACAATTTTAATATTAATTATTATATTTAATAATTAATTATTATATTTAATAATTAATTAACGAAAAATATGTACCTAATCAGCAACGACTAAGAAATACATTAACTCCTGAAAATCATAATGATGTTACAATTGTTTTACATCAGAACATATGATTCAACAAGCTTGAGAGCACATAAGCACCCAGTTACACCTACAATAGTTGAGACTTTAACCAAGAGCCCTGTTTTTTAAAGCCACTGACCGATCATGTAATGTACACATAATGTGAAGTAAAGAAGGCATTTAATAATCTTGCTACTCTAGGAAGAAAAATAATGTGGTGGCAATGCTGCAGGATCAAGTTCCCAACATCCTCTTAGGTTGCCATTTCTCTCATGGGTTAGCTGGAAATATGGAATCTGATGAGAGAACCGAGGCTGATCGGCTCGAGGGATTTCGAGTGTAACAGTCTTTCCTCCTTTTACCTGGGGCTTGAAAACCGAATTGAAGCCGTCGACTTTGTCTAAAAGTAAAACCTTGAAGAGAGAATAATTTTCCTCCAAAACCTGCACTATGTCATATTCCCAGTTCTCTAAGTCGGAGCATTTGATGTCTCGACTCCAGTTCTGGTACAAGGCCCAGATTTCGCATCTTCTAGGTACAATGGTAAACTCCGCCTTCGAACCAGTAGGCCCGGCTTTTAACAAATGAGAAAAGGAATCAGTGGAGGTGTAGGTCTGGGAACCATTTCCAATTCTAAATCTCCCACAAGAAGTTGGCATGTCCGGATCAGACCACCCGGCCGTGGTTTCTGATGGGCTACGAAAAAGCCATCTCAAATGTATTTTGAAAACTGGGTGGGTGTTGATTTTCTTGATCTCGCCGTAGTACTTTGGCATGCCATCCTCATCACCATACAGTGCCCATATCTGACCGACGCGAAACTTTTCCTTGGGTTTTTCAGTATCAAAATTGTGGAATTCTGATTCTGGAATTTCAAAACCCGAAGCTGGAGGAACAGAATTATTCGATCCCACCACTGGATTTACCGTTTCTGGAACTCCTGGACATGAACCACTAGGATTTCTGCCATTACCACCTTCCTCCTTCATGTCCTTGGAAACAAAAAATTCTTCAGGTAAAGAAACAGGTTCGAGTTCAAATGAACCTTTTGGCACCCCTTGCCTCTCTTTACCGGTCAGTGCGAAGGATGGAACCCTGTGTGAAAACCTGAATAGTTCCCGGGGTGGAATTAGAAATGCATCCTTATTCATGGGCGAGAAGACACTAACAAACCCTTTGACCTTAGTCAAGTAAGAAACCTGTATTCCTACACCTTCAGCATCATCTGATAAGATCTCAACAATTTCATACTCGTGTTTCTGGGCACCAGACTTCCATTTGATATTCCAGTTCTTAAAAAGGGCCCAGGTTTCTCCTTGTCTTGGAAATATCTTATACGTATCTCTAGATGTTCCTTTTTCCCAATACATCAAATGGGAAAACATAAGACGATCTTCAACGTTTTCAGACCCTCCATATTTGAAGTTACCACAAGAAGCGGGTAAACCTTCACTGACCCATTGTATTTCATCCTCATCATCTGGATCAGGTTCTAGCCACGTTATCCTCAGCTTGAACCCAGATGAGAGGACTCTTCTGATCCGAGCATAGAATCTAGGCATGGCATCTGGTGTATCATACAAAGCCCAAATCTGACCTACTTTAAAACACTCTTCTTTCTTCTCTTTGTCAAAGTCATTAAACTCAGGATCAGGGTAATCAAAAACCCCGGGCTCTTTTGTTTCTTCAAAACTTGAATACGAAACAGAATCAACAACAGCAGGGTTTGAATTTCCCTTGATACCATCAGCAGAAGCTTCCCTAGTATTCTTACCATTGGGTAAGCTCGCCTCAAAATGCTTACCATTTCCGTCGTCCATCTCCTTATCTTCTTTCACTTGATTTTTGTTTACAGGCTTGTCTTCGTCATCCATTTCTTCAGTGGCACATTGTGATCCACTTCCCTTAGGTTTTTTTGTGGGATTAACTGTGTCCTCATCATCACTTAAATTTTCCTTGTAAGAAACATGCTGCTTATGCCTCCCAGATCTCCGCACATTCTGCGGTACTTGAGAACCAACCTTCTTTCCAGACAAAGCTTCACCATCGCCATCAACCACCACATCCTCCTCTGACTCGATGCTGCTTTCACTGTCACAGCTTTCACTGGATTCAACAGTTTGCTTCCTTCCTCTCTTACCATTCACTTTTTCAGTCCATGCATCTGAAGTGCTAGCTGCCTTCGGTGTAAAAGCTGTAAAAACATTTTCAGTAGTGAATTTCTTTTGAGATCCTTGATCCGCTCTGCCAGCACTCTGATTCTGGGCAACTCCTTGTCGAGGAAAATTCGATTGATTCATATTAGCTGCCTGTGAACCTGCACCTGAATCATAGGCAACAAAGTTCTTTTTGCAAGTTTGACAACGAATAGATCTGTGAAGTACTTCTGTATAGTACTGGTACCTAACCGTACAGTACGGACACTTGGTCCAAAAAGTGCTCTGACCATTGGAAAACCCTGCTTGAGTTGGCGGTTGTCGCTGTTGTTGAGAATTCAATCCAGAAAAATTGGGGATATTATTCTGAGCAGCTGTGTGGGGGTGCCAACTCGGATACTGCGGGGGGCGAAATGCTGCTGCCGGAGCCGGTCTATTAACAGTTGCTTTGCGTTTCATGTCATATGCAGATCTTTTGCCTGGATCCAAAAGTGTCCTCTGAGCATCCCCAATCAACTTAAAAGCTGCTTCCGCCCCCGGAAATTTATTCTTATCTGGGTGAAGCTGGAGGGCAAATTTTCTATACTGCTTCTTTATCATAGCTTCATCAGCTGTCTGCTCCAGCTTCAGTATGGCATACCAATCCTTGTCGTTACCAAAGAAATGTCTCTCAGCAGCACAATGAACGTCACACACCATTATCATCTGAGAAATATTCTCCAGGTCCTGGCAAAGATGTTTAGCCTTGATCGCAACTTTAAGAGCCCCAGAAAAATCTCGATTCTGCATCTTCTTCTCCGCAATGTTTTTGGCCTGGATGGCCTCCTCTTTGTTGCAGTCCATCACCAAAAAAATCCAGACTGGGGCTGGTTGAATGTGTTTTGGAAACAAAAAGAGCTAATGATTGCTTTAGTAAACTAATTCAATTAAAATATAACGGAATTCGATACTCTTCCTACGAGACCTGTCAATTATCAGACAAGAAAGTCATCAGCCTCCTCATTGGCGCTGCAGTAGTTCTATAAAATTACAACAACGCAAATTTGGCAAAACCACAAATCCAAAGATGTAAAAACTCCTATCTATCGGAACCAATACAACATTTAACATGACAAGTTGGTTTGCATGCATGAATAAGGAGTAACGTCTCTACAGAAAAAGGTAAAACACAATTAGGGACATAAATAAACCAAATTTGAACGAATTAAGTTGTGTTTGTGTTTGTTTATTTATTTTTAAAGGTGTTCAAATTCGGTTCATGTTCATTTAAAATTTTAGTACTGTGTTCGTTTATTTATTTTTGAAGGTGTTCGTGTTTGTTAGTTTAACGTTTGTTTAATGTTCAGCAACCTACACTCCTTTTTATTTGCAAGTCAAAGAAAAATGGTAAAATTATACCACTAATCCTTAAGTTCCTTAGGCTACACAATTTAAACTCTAAAGTTCACTTTATGTTCAATTTAGTCCAAACCTTCACCAATGTTTAAAATGTTAAAAAATAAAAGGAAAAGGAAAACCGAGTAAACAAGCTTATAAAAGAGTCGATAAACAAAAATGAGCTTGTTCGTCAACATAAACAAACCAAACATACATTTCTTCGTGTTCGTTCGTTTATTAAATGAACATCAAAATTTTGTTCATACCCATTTATTTAACTTAATAAAGATAAACGAATGGTTCGTTGAACTCTATGTTAGTTTACACCCCTAAACACAATGTACTTGTGGCGTACTTCCAAAATGCATTCATAGATAATCCCATGGGACAAGCAATTAAGGGTTAAAAATATACTATTATAGGGTTAAGAGAAATAACAAATGATGAAAGAAATTTAAGTCTTCATAATTCTGCATTGACCAAACCAAATTTCCTGCAGGAAATTATAACTAAATGTTTCGAAAACATGTCAGATGAACAAAAATTCAGTGACGAAAAGAAAATTACAAAAGCCATGCATATCAATACGACTTATAAAGCATGATTTTCCATTAACATTGTTACCATAATGAGAGAAACCAAGTAAATTCCCTCTTTTCTAGCATTAAGGCCTAAAACCCTTATGCATAGGAGTGAGCAAAATTCGACTTGACTCGAAAAATCAATCTGTTCGACTCGAACAGAAAACACTTTACTCGACTTGTAATTTTATAAAATTGACTTGACTAGAAAAAATTTTAAATTATTGGATTAGTTTTCAAGTTTGAGTGGTGTACCACAACTCTGTATAACATATGTATATCACATATAAAAGATATGAAATATATATATGTATTTTATATAGTTATAAAAAAGTTTAATTAGAATCAAATAGTAGCATAAATTTATAAATATTTACAATTATATTTAAACATAAACTCGAACAATTCAAATCAACCCAACAAAATTCAAATAAAATTTGAATTATAAAATAGAATCTAAACTCGAATAAATGGAAAAAATAATTGACTATATTCTATTGACGCTTACCCCTGATAGTGCATAAACAATATCAAACCCATAAGACAATAAGAAGAAATGAAAACCTAAAACCCAACCTAAATCCCAAATTCTAAGTTTCTAACCCACAAAAATGAACCAACGTTTATTAGAACAAAAATAAACCAAATCCTTAATACTAGTTAACAAACATGAACGAAGAGGAACACGTATACGCATTTCAGTGACATAAAACCCAGAATAACGTAAGTCAACAAAACTTCAAAAACAAACCCTAGAATTTGAAAGGGCGGTAAAAAGAAGAAGCATAGAAATGGAACTTGCCTGTATACGGAATTCCAAACCAGAGTAGTGAAAAAACTCAAACGAAAAACAAAAGGGTTTTAGGGATTTGAGGGACACGGGACATAAACCATAGGGGAGGAAGGACCACGAAATTGGGGAAGAACACAAAGTATGAGAGTACGACTTAATTTCTCTGTTGCCACTTATTTTGTGATTCACTCCTGGACATGGTTGTGATTTTGGTCAACTTTAGGGGCATTTTCACGAAGTAAATTACATAAATGTCCTTATAATTTCATCAATTTACAATTTTAAGTATGACATGTTCATGAGTCGGATCGAGTTTCGGAAATTTTTTATATTTCTTTTAATATTTACCCGAACACGTTTCATGAAGAAAATAATGTTATCAGAAATATTAATTATGAGCAAAACACATCTAACTGAATAATTAAATTATTCATTTTTGTTATCTCATATTTCTTTCATAGATTCTAAATTTACTAATGATATATGATTCAGATTTCATTATAATTGGAAGAAATAATTTTTTTATTATTACCACATCGTATACTACTACTTTTTTTATATGAAAGGGGTAATTTAGAAAATAAAAGCAGTTGAAGGGGCAAATTAGAAAATAAAAGCTGGTGGAGGGAAATAATTGAGGGTAATTTTGGTAATAAGTTAATTGATTGGGGACAATTGTGTAAGGTGCTGGTGTAAGAAGGGTGATTGTGGCAACGCAAAATTAATTGAAGGGCAATTGTGGCAAAAGACTAAACTATTTTCTTAATGAAACTTAATTTATTATAAAATTGTGAAATTACTAAACTAATATCATTTTATAATATAATAATATTAGGGTAAAATGTACAAATGGTCCCTCAATTATAAGATATTATTTTATTGAGTCTCTCGATTATTAAAAGTTACAAAATAGTCTCTC
This sequence comes from Hibiscus syriacus, assembly GCF_006381635.1. Taxonomy (NCBI): domain Eukaryota; kingdom Viridiplantae; phylum Streptophyta; class Magnoliopsida; order Malvales; family Malvaceae; genus Hibiscus; species Hibiscus syriacus. The sequence goes on along the minus strand of NW_024062648.1, from coordinate 440,708 downwards.
GAATGATATTGTTTTGGTGAGCCCCCAATAATTAAAAGTTACTAAATGATCACCTAACTATTCATGCATTCCAAACTAACATTTTTTCGTTAAAAAGTTGACTACCGTCTGAACTGGATGTTAATTTGTTGCCTCAACAAAACAATACTTTATAATTGGATGATCAATTTTTTATCTTACAATAATCAATAGGTTAATGTTCAGCTAGGATAATCATCAATTTTTAATGAAAAAATGACGAGTTTAGAACATATGAGTAATTGTCGAACCATATGTGGCCTTCACCCTTAATCGTATCATGATAATACTTTTATATTTTCGTACTTTTGAACCCTTCAAGTGATTTAGTAGTTAAAGAGAATATTATTCTTCAATGAGATCTTAGAATCGAGTAATTACGTATGCAGTATATACAATTTTTTTCAATGATTAAAAAATATTTTAAACAGATACGACTCTATAACCCTAAATTATTTAAAAAGAAAATAAATCAAATATATATATATATATTGATTTCAAATCTGATCCGCCACGTAAGCCCGACATATTAAATTTTCCGTACTTTTGATTTTCAATTCTAAATTATTTTCCCGCTCATTTCCACAGTTCCTCTCTCTCTCTATCTCTCTTCATTTGCCAAAAATGGCTAAAGCCAAAATTTGTCTATCAGAGTCTCACTAATTTCTTCTTCTTTCAAAAAGCTCCCAGCAAAATCTTCTTCCCAAAATACCCTAACTTCATCTCTCAATTTTCAAATCCGGACCCTAACAGCCTCAAATGAACCAGTATCACATCTACGAAGCCATTAGTCGTGGCAAATATTCGGTAAAATCATCTCATTTCTCTCAGATTTCTCCAACATTTTTTCGTCGCTGATTATGTTCGGCTTTACTGCATTTTCGTCTACTTAATCTCATTTTTTGGTAGACTGTGTATAAAAGAAGGAAGAAGAAGACGATTGAATATTTCGCAATCAAAAGCGTGGAGAAATCACAGCGGAGCAAAGTTCTTCTAGAAGTAACATCGACTTTTCCTTTTGAATTTATTGATATGATTTGAGCAATCAATTACTAATATTGAAAATTTGGATGCCATCGATTTGATTTTATATTGTAATATTACTCGGTATGATCTTTACAGATGTTAGAGCTGTCGCTTCTTTTATTTTCTTTCTCCTTACTGAATATTTGAGATAATATGGTAATCTCGATATTCATGTTTAGTTCACATCGGAACAAATTTCATCTAGAAATAACATCGACATTTTTAGTGCTTGAGCTGATTTGAGTGACTAATTACTCTTATTGAAAATTAAGACGCTCTTTTTTTTTTTGTAATTTTAGCTTGTGGTTTTACTAGGCATGATCTTTAAAGAAGAGACAGTTGTTTGTTTTATATATATATTCTATGTGATATTTGATATGCTTTAATAATCAGAATAATGATGCTTAATTACTAATATAGTTCAATTTTGCTTCTATTTTATTGTTTGTTTGCATTTCCATTTTCAGGTTCGGATACTTCACTCTTTAAATGACCTGAATATACTCAAGTTTTACTCATGGTATTTTTATTTTCCAATTTAGATATGTACTTCTAAATTTTGGCATAATTTTGAAAATGTCTCATTTTTGTCACTTGTGTATCAAGGTATGAAACTTCTGCACATTTGTGGTTAGTTTTGGAATTCTGTACTGGTGGTGATCTCATTGCTGATGTAGCCTCCGAATCTGTTGTCTTGTTGCTCAAGGCAGCTCCGAGGGAAGACACGACCGGGTTCCTGACTAATCTTTCGAAGGCCGGTTCGGTCCTCGAGTCGTGGCGGGGAAACGGCAGCTCTCACTTGCTCTTGAAGAGGTTATTGCACGCCGTTGGTTATGCTTGTAGGCAATACTTGTTGCAGGCTATGATATTATCGATATCGGGACCCGAGATTACACGGATTCAAGGCATAGTTTCCAAGTTGAAAAGCTCGAGTATACCTGGATTGGCTAATGTTGCTTCCCTTGTTCTCTCGGAGTTGCAGCGGCTGTCGCGTTGCGTTTGATCTTCTTTTCAGGTACATCCCCAAATACCTCGTAATGTGTCTATCCAATTCGTATTTTAGAGTAAATTATATCGTAGGTCACTAAACTATGTTCAACTACTTGTTTTGATCATAAATTTTCAAAAGTTCCAAAATTGTCTTTAAATTTTATCAAAACATGTCATAATTTTATAATTTAAAAGTTATAAAATAATCATTAAAATTTTAAAATTATTTCAAAATGATTATTAAAATTGTCAAACGTTTACGATTATCATAATGTCATCACACTGTCATTTATAACAATTTGATAAATTTAATTATTATTTTATAAATTTTAAAATTTAATATAATTTAGTCATCTCTCTGATGTACTTTATTTTTTTATTCATATAATTATATTCCGATTTAAAGTGGATAATAAATGGATTGAAATTTTAAATTAAATTTGTAAATCCAGATTCATGTTACGGGCGTTGTCGATGGGACATGGAGGATGTCTAATGGAGCTCTGGTCTAGATGATTCATGTTTGAGAGGTGAGTTTCTATTGTTAAAGTCCAGCTTTTACCATGTAACTAAATAAACCATGCATGCTTCCCATCTTTATATCAATTGATATAAGTATCATATATTCAATTTATCTTTATCATTATTGCTTTTCTTTTATCCATTTTACTCAAATCGATGGCATGCAAGTTTGTGCAACTTCACCACCTTTTCTATGGTAGTCAGGGATGGACGCTTAGGCGATCGCCCCTAAATATTTAAAATTATTATATATTTTAGATTTTATTTATGTATTTTTTGTTAAAAATTTATTTTCGTATTCTAAAATTTTATAAGTTCAAGTTCGCCCTTAACATAAAATCTTGCGTTCGTTTCTGTGGTCTAAGCCTGTACTGACTTTAACTTTTTTCTATCTGATCCGGTTTAAACCGTTTTGAAAATTTAAATAATATTTAATATAACACTAAAATATTTTTATATTTTCATGTCAATACTTATACATTTTAACTCATTTTAAGAAACTGAACAGTTAAGTAAAGTATACAATCTCACAATAAATTGCGGTCACAACGCGACGTATTGATCGCATCGTAATGGTTTTGAACGCACCGTAACGCAATATTAGCACAATGCGATAAGGGAATCGCATCACAACTTTTACGGTATAAAACTGTTACGTAACACCACAATAGGTAAAAAATTACGTCGCAATACAACAACAACGAACATTTAAATTGTCCAAAATATAAAATTACATAAATAAAATACTTGAATATTTTGACTTAACAAAAAAAATGATATTAAATATTAACAAACATTTAACTTATGATGTATCTCTATATAATAATTGAAGATTATTAGCTAATAAAACAAATATCAGCTAGGTGTTAAATTGGTTATAACAGTATAGGTGAACTGGCATAACAAATAGATGCTTCTAGTATGGCATTTGTAAAAGGATAAATATAGGTTGTGTGAAATGAAAGAAAACCAGTGCATTTGTGAATATTTTTTTATGATAACAGAAAAGTTTACAGAGAAGTTTGACATGGTATCGAGAGCCTTGGGATCTGGGGGTATCTACCTTTCATAGTTTTTTTCCTTTTTGCTTTGTTCTGTTGGTGGTAAGATGGTCGATACAGACGTATCATCGGTGTCGCTGCAAAAGATCTTCACCAATAATTGGTTCAATGTCGTCTTGGATGAACACAACTTTTTTTTATGGAAATAACAAGTGCTTCTGGCGGTTCGGAGTCATCACCTGGAAAAACTTCTCAATGGTGCAGTCACTCCTCCTCCGGCATTAGTGGTTCAGGGAGATGGTACGGTTACTGAAAAAATGAAGACTATGAAATATTTGTTGCATAAGATAGTGCACTTGCTTCATGGCTTCTGTCCACCATAAGCCCATTGATTCTTCCCCACTTGGTCGGAGCTGATACGGCTGCGCATGTATGGGCTACGGTCACTAAGTATTTTGCCAGCAAGTCGACAACGACGATAATGAATCTTCATTATCGCTTGAAAGTAGTTCGTAAAGGTGAAATGAGTATGAGAACGTTCATATCTCAGGTCAAGGAGCTTTGTGATGCTCTTGTCGCATGTGGTTCTCCGGTGACCGAGTATGAGCAAGTGACGACCATTTTGAACGGTCTTCCGTTGGAGTATCGACCGTTTATTGTTGTTATCGCTGCTAGCAGAGAACCTTTCACGTTGGATGGTGTTACGTCTGTGTTGCTTGATGCAGAGTTGCAAAAAAAAGGTTTTGAGGAGGCTGATAGCTTGACGATCAGCGCAAATCTTGCGAATTGTTGAGTTAATCGATCGATGAAATCGGCCAAGAGGGGGTGAATTGGCAATAAAAATTTTGGTGGAAGCTTTTGCAGAAAATTGAAAGTAATTGCACAACGATTTACAGTGGTTTGACTTTATCAACCAAAGTCTACGTCCACTACCTTAGCTATCCACACTAAGGATTTTCCAACAAATTCACTAATTTGTTCTTTCTTTTGAGGCCAAAGAGATAACCTTACAACTCCCTCAAGAATTATACCCCAATTCTTGAGAACACTCTTTCTCAAAGAGAAGGTTACAAATTTCGCAAACTTACAAGAAAAACCTCACAAGGTAAGATGTTTGCACAATTTTAGAACAAAGAAAGAACACTCAATAATAAATATAATTGAGCACACACTAAGGGGTCTCTGCTGGTCGTTCTTCTTCGACTGTCAATCCAGTTGCTCATTCTTGTGTTTTTTCCTCGTCACCTGCATGTGGCTGTCAAGGAGTGTGGGATGTTAATGCTACAGTAGTTGTGACTGAATGTGCTCCTAAGTCTAATATGGGTACTGGTGGTGTTGCTCGGTCCCCTGGGAAATGGATTGTCAACTCAGGTGCCACCCATCATGTGACATCGGATGCAAATAATATTATTGATCGAGAGGAGTATACCGAACAGGGTAAGCTTACGGTTGGTAATGGCAATGGCTTATCTATTTCTAGCATTGGTCATTCTCGTTTACATGGTTGTGATCGTTCTTTAACGTTAAATAATTTACTTCATGTTCTTTATATATCGAAGAACTTAGTATCGGTTTCTAAGATTGCCAAAGATAAGCATATATTTCTTGAATTTCATGCTCATAGATATGTAGTTCGAGATGAAGCTACAAGATGGTGTTACTTGAAGGATGTGATAAAGATGGTCTCTATGAGTTTGACTCTATATTGCTAAGGAGTAATGATCAGTCGAGTGTAATGTAGCTCGTGGGGTTGTTGATTTTCGCTTATGGCACAACCGATTAGGATATCCCTCTCGGGATAAAGCACTCAAAGTGTGTAGAGAATGTAATGTTGATACAACTTTGGTTAATGGTGAATTTGTATGTGTTGTTTTTCACTCTGGAAAAAAGTCATTCTCTACCTTTTTCTCCATCTTTTACTGCTTATATCAAACCTTTTAACTTAATATTTGTGGATCTATGGGGGCCTCCTCACGTTGTATCCAACGAATATCGATACTATATGTCGTGTGTTGATGTCTGTACCAGGTATAATTGGGTTTATCTTTTAAAAGAGAAGTCCCAAGCTTTGTATGCCTTCAAACTGTTCCAACGATTAATTCGTGTATAGTTTAATAAGGAAATAAAAGAAGTTCAGAGTGATTGGGGTGGAGAGTTTCGTCCTTTCACTAAAGCTCTTCAAGAACTCGGGATACGTCATCGAAACATCGTCACATTGTTGAAATGGCTCTTACGTTTTTTGCTCAGGCCTCGTTACCATTAAAGTATTGGTCATATGAGTATATTTGATTAACAGATTGCCTATGAAAGTTCTGCACGGCTCGACTCCGTTCAGCAAGCTATTTGGTAAAAATCTGGGTTATGAACACCTACGTGTCTTTGGATGTTGTTGTTTCCCATATCTTCGATCGTTTCAGTCACACAAGCTTACTTTTTGATTACATATTTATATTTTTGGGGTTATAGCGTGCAACGCGAAGGATATTTATGCCTGGCACTGGATGGTCGGATATTTATTTCTCGACACGTTAAGTTTGATGAGGGCACTTTTCCTTTTGAATGACAGGTTATGGAGTCGATTCCTGCTTCCACTACGATGCCTTCGATGCCATGCACCAAGATTGTTCAGGTCCCAGGCACTCAACGACTAACTCGTGCTCTTGCTCCAACTTTGTTGCAAGACAATCTTGGTTCTGATCCGACTGAGACTTCTGTGTTTTCTCTCCCAGTTGAAAATGCATATGATAACATGGGACAACAAAATATGATGCCTACAAATTCAGGAGTTCATACTCACCCGCCTGATGACTTACAAACAATACATGCGATTGAAAATTCAGTAGCTAGTTCTAGTGATTCTCTTCAAGAATCATTAGCATATGTTCCACCTGAAGCTGTTGCTACAAGTATAGTATATGTACCGCTTCATTTCACGTCCAATATCCATCTTATGGTTTCTAGGAGGAAAGTTGGCATTTTTAAACCCAAAGCTTTCTCTGTGCATTATATGATCGATGGCGATGAACCAGTGTCAATTCAACAAGCGATGCTCTCATCCGTATGGAACGAGGCTGTTACGACTGAATACAATGCATTGGTTCAAAATGGCACTTGGCGATTAGTTTCATTACCTCATGGTCAGACCGTTATCAGATGTAAATGGTTGTTCCGAATTAAAAAGAATATCGATGGGTCGGTTGCACGGCATAAAGCCAAACTTGTAGTAAATAGGTTTGCTCAAGTTCCTGGTAAGGACTTCCATGACACATTTAGTCTTGTCATCAAGCCATCCACAGTTAAGGTCATTTTATCATTAGTCGTGATGCATGGGTGGAAGTTGCGACAAGTCGACGTCAACAACGTTTTTCTCAATGGGGAACTCAATAAGGAAGTGTACATGATGCAGCCGCCGAGATTTGAAAAATCCAAAGTTGATGGCTCTCAATTGGTTTTCAAGTTGAAGAAAGTGTTGTATGGTCTCAAACAGGCTCCTCGCAGCTGGTATGCAAAGTTACGAGCCTTCTTAATTCGGGTTGGTTTCAATGGTACTCAGGTCGATGCCTCATTGTTTATTCGTCGACTTGGTGACAAAATGGTATATGTTCTTATATATGTTGATGACATTATCATTACGAGTCATGATGATGAGGGTGTTGCACAAGTGGAGATGCTCTTAGGTAATGAATTCTCTCTAAAAGATTTAGGGGAATTGAATTTCTTTTTGGGATTGGAGGTAACACGAAATGATTAAAATTTAGTTCTATAACAAAAGAAGTTTGTTGAAAACATTTTGATATTTCGATATAACAAATTAAGTTAAATGAATTTTAAGATTTTCCAAAAGATTTTCTAAGTATATTCGATATAATTATTCGAATATCAAAATATTACTCCAAATCTTTCAAATGTCATTTTTAATCCTTACTCAAGTGTAAAATTAAGTTTTATTCTTAAAATAATTTCAAAACAATTTTACAAAATATTTTGAACCATTTCAAAGCTAAAAATTCCAGATTGCTAAGAGGGAACCGATTTCTCCCAAATGGGGTATCGATTCCCCTCTGAATGGTTTGGTTTCGAGAAAAACAAAATGCTCGGAGGGAACCGATTCCCCCCCAAGTGGGTACCGATTCCCCCTGATCAACGGTCGAAATATTTAAATTTTACACTTAGGGAACCGATTCCCTATGAGGGGGTACCGATTCCCCCTACGCTCCAAGCTGTTTTATTAATTGATTTCACACTAAAACGGCTCCATTGACTCCACTAATCATCCCCAACGTTCAAAATCAATTAAAGGAGTATTTAAACAAGCTTAGAAGCCATTGAACAACAACAAGAAACAACAATCAACAAGAATCAAGAGAAAATTAAAGAGAAAGCATCAAACCTCAAGTTTGAGCATTTTCAAGCCTATTTCATTTAATATTCATTTTTTTGCTTTCAAGAACAGTTATTGTGCTCAATTGTATTATTCTTGAGTGTTCTTTCTTTGTTCTAGAATTGTGCAAACATCTTACCTTGTGAGGATTTTCTTGTAAGTTTGCAAAATTTGTATTATTCTCTTTGGGAGAGAGTGTTCTCAAGAATTTGGGGTATAATTCTTGAGGGATTTGTAAGGTTACTCTTTGTCCTCAAAAGAAAGACAAATTAGTGAATTTGTGGAAAATTCTTATTGTGGATAGCTAAGGTAGTGGACGTAGACTTTGGTTGAGAAAGTTGAACCACTCTAAATCGTTGCGCAATTACTTTCAATTTTCTGCAAAGCTTCCACCGAAATTTTTATTTGCCAATTCACCCCCTCTTGGCCAACTCCATCGATCGATTAACTCAACAATTGGTACCAGAGCCTCACTCATTTGAAGGTTTAAATGCCTCTTGAGTCGATTTGGGAAGAGTTAAATCGATTTTCAAGTCATTAATGGTCGGCGCTTCAAACTCCGACTTCGGTCTCGATTCGATGCCGGTCAACAAGCCTCCTTTCTTCAATGGAGCTAACTATGCCTATTGGAAGAATAGGATGATGTATTTCATTCAAGCAAGTGACATTAGAGCACGGAATGTTATAGAAGACGGATATATCAAGCCTCTCACTCATCCAAGATTGTGGAGTGAAGGAGAGACAAGAATGTTCCAGCTCAACTCCAAAACCATCCATATCATATTTTGAGCTCTTGGACCAGATGAATATGGAAGAGTTTCATCTTGTATATCTGCAAAAAAAAATATAGGATAAACTACAAGTCACTCATGAAGGCACCGACGAGGTAAAAGAATCTAAAATTAGTCTTCTAACACATAGCTATGAAAATTTCAGGATGAAACCAAATGAAGATATCAAAGCTATGACGGATAGATTCTCAACGATTGTCAATGGTCTCAAATCATATGGAGAGATCATTCCAAATGAAAAGCTAATCGGTTCCCTCCTCACTCATGAAATGATGCTTGAAGATGAGGTGGACCTCGATAAGATTGACGAGACACCAAAGGAGAAGAAGAAAAACATTGAAGTTGCTCTCAAATCCACAAAAGATGAGAGTGATTCGGATGAAGATGACGATGACGAGGAAATAGCATTGTTTGCCAAACGGTTCAGAAAAATGATGAGACCTTACCAAGGAAGAAAATTCAAACGAAACAAAGGCCTCAAAAATAAACCAAAAGAGAATGACCCTATCATTTGCTATGAATGCAAAAAGCCGGGGCATGTCAAATATGATTGCCCACAATTGAAGAGAAATGGTTAATCAAAAAATAAGCACAATGCTCATGTGGCTACATGGAGCGATGAAGAAGGTTCCGATGAAGAGGAACAAGAAGTAGCAAACTTGTGCTTGATGGCATTCGGGGAAGATTCTAAGGTAACCTCTAACTCATTTGAATTAGATGATTTATCTTATAATGAGTTATTAGAGGAATAAAATGGGTTGACTTCGGATTATGAGAAATTATTTTTAAAATATAAAAATGATGTTTCAATAAGCTCATATCTAAGACCAACAATGATTTTGAAAGTAAAATTAGTGATTTGCAAATCAAATTAGAAGAGTTTGAAAAGAAATTTTTAGATTTGCAAAATTTACTTTCAAAGGTCAGTGATTATCATCAAAAGAAAATTGATGATCTTAAAGCTTCTTTTGATAAAGTTGGAACAAAACGTTTTGAAAATTGAGAAAATTCAAAATTCAAAATCCAACTTTGTTAGAAAAAGTTTTAAAAACTACAATCATAGAGGTCCCCAAAGAACCTCTAATGGAAAAATCGTTAGAAGTATATGGGTTCCTAAATGACTCATTACTACTAAAGATAAAGATATCCTACACAAATTGATACCTAAGGGGACTAGAATTTTGGAAACTAATGAATATGTACCCAAAAGAATTTGGGTACCAAAAATTAGAAATTAATCTATGTTTGTAGGAAAAGGAGTATTGCTACAAGGCACGAGAAACAAATTCAAACTCATGGTACCTTGATAGTGGATGCTCAAGACACATGATCGGAGACAAAAGCCGGTTCATAGAGCTTAACGCCAAAAACGGAGGAGAAGTGACTTTTGGTGATAATTCAAAAGGTTACATCGAAGGTATATGTACAATAGGTAATACCTCTTCCATACAAATTAGAAATGTTTTATATGTGAATGGATTAAAGCATAATCTTTTGAGCATTAGTCAATTTTGTAATAAAGGATTCAATGTCATGTTTGAAACTAATGATTGTAAAGTTATTGACATTGCATCTAATCGGATTATGATTGTTGGTCATAGAATAGGAAACATATACATGGTGCATTTAAACTCTATAGATATGACTAATTTATGCCTAGTTGCTAAGGATGAGCATGATAGTTGGTTATGACATAGGAGACTAGGACATACTAGTATGAGTGTTTTGCAACAGTTAATTCAAGGAGATTTGGTTCGAGGGCTTCCTAAACTAAAATTTGATAATGATAAAATCTGTGATGCTTGTGTTAAAGGAAAACAAAAGCGAGTTTCTTTTAAATCCATTAATGATGTATCAACTAGTAGAGTATTGCAATTGATCCATTTAGATCTTTTTGGGCCATCTAGAACTACTAGCTTGGGTGGAAAACAACATGCATTTGTCTTGGTAGATGACTATTATATATATACTTGGGTTATATTCTTAAGTACTAAAGATAAAGCATTAGAAAAATTCATCACGTTTTAAAAAGTAATCCAAAATGAAAAAAAGTTACTCTATAACTAGTGTTAGGAGTGATCATGGAACTGAATTTGAAAATCTTGGATTTACTAATTTTTGTAATTCTAATGGTATTAGCCATAATTTTTCAGCACCTAGAACCCCTCAACAAAATGGAGTTGTTGAGAGGAAAAATCGAACTTTAGAAGAAATGTCTAGAACCATGTTTTGTGAAAATAATTTGCCAAAATATTTTTGGGCGGAAGCCACAAATACCGCTTGTTATGTTATAAATCGAGTAATGATTAGGCCTATTTTGAAGAAAACTCCATATGAACTTTTTAAAAATAAAAGCCTAACATTAGCTATTTTCTTCTTTTGGATGTAAATGTTTTGTTTTAATCAACGGTAAACTATCTTGGCAAATTTGATGCTAAAAGTGATTAAGGGATTTTTCTGGGTTATTCCTTAAATTCTAAAGCTTATCGAGTATTTAATAAAAGAACTTTAGTTGTAGAAGAGTCTATACATGTTGTTTTCGATGATAATCTCCTTTCGAGGAAGGATTCTTGTGTGAATGATGATGTAGGCATTATAAATACAAATGACGTTAGATATGACGTTGGAGAACCATCATCAAAGGAAGAAACGAAAGACGAGGAAACGCATGATCCTCTCGAGAATTCAACCATTGAAGAAAGAGAAATATCTTATCCAAGAGAGTACAACTATGTCAAGGATGGTGAGATTATAGGTGATCCATCTAAAGGGGTAACAACTCGATCTTCTTTTAGAAATATTTGTAATTATGTTGCATTTATCTCATGCATAGAGCCTAAGAATATTAAAGAAGCATTAAATGATGAACATTGGATTATGGCTATGCAAGAAGAGTTAAATCAATTTGAGAGAAGTAAAGTACGAACATTAGTTGAAAGGCCTAGTAATAAATCTATTGTAGGTACTAGATGGGTATTTAGGAATAAGCTTGATGAAAGTGGTAATATAGTGAGAAACAAGGCTAAACTTGTTGCTAAGGCTATACCCAAGAAGAAGGTATAGACTATGATGAAACATACGCTCCCGTAGCTAGGATGGAAGCAATTAGAATGTTATTAGCATTTTCATATTTTCATGAATTTAAATTATATCAAATGGATGTTAAAAGTGGATTTTTAAATAGTTTTATTAAAGAAGAAGTGTATGTGGAAAAACCTCCAGGTTTTGAAGATTCAAAATTTCCGGATCATGTTCTTAAATTGACAAAAGCACTTTATGGTTTAAAACAAGCTCCTAGAGCTTGGTATGAAAGATTGTCAAACTTTTTAATTGAAAAAGGTTTTTCAAAAGGGAAGGTTGACACTACATTGTTTTTAAAACATAAAGGTAAAGATTTATTAGTAGTTCAAACAAGCTCCAAGAATTTTCTAAGCTAATGCAAAGCGAATTCGAGATGAGTATGATGGGGGAACTCTAATTTTTCTTGGGACTCCAAATCAAGCAAAGAAAAGATGACATCTTCATCAATCAAGCTAAATACGTCAAAGATATGGTCAAAAAGTTTGAACTGGAAAATGGGAAACCTCATGACACTCCAATGAGCTCTTCTACAAAACTTGACTTGGATGAAGTAGGTAAATGTGTGTATGTTAAATTATATAGGTCAATAATTGGTTCTTTGCTCTATCTAACTGCAAGTAGACCGGACATTATATTTAGTGTTTGCTTATGTGCTAGATTTCAATCATGCCCTAAGGAATCACATTTACTAGTTGTTAAGAGAATCTTTAGATACCTTAAGGACACTCCTAGTTTCGGACTTTGGTATCCTAGAGACTCTAGCTTTAGCTTGCATGCCTTTTCTGATGCAGATTATGGAGGATGCAAATTAGATAGGAAAAACACCTCTGGTACTTGTCAATTCCTTGAAATATGCTGATTTCTTGGTTTTCAAATAAACAAAATTGTGTTGCATTATCTACCACTGAAGCCGAATACATTTCAGCTGGTAGTTGTTGTGCACAAGTTTTATGGATTAAACAACAACTTTTTGATTATGGAATTGAAGTAGGTATCATTTCTATCAAGTGTGACAATACTAGTACTATTTGTCTCACTAAAAATCCCATCCAACACTCTAGAAATAAGCACATTGAAATAAGACATCACTTCATTAGAGACCATGTCACTAAGGAAGATGTAGTTCTATAATTTGTTGATACTTTGCATCAATTAGCGGATATCCTTACAAAGCCTTTAGACAAGGAACGTTTTTGGACACTTAGGAGAGAATTAGGTTTAACAACCTATCTTCACTTAAAGCTTAAAATAATTTTAGCACTTTTAAGAATAAATGAAAAATGCTTATAATAGTAATTTTTGATTGCATTCATTGCTTTTAGTTAGGGGGAGTTTATGATTCTTGGTGAAAATTAACTTTATGTTCAAATGTAATTTAAAGATTAATTTGATGGATTGAACATGATTAATTTTCAATATATGAGTTGCCAATATCACTAGAGAAAATTAATTTAGCATTTTGAGTGTTTAAAATCAGATTTTATCAGTTTTGGTGCAGAGGGAATTGATACCCCCTTGAAGGGGAACCGATTCCCCCTTTGAAGGGGAATCAATTCCCCCTGTAGAGGAATTGATATCCCCTGGGGTTCTGGTTTTTAACATGGACTTCATCAAAACAACGTTTTTAATCGGAATTCTCTTCAAATATCATCTCCTAAACCTGTTGGAATCATAAAAAACGTGCAAACTTCATCTAATCTCACTCAAATCTGAAATTCTTCAAGGTATTTTTCTAAAACTTCTATTTCATCAATTTTTGAACATAGAACTAGTTTTAATTAGTTCTAGGTTGAACTTTAGATCGTGCATTGATTGTTTAGTGATTAGAAACTGGATTCTACAACTAATTTTATCAAAAACACAAGAATTTTTGAAAATTTTGAAAATTTTCGAAATTAAAAAAAATAAGTTTCAAATTATTGTGTTTTGATTTAATTATGTTGTTATTATGAAAACTATGTGTATATTGATTTTCAAACCCTTATTTTTCAATAGTTTTCAAAAACTTTGCCTATTAGATTTGGTTTAGAGAACCTTGAAATATTGAAGACTCAATTGAGTTTTGAGATTGATTATATTCCATGCATGTGTTCTTAAACTTGCAGGTTATTTATTCTATTATGATTACCTTAAATCATGTCTCACAAACGTTCTAGACCTTCCTCTAGTCGTTCTAGCCAACCTCCAAACTCACCTCCAAATCCTCCACTTATCCGACAAATTCCTAATCCTAATCCCGATGATCCAAACATGACCATTCGCAATTCTTGCTTCAATGAACCCGGTCGTAGATAAAATTTCTACTTTAGGTTTTGTCAATACTTTGAGTCCTACAAAATCCGGGAAGAACGAATCCCATCTCTTCAAGCCATGTTAGACATCAATTTTCGACATCTTCCTACTCTTCAAGAGTGGAAATTTGATAAACTCTTCGAACTTGAACCTATAGTTTACTACCAACTTGTTCGTATCTTCTACTCTAATGCCGTTTGCATTCAAAACCGAGATAAAACCTTAACCATAGGAATCCGATCCTATCTTCTAGGAAGATTCCTTCATCTTGACTCGGAATACATTGCCACCGCATTAGGATTAGATAATGACGGGTTAGATAATGAAAAACTAACGGTAGTATCTCAGTATAAACGAAGGCCGTTTTCTTCACCTTATGATCTCTTGGTGGTTTCGACCATCCGGATGCCGTTACTCTACTCTTCGAGCCTTATATTTATTTTGGCTACATTGTGTCCAAAATAATCTCAAAATCAACCTTCCACAAATTATCTTTTCTGAACTTGTCGAAACCGTAAATCTTGTTCCCAATAAAAAAATATGTTCTTCTTTAGTTTACGGTTGTATTCTTAGTAATCTGTTTAAGAATGCTGGGCTTAGAGTTGGTATTGATTCTTCCTTTCACCTCAAAAACCAAATCAACCTCTTTTCTTTAACCAAATCGGGATGGAAGTTCAATGAAGAGATTGGTCTTTGGGTTCGTATTCATGAACAACCTCCGGAAGCCGATAACTCCGACAATGAGCAAGAACAACATGAGGAACAAGCTCCACCAGAGGAACAAGCACGACCAGAGGATCCAATGCCTCCATACTTTCAATCCTTTATGGAGATATTAGATTTCGAATTTGCATCCATGGATTCTCGCTTCACTTCCATAGAGTCTCATTTATCCACAATGGGAGCTCAACAATTAGAGATTCTCCTGGAGATGCACGCAAACAACGCTTCTATAAATGAACGCATTAATTCACTCTCACATGAGATGGCCGCTATGCGAGCTCATTTTCCTCCTCCCGACCCTCCTACGGATGTTTGATTGCTTTAGTACTTTGAAATAGAACATGGAGTTTATTGTTTCAACATTTTGAATGACTTTGGATTGTTTTTACTTTGGTTGTTGGATACTTAAACTTATGGATTATGGATGTTTGAACTTATATTTCTATATATTTTGTTTGGTTAAATTTATTTATTATTGCATCATTTACATCATGTTAGATTTATGACCAAGTTTGCCATGTCACATTGTTTATGAATATTGATTATAAAACTAATGGCTAACGTTTCTCTTGATTGTGATCTTATCAGCTTAAGCTATATATATTTATAATCAATTGGCTAAATGATTTTAAAACCTTATTTAAATTCTTTTAAAAGTCTTTTTGATTTAACAAAAAGGGGGAGAAATGTTCAAGTGTTTTAAAGGGGAGAAGTGTTAGAGTAAGAGGGAGTAGTTTCAAAACTTGATTTCAAAATCTTAAAATTACTAAAATGTTTTGTTATATCAAAAAAAGGGGAGATTGTTGAAAACATTTTGATAATTCAATATAACAAATTAAGTTAAATGAATTTTAAGATTTTCCAAAAGATTTTCTAAGTATATTCGATATAATTATTCGAATATCAAAATATTACTCCAAATCTTTCAAATATCATTTTTAATCCTTAATCAAGTGTAAAATTAAGTTTTAATCTTAAAATAATTTCAAAACAATTTTACAAAATATTTCGAACCATTTCAAAGCCAAAAATTCCAGATTGCTCAGAGGGAATCGATTCTCCCCCCAATGGGGTACCGATTCCCCCCCCAAGAGGGTACCGATTCCCCCTGATCAATGGTCGAAATATCTAAATTTTACACTTAGGGAACCGATTCCCTACGAGGGGGTATCGATTCCCCCATGCTCCAAGCTATTTTATTAATTGATTTCACACTAAAACGGCTCCATTGACTCCACTAATCATCCCCAACGTTCAGAATTAATTGAAGGAGTATTTAAACAAGCTCAGAAGCCATTGATCAATAAAAAGAAACAACAATCAACAAAAAATCAAGAGAGAATCAAAGAAAAAGCATCAAACCTAAAGTTTGAGCATTTTCAAACCTATTTCATTCAATATTCATTTTTTGCTTTCAAGAACAATTATTGTGCTCAATTGTATTATTCTTGAGTGTTCTTTCTTTGTTCTAGAATTGTGCAAACATCTTGCCTTGTGAGGATTTTCTTGTAAGTTTGCAAAATTTGTATTATTCTCTTTGGGAGAGTGTTCTCAAGAATTTGGGGTATAATTCTTGAGGGATTTGTAAGGTTACTCTTTGTCCTTAAAAGAAAGACAAATTAGTGAATTTGTGGAAAATCCTTAGTGTGGATAGCTAAGGTAGTGGACGTAGACTTTGGTTGAGAAAGTCGAACCACTCTAAATCGCTGCGTAATTACTTTCAATTTTCTGCAAAGCTTCCACCGAAATTTTTATTTGCCAATTCACCCCCCTCTTGGCCAACTCCATCGATCGATTAACTCAACAAAGTTTATTCTTGAGTTGCTTGACAAAGCTGGCATGCGTGGTGCTCATCCGGTTCCAACACCAATGGTTTTATCACCCAAATTAAGTAAGAATGGTGGAAGTCTATTACCAGATGCTCAAATGTATAGAAGTGTCGTGGGGGTTGTCTTATATCTCAATCATACACGTCCGGACATTGCGTTTAGTGTAAATCGTGTGGCTCAATATATGCATGCCCCGTGTGAACAACATTGGATAACCGTAAAGCGTATCCTTCGTTATCTCAGTGGCACTTTGGATTATGGGTTAATCTTCCACAAAAATAACACTGGTATTCAACTTGAAGCATTTGTTGATGCTGACTGGGCAAGCAATGTTGATGATCGTCGTTCTATTTCGGGATTTTGTGTTCCTTGGCGGAAATCTAGTATCTTGGTCGTCTAAAAGACAATGATCAGTCTCGAGGACCACCACTGAAGCAGAGTATCGTGGGATTGCAGAAGTTGTTACTGATGTTGTGTGGCTTACAGCTTTGCTCAAAGATATGGGTATAGTGTGCTCTAGTAAGCCTGTCATTTGGAGCGACAATACAAGTGCTATTGCCATGAGCGAAAACCCAGTATTTCACTCATGTTCAAAGCATGTCGAGATGGATTTACATTTCATTATGGAAAAGGTTATTGTTGGTGATGTTACCATTAATTATGTTCTTGCCTCACATCAGTGTGCAGATGGTTTAACCAAGCCTTTGTCGAAGGCCTATTTTTCCATGTTTCGCGAGAAGATGCATGTCTCTGGAGGTGATGTTGAAGCCATAGAACGTAGGGAGAATGTTAGCTAATAAAGCAAATATCAGTTAGGTTTTAAATTGGTTATAATATCGTAGGTGAGCTGGCATAACAAACAGATGCTTCTAGTATGGCATTTGTAAAAAGATAAATATAGATTGTGTGAAATGAAAGAAAAACAGTGCATTTGTGAATATTATTTTTATGAAAACAGACAAGTTTACAGAGAAGTTTAACAAAGATTGACTATAAGAATATGCAATTGTTTAATAGTTAATATTAGAATGTTATCTTTCAAAAAATATTAAAATATTAAAATATAATTTCAATATAAATGTAGTCTTTAATATTTTTGAAAATTTTGAATATGTGTTAGATACGAGTGTAACCAATAATAGAAAGTTCCTACTTGTTGCTCGCAAGTATAGCCATGCAACTTGTAATGAGTATATCATCTTGCTAAATGCTGAGGATATGTCCAAGGGGAGCAGTTCTTATGTTGGGAAATTGAGGTGAGTTCGATTTTGATACGAGTGTCGAATATGAATATATATTCGAATATACGTTGAATATAGTATTTTAAGAAAACTTAGAGAAACATAAGCTACAAACAAAGATTTTATGTTTTCTTCTTTCTTTATGGCGAAGATCGAATTATTTGAGCAACCGGTTCACCATACTTGATGGTCGATCCTCCAGTGTCGGTTCGAAGATGGCTAAGAATAACTATTCTAGGCTACCAAACTATCTTGTGGCTCACATTTCATATGAATTGGATGTTTTTGGTTTAAGGTAAGAGTTTTTGATTATTTTGTGTAACGATTCGAGTGATTATATCAGATATATACTTACATTTGACCGTCGATTTCGAGCCTGAAGAGCTGATACATATGTACTTTATATGACTTCCAGGAGTCCAAGTAGACTGCAGTGTATAATGGAAACTGTCTCTGCCACTTCAGTTGCACCCGAAGGGGTTGCTCGAACCCGGGCTGAGTTTTCACGGTGCAGCACAAACGTATGATCCGATCGTTTATTCAAAATCATCTAGCATGGGCAATTTTCGATCAGGGTCTCTGTCCGGTCCAGAGAATGATGCGCTGATATTGATAAATAAGGCTCCGAGGTGGGACGAACGACTCCGACCGAAAGATCGTCCTCCAGTTCGGGAAAGTCGGAAAAGATTTATTCACCATGGATTACCAGTATCCGATCTCTGCATTCGAAGCATTTGCTATCTGCCTCAGCAGCTTCGACACTAAGATTGCTTACGAATAAAGGATCCATGGTTTCAACACAGATTTGTATTTTATCATTTGAATCGACTTTTATTTTCTTTAAAATATTTGTGTTTTATAATTTAAAGTTAATATAATAATTTAAACTAAAATTAATCCTTGGTCGCTAAAAGATTTGAGTGATTTTTTCCCTATTTTCTGATACTACGTACACATCCTCAACGTTTAAGACTTAGTAACCAATGTTACTTTAACAACAATTTTTATTAAATAGATTTGTCTACTTTGAAATTAAGAAAACACGTTAAAGTCGAAGGATAAATCCCAAAAATAAATTTATTTGTTTATTTTAATTTTTCAAGTTTTCTGAATCATCTCTATTTTTTTCTTCTAGAAATGTAGAAGAAAAAACCTTAATCCAAAGAACGAGACAACGAATAAAAGAATAAAGTTGCAATAGTTGATACCAAACCATTTAAAATAAAGAACCCGAATAATAATAGAATATCAAACTTGAATCAGGTTGAGGCCTGTAACTACTAAGACAGATTTTTGGCCACTCCTTGATACTCAAGATATCTTGGCCGTTTGTCTCTCAAGATATAACAAAGATATGATCAGCGCACAGTAGCACAACTTGCGAGATCACGAACCAAATCTTGCTAGAGACTCTCACCAAAAATAAGAAAAAAAGAAAAAGAGTTTTTGAACTTTGTGTTTAATCTAGTAGGTTAACACGATATTTATAGGGAGTTCACATTGTGAACAACTGGAAATTTTTGACCTAATGAAGTATTAATGAGAATCAAGCAATTAAGCAATTTTCAAATTTATTGTTATGATTAAAGGAATTTTTTCATATTTATTCTTTTAATTCCAAAACAAATTTTGAAAGGATATGCTCTATTTAAAGAATAAATATTTCACATTTAAGTTAAAATATCCGCAAGCCCACAAAAAGCCTGATCGATTAGGACATTAACGTTACCCATATCGTGCACGTCTGCACATTTACAAACCAACAATTATTTTCACATTTTCCTCAACAACGTTTGAGTCAATTTATCATTCAAAGCTCCAAAATTATTGAATTTTTCCAACAGCTTCTTCTCCTACTGCTCCTTCGCGCACCGCCTCTTCTTCTCCACATACTCCTCCTCCGCCAGCATCTTCTTCTTCCCATACTCCTCCTTCGCCACTCTCTTCTTCTTCACATACTCCTTCGCCACCTCTTCTTCTTCGCATACTCCTCCTTCGCCACCTCTTCTTCTTCGCATACTCCTCCTTCGCCACCTCTTCTTCTCCTGCTGCTCCTCTAACAGGTTCTTTATTATTTCGGTAAACTTTTCGAAACCGAACTTGGTCTTGTGTGATTATAATATAATTATATGAAGGTTAAATTATAAATTTATCCTTAAACTATTTTAGATTTACAAAAAAATCTATAATTAGAATTTTATATGAAGTTCAGGGGTTAAAATAAAATTTTATTCTTTCATTAAACTTATTTATTTAATAATTATATATTTATATAAAATTAATAAATTTTATGTAAGATTAGAGAGAGAAAATCCATACAGAGATTTGAACGACGAAATAAGTGGCTGTTTTGCATGCATAGAATGCCTTCTCTCGAGCGACGTAACGATCTCATTTACCTATTATGTAAACTAACCAAATGTTCAGCGAATCGTTCAATAATAAATTCGTTTATGTTTGTTTATTTATTAAACGAACGAATATAAATAAGATTATGTATTCTCTTAATTGAATGAACGAACACGAACATAAGACTCATTTGTTCATTTACGTTCGTGAACTTTCGGTAATATGTTCATTTATATTTGTTTATTTCGTTCATTTATGTTTGTTAGTTTATGTTCGTTTACTTTCGTTTGTTTATATGCGTTCATTTATGTTTAGCACAACCTCTCTAGATCCGTTTAAAATATAAAGACCCAATAAATTTTAATCTGATACCCATTAATATTTTTAAATTTAATTAATTTTAAATTAAAAAACCCAAAACAATTTAATAAAATATAATCCTAGAATTGTTAGGAAAGAAGAAAAATCTATTTTCTTTTATGTTCGCTTGTTCGTGTTGGTTTGCGTTCGTTTATTGTGTTCGTTTACATTCGTTTTATTATTTAAATGAACGAACATAAACGAACACGAACAAACTACATTCCTTAACGAACGAATACAAGAAAAAAAATTCATTTATATTTGTGTTCGTTCATTTGTTCTGTTAAAATTAAACAAACGAACATGAACATACCTCTACTCGTATTCATTCGAATTGTTTACATGCCTATATTTACCCTTCACGCGACCTGAGCTCGAAATTTCTCATTTACCCCATGTGACGTGGTGGGCAATCCATTACTTCCCACTCAATTCAGATTTAACTGTTGTTTTAGTCCTTCTACTTAATATAAAATTTAAATTAAACCATCTCACTTTAAATTAATACAGGTCGATCCTATAATTGAATCATTGAGCGACATTAGTGGCAAAATGAAGTTTATTCTCCCTAGAGAACCCATTTTCAAGCAGTTATATTTATAAGATATGAGTGTTCATTGTTAACTGATTAATTGTTTTTGGAAAAATACAACAACAACAACAACAACAAAACCCTATTCTCATATGCAATAGAGTTAGGGGGAGGTAGGGTAGTAGGCTGCCCCCAACGCCAGGTAGATAGCAACTTCCATGGAAGACCTCCGACAGTCAAAAAATTAAAAATAAAGATGAAATACATGCATGTATAAATAAATAAATAAATAAATAAATACATAGTTGAGCATGCTTCATATGCGCATCTGTAATGGGAAGTAATCCCTGCAAATAAATCCCTGCGTAAAAATCTATGTATATATACAAAAACGTAAGTCCCGACTACATTTAAAAAGAGACAACATGAAGAGAAGGATACACAGTAGTCAGCGATAGTAAGCTACGAGAAGGTATAAAGTCAAATGGGTAAAAACTTAAACTAAGACAACACTACTCCGCTACCCTAGTTCTAAGCCTTCATGAATTTCAATGATAACACTACTCCGCTACCCTAGGTACTTAAAACAATCCTTTGAGGGGAGAACGTGTCCTTCGATGTAAACTTCTACATCTTTATCGTTTTGGTTCCCACTGAAGTTTGAACATAAATACTATATCTTTTCAATATTGATCCTTAAACCTTTTCCTTCCAAAGCAGAGTCTTCCAGGTAGTCAGTCTACTATTCAACTCATTTTTTGTTTCAGCAACTAGGACAATGTCGTCAGCGAAAAGCATACACCATGGAACACCGTCTGGTGTCGCACAATAGATGTCGTCCATAATCAAGGCAAAGATGTAAAGGCTAAGAGCCGACCCCTGGTAGAGTTCGATTTCTACCGGGAATGCCTCATTGTCGCCAACTGTAGTCCTGACGGATGTAGTAGATCTACAGTACATATCACAAATCGCCCGGATATAAGCAGTTTGGACCTCTCTCGTTTCCAAGGTCTTCCAGATCGTATCGCGAGGTATACTATCATACGCCTTCTCAAGGTCAATGAACGTCATGGGAAGATCTCTATTTGATCCTCTCAATTAATAGACCAAATTAAAAACACCTCTAATTGATAATTTGATATCCTTAAAGAGATAATATGGTTTTTTATATTATTATTTAGTTGCACAATCTAGTTCATATAAAAATTAAACAATAATATTTAATTAAAAAATTATAAATTAAGAGAATGTTTAAAATTGTTTTGAATTTTTTCTATCATCTTTAATAGTAATTAATTTTATTACCAATTTAGACATACTAATAACATTATGGATATATAGAAAGAAATATTTTAAATTAAAGAACAAAGATTACAAATCTTAAATTTCAACATAGTTGGGGGATTAAAATTGTTATTACACCCTTACAATCACTTCAAATCATTTCACCCTTCTCACCGAAAGGCAGTCTGTATCTGTCTATTTGGTTGTATTTAAAAGATTTATATACTATTTATCTTCTATTTTTATTTGTTATTTATCAATTACCTTCTAAAGAAAAACAGCAACCGACGTTCGAATAAAGAGATGGCGAAATCGAAGCCGGCGTCCTCCGATGAGGAACTGTACAACGGTTCTAGTTCGTCAGAAGAGGAGCAAGTCAACGACCAGGTCAACGTTGAAGAAGACGATGAAGAGGAGATCGAAGCTGTTGCTCGCTCCGCCTACTCCTCCGACGAAGACGATGACGTTGTCCCTGACGAAAACGCGGATGATGCTGACGATGTGAGTTTTAGTTTTTAAAACTCTTTAGCTTTCTTCTTTTTGCTTGCTTTCAAAATTTTACGATTAGGGCTTTCGGACTTGGCTTTTTACTTGTTATTTAATTGTTAGGGTTTTCTAATGATTTTGAATTTTATTTATAAGCTTTTAATTTTCACGCTTTAGTATAAATTTTGATTCTGGAGTTTTTAGTAAGTTATTGGAAAGCTTAATTTTAACTTTTTTTGTTTATTTCTAAGATTTTTATGACTTTTTGAGGCTTTTTCCCTGTTTAGGATGAGTCTAATGGGGCTGAACCGGAAATTAGTAAGCGAGAAAAAGAGAGGCTAAAAGAAATGCAGAAACTGAAGAAGCAGAAGATTCAGGAGATATTGGATGCTCAAAATGCTGCCATTGACGCTGATATGGTAAGTCTTATACGGATAAGTTTGTATTCTGATTATTTGAGCTGTAATTTATGGTTTACTAATATTTGGTTTGATGGTAGAATAATAAGGGGAAAGGGAGGTTGAAGTATCTTTTGCAACAGACGGAGTTGTTTGCTCATTTTGCTAAAGGTGACCCAAGTTCATCACAAAAGAAGGTGAAAGGAAGGTATAGTTGTTTTTGTTTTTTTTCGGGAGATGATGAAATAGGTTATTTCTCATTTTTTGCTATTTCCATGATATTACTGGTTGTAAGTGATAGATGTTTTCTACTGGTTTTTGATGATTTGTTTGTAGTATCTGAAATTTTTTTATGCTCTAATTGTTCTGATTTAGACTTTTTCTGTTGATGGCTTCTTCCATGTGTTAAATTTAGGGGTCGTCATGCATCAAAAATAACTGAGGAGGAAGAAGATGAAGAGTACCTCAAGGAGGAAGAAGATGGTTTGTCTGGGAACACCCGATTGGTGACTCAGCCTTCTTGTAAGTTCTCTCTCTGGCCATCTCTTGGAGAGCTGAATTGAAGTGGTTTAACTTCTCTTTTATATGTTCCCTTTTTTTTTTATCTCTCCAGGTATTCAGGGAAAGATGAGGGACTACCAACTTGCTGGTTTAAACTGGCTTATACGACTGTATGAGAATGGTATAAATGGAATTCTTGCAGATGAAATGGTACGGGCAGTAGCCATGGCATTAATAATTGCATAGTGTTAAATTTCATTTTCAAGGCTTGTTTTCCATGACCATAGTAAGCTGGGAAATGCTATTGGCCAATGTCTGCTTACTAAAATTCTGAATACAGGGACTTGGGAAAACTTTGCAAACAATTTCCTTATTGGGCTATCTTCACGAGTACCGTGGAATAACCGGCCCCCACATGGTTGTTGCCCCAAAATCTACTCTTGGTAATTGGATGAACGAAATTCATCGATTTTGTCCAGTCTTGAGAGCTGTAAAGTTTCTTGGGAATCCTGAAGAAAGAGTAAGTTGATTGATGCGTGCTTCACTGATTACCCTCGGTATATTCTCTTTATCATGATTCTTATTCTTCTAATTTCTACAGAGATATATCCGTGAAGAGTTACTGGTTGCTGGGAAGTTTGATGTCTGTGTCACTAGTTTTGAAATGGCCATTAAGGAGAAGTCTGCCTTGCGTCGTTTTAGCTGGCGCTATATAATTATTGATGAAGCCCATCGAATCAAGAATGAGAATTCAATCCTTTCGAAAACAATGAGACTCTACAATACTAATTACCGTCTTCTTATTACGGGTACTCCACTCCAGGTATATGCATTTAAATGCCTTTGTTAGAAGTACCGAGTTTTATGGGTTTCACTTGGTTCACTATGTCGTATTAGTTGTGCAAGAAAAAACTATGTCATTTTCTGGTCAGAGATGTGCATTCAGTTGAAAAGCTGTTCAAGCACTTATCGTTTTTCTTTTTGGTTTGATCAATTTTACTTGCAAACTCTGATGATTTTGATTAATTTTAGCTATTTAAATTTTTAGCACTTTCGTACTTTCGTTCTGGTTCTTATAACTGTGAGCAAAAATAGTGATAGTTTTCTTTATTGTTGTTTAATTGTACTTGAATCATCTTAGTACGATTGTTTCGTATGTGTAATAATCTTGCTATCCTTTTTCTTTTGCAGAATAATCTCCATGAGCTTTGGTCTCTTCTTAACTTTTTACTGCCGGAGATTTTCAGTTCTGCTGAAACTTTTGATGAGTGGTTTCAGATTTCTGGTGAAAATGACCAGCAGGAAGTTGTTCAACAACTTCACAAGGCAAGTTAATAATCTGATCTCTATTCTATCAGTCCTTGCCTCCTTGGGCTTATACGAATAATTAACATTCTTTGTCTCTGAATCTTCAGGTTCTTCGTCCATTTCTCCTCCGGAGATTGAAATCCGATGTTGAAAAAGGGTTGCCTCCCAAAAAAGAAACTATCCTGAAAGTAGGAATGTCCCAGATGCAGAAGCAGTACTACAGAGCTTTGTTGCAAAAGGATCTTGAAGTTGTTAATGCTGGTGGAGAGCGTAAGCGTCTTCTTAACATTGCAATGCAGCTGCGTAAATGTTGTAATCACCCATATCTTTTCCAAGGTGCTGAACCTGGACCACCATATACTACAGGAGACCATCTTATTACCAATGCTGGTAAGTTCACCTCTGGAAGATTTTGAGACATTGATATTGAATGAGAACTGACCCCTGATGATTTATTTCCAGGTAAAATGGTTCTCCTAGACAAGTTGCTTCAAAAGCTGAAGGAGCGTGATTCTAGGGTTCTGATATTTTCACAGGTAATCTTGAGGGTTGCTTATAATATTTAATGGATCTCTCTGCAGTGTATGTGAATGTGTCAATTATTGGTATAGAGATCAAAATTAATTATATTTACATCATTTGCATTGTCACATGTCTATTCATTCTCTAAGTTTCTTATTTGTGATTTTGCTGTGGGAATTTTTGTATTCAGATGACAAGGCTGCTGGATATTCTAGAAGATTATTTGATGTTTCGTGGGTACCAGTATTGTCGGATTGATGGTAATACGGGTGGTGATGATCGTGATGCTTCCATTGACACCTTTAATAAGCCAGGAAGTGAGAAATTTGTTTTCTTGTTATCAACTAGAGCCGGAGGCCTTGGTATTAATCTTGCTACAGCAGATGTTGTCATCCTTTATGATAGTGACTGGTAAGCATATACCGATTTTTATTATGTTTTATTCCTTGCTGGAATTGTAATGCTATGAAAATTATGCAGGAATCCACAAGTTGATTTGCAAGCACAGGATCGTGCTCATAGAATTGGTCAAAAGAAGGAAGTTCAAGTGTTCCGCTTTTGCACAGAGGTTTGAAAATTGTTTTTTATGCTTGTTGAGAAGTTAGCCTATGATGGGGTAGACTTATTTGTTTCTAATAATGAAACAGTATACTATTGAGGAAAAGGTGATAGAGAGGGCCTATAAGAAGCTTGCGCTAGATGCTCTGGTCATTCAACAGGGACGATTAGCTGAGCAGAAGAGTAAGTTTCTTTACAGTTCTACCTTTTTGCTTGATGCAATAATTCTTTGAATCTGTCTGATAGCATTCCGTATTTTGTTTTGTGCAGCTGTTAACAAAGATGAGTTGCTTCAAATGGTGAGGTTTGGAGCTGAAATGGTCTTCAGCTCCAAGGATAGCACAATTACAGATGAAGACATTGATAGAATCATTGCCAAAGGAGAAGCTGCAACGGCTGAACTTGATGCCAAGATGAAGAAATTTACCGAGGATGCAATTAAATTCAAGATGGATGATAGTATGCCTCATTTGCCCTTTTCTGCTTGTGAATTCAGTTTTCAACCACTAACATTGTTCTTTTTTTTTTTGGTAGATGCTGAATTGTATGATTTTGACGATGAAAAGGTAAAAATTATTGTCTAATCTTTCTGTTTGGTGTTTGCTAAACCTGGTACTTTAACAGTGCCCTTTTATTAACGGTTGAAAAAAAATGTTTGAAATTTTTGTTTTCTTGATAAAGGATGAGAACAAGGTTGACTTCAAAAAGATTGCGAGTGAAAACTGGATTGAACCCCCAAAAAGAGAGCGGAAGCGGAAGTAAGTTGGTTATTTCAGCAGTCTAATTAATTTGCATAATTATTTATCTTTTACTTTATTTGATTTTTATTTCTCCTTTGCACTTATCAGTTACTCAGAATCTGAGTACTTTAAACAAACCTTGCGCCAAGGTGGTCCAGCAAAACCGAAGGAGCCTCGAATTCCTCGCATGCCTCAACTGTAAGCCTGTTTCCAAACTATTGTCTATTAAATAGTTTGATTATTAGATATTATAGCTAATTAAAATTTACCATTTCTCAGGTTTGATTTTCAATTTTTTAACACTCAGAGGCTGAGTGAGTTGTATGAGAAAGAAGTACGCTATCTCATGGTATGCATGTTCTGTATGAATACCCAATTTTTTGTCTGCATTAACTTCTTGATGTTTGTCGTGAGTTATATCCTGACTGTATTTTTTTCAATTAAAATCAGCAAACGCATCAGAAGAATCAGGTAAAGGACACAATTGATGTGGATGAACCTGAAGGTATTTACTTTTGCCATGTAATATGATGTTTTGTGGTGCACAACCTTTGTT
Organism: Hibiscus syriacus; assembly: GCF_006381635.1. NCBI lineage: Eukaryota > Viridiplantae > Streptophyta > Magnoliopsida > Malvales > Malvaceae > Hibiscus > Hibiscus syriacus. The sequence goes on along the minus strand of NW_024062648.1, from coordinate 413,219 downwards.
AGGACTGTTTTAATAAGTTAATTGTATTTAGAACGGGGAGACCCATTAACTGCTGAAGAGCTGGAAGAGAAGGAGCGACTATTAGAAGAGGTGAGTGCCACACATTGTGTGTTATGTTTTTATTTACGGTTGCTTTACTAAACTTAGTTTGGGTGCTCTAGGGATTTTCTTCATGGAGTAGAAGAGATTTCAATGCTTTCATCAGAGCCTGTGAGAAATACGGACGAAATGATATGAAGAGTATTGCTTCAGAAATGGAAGGGAAAACAGAGGAGGAAGTTGAAAGATATGCTAAAGTATTTAAAGAAAGATACAAGGAGTTAAATGGTAAGTGATAACCAATATCTTGTTATTTTGATGTATGATCTCGAGTATTGAAGTTTTTTGACGATTTAAGTATTTTCTTCTGGGAGCTTGATTAAATATGACTGAAGTTCATGTGTATGCATGTGAAGACAATGCTACTATAGGTCATAGAATAGTGTTGATTGGTTCAGTTAGTTCTAATAGCCTGTTGTGTACAAGGTTTTTTTTTATGTACATTAATTGCTGAATTTTTGTTATACAGATTATGATAGGATAATTAAGAACATTGAGCGAGGAGAGGCAAGAATCGCTAGAAGAGATGAAATCATGAAAGCAATCAGCAAGAAATTGGACCGGTACAAGAATCCATGGCTGGAATTGAAGATCCAATATGGTCAGAACAAAGGGAAGCTATATAACGAAGAATGTGATCGATTCATGGTGTATATTTAATTTTGTTGTTTACCTTTCATCATACATATGGGTACACCTTAAATCTTGCTCTTCTTTCTGATTTTTTTATTTTTTTTTGCCTAAACAGATATGCATGGTTCACAAGCTTGGTTATGGTAATTGGGAGGAGTTGAAGGCAGCATTCCGAACGTCACCCTTGTTCCGATTTGATTGGTTTGTAAAGTCACGGACAACTCAAGAGCTGGGGAGGAGATGTGATACCCTTATCCGATTGATTGAGAAGGAAAACCAAGAATATGATGAGAGGGAGCGACAAGCTCGCAAGGAGAAGAAATTGGCCAAGGTTCTGATTACATTCCCCATATCTAATATTGAAATGTCAATGGCCCTTGCATGCTTAATTATATTCTCTGCATTATTTCTTTTTCACTTCGGGAATTTGTATGGTCAGTTACCATATTTAATTTGGGTTTGGCCTTAAAATGAATCTCTTTATATTTTAGAACATCACACCATCAAAGCGCAGTGGGAAGCAACCGGCCGAGAGAGAGACTCTTAATCAACTTAAGAAACGGAAGCAGCTGTCCTTGGATGATAATGTAAGCTCGGTTTGTCTTGAATTGGGATTTGGGAATTCTGTAATGAATTTAGTTTCTTTCGTTTTCCTCTCGATCTTTAAGTGATATCGATCTCATTTTGCAGGGGAAGAAGAGGAAGTGATTTCCGACAATGCTAGAACTTCTTCGGTTTAGGGTGGTTGTAAAACCAGAGATATAACGATTCTAGGCTGTCGTTTGGATCTTACCTCGATATCGGGAACCGTTGAATAGAATAGAACTTGGAAATACAACTAGAGCGTTGATGTAAAGCATTAGGATATGAAAAGAAGTTCGTGTAGGTGATGTGTATGGTAATAATAATAATAATATACCTAGGTTACTTTCTGGCAAATATTATTTGCTGCCACTAGGATTTCACCACTATTACGATAATTTTCCATTATATATATAGGTTACTTTCCATGGTTCAGTGCTAGAATTAGGTTTTGCATCAAATTTGGCTGCATTCATAACTCATTGATACAACTGTATTGATTATAATATATGGTAGTAACCAGTAATTAGTAATGTATGAATTATAATGTCACAAAACCCCACCCCCCACACCACGTTTCCCCAAAGTACATGACAACCACGAGGGTAAAAAACTATACATATCCTCTAATAGGGTTGCATATAATTCGGATTTCAATCCGATCCGGATCGGTTTTTATCCGATCCGGTTTTTTCCCATAGAAAAAAAACCGGTTTATAAAATAACCGGTTCGGTTTCTAACCGGTTTGGAGGGCCGGATATCCTAACCGGTGTAACCGATTTCGGTTTTAAAAAAACTGGTTTTTTTAAAAATCCGGTTATAAAAAAACCGATTTTAATATTCCAGATTGCTCATAGGGAACCGATTCCCCCCCAAGGGGGTACCGATTCTTCACTGAATGGTTTGGCTCCGAGATTTCCAGAATGCTCGGAGGGAACCGATTCCCCCATAGGGGAACCGATTCCCCCATAGGGGGTACCGATTCTCCCCTATTCAACGGTCGAAATATTTGAATTTTACACTTAGGGAACCTATTCCCTATGAGAGGGTATCGATTCCCCCACGCTCTAAGCATTTTTATTAAATATTTTCACACTTAAACGGCTATATTATCTTCATTAATTATCATTAACGTTCAGAAGTGATTCAAGGTGTATTTAAGCAAGCTTAGAAGTCATTGATCAAAGACAAGAAACATCAAGCAACTAGAATCAAGAGAGAATCAAAGAGAAAGCATCAAACCTCAAGTTCGATAAATTCAAATACTTAATTGAAATACTTAATTAACTCAACATAATTGAAATACTTAAATACTTCCAAGTTTGATAAATTCAAATACTTAAAAACTTCCAAGTTCGATAAATTCAAATACTTAAAAACTTCAAGTTCGATAATTGAAACAAAGTTTACGATAATTGAAATAAAGTTATAAAATAAACTACATTGCCATCTCTTCTTCATCATCTTCGCCTTCTTCGTTTGGAGGGGATATTCCAAGTTCGACTTCTTCAATGTGTAAGTTTGCTTCCAAATCGGCATCAATTGCATCTTCTAGGGTGGTGATATGTTGCTTACGAGCCGCTCCATCCAAATAATCCTTTAAACAAATGCATACTTCCACCGACTCGGGACTTAGTCTTGATCTCCGTTGTGATATAACCCTGCCACTAACAGAAAAAGCGGATTCCGAAGCTACCGTAGAAGCTTGGACGGTTAGTAAATCACGGGCCATGGCGGCTAGAATCGGAAATTGTGCTTCCTTTTCTTTCCACCAAGCCAAAATATCCAAACTTTCAAACTCTTCAAATGTCATTTTTGATAGAAAATCGCATGACATGTAATTTCCCAACTCGCTACTTGGGGTGGTAGTACGTGATCGTTTGGATTGGGAATTTATAAGAGTGTTAAAAAGATTCAAATTTATGTTACTTGGACGTCTACTAGATGATTCCGCATTCATTCTCATTTGATCGTGTATTACACTACTTGATCCGTATTTAGTTAAATAAATTGCAAACATATCTCGAAAACATTTGTTAAAATAATTTATTTGGTTTTGGACAAAGTTGGGTTCATCATCGGTTAGATTAAAAGCAAACGCAATTTGTTCAATTAGTGTTTCAACCCCACCAACATTTAACGTTGGGTTTAAAGCGGCGGCACAAGTAAAAATGGGGGGAATCTCCTTAAAATATTTTAAAAGTTTTTCCTTCATTGCAAAGCCAATTTCTTGAAAAACTTCGGTTTCAAATTCAAAGTCATTTAGTCGGATAGCCAACAAAAATATTTGATTAAGAACCAACGGGCTAGTAGGGTAATAAACACCGGATAAAAAAGTTGTTGCATTTTTAAAAACCTCAAGCAAATCGGTTATTTTGGCTATAGTTTCCCAACTCGAATCCGGATAAATGTCTGGGACATGACCCCTCTCGAAAAGCCGATCGTGAAATGTTTGCAATGTTTCCCTTTGCCTTAAGGCAGTATGCATCATCATCCAAGTTGAGTTCCAACGAGTTGGACAATCCAAATTAGGACCCAAAGCTTTTTTATTAACAGATTTACAAAATCGTTTATAATCATTTAGTCTTTTGTTGTTGTTACAAAGAATCGATTTTATCATTGTTTTAAATTCTAATCTAATTGGCTCAATAACCTCCAAACCGGCTTGCACGGATAAATTAATTATGTGTGCAACGCAACGGGTATGAAAAAACGCACCGTCTAAAATCGGTGAAAGTAATATTTTCAATCTTGGAACCGCGTTTGTATTATTCGATGCATTATCAAAGGATATAGAAAAAACTTTATTTTCTAATTTATAAAGACAAATTACCCGTTTTAAAAGTGTAAATAAATTAGCACCGGTATGCGGCTCACCGAATAATTCAAACGCGATTGTTCTTTTCATCATTTGCTAATTATCTTGATCTAACCAATGTGACGTAACGGCTAAAAAAGAATTTCCGGTATTATGAGGAGAACTCCAAACGTCACATGTAAGCGACACACCATAACGGTGTTCTTGGAATCCTAAAATCATTTTTTCCCTCGCCGTACGCCACATTTTTATAGCATCTCTTCTAAGGGTAGTACGACTTACTTGAGTATAACGTGGTTGCATTAGTTGTTGAATTGTTGTCGTGAAATCTTCATCATCAAAGTGGTCGAACGGCAATGCTTTTGTAATCACGAACTTTGTAAACGCTTCTCGTAATTTTTCGTTGTCGTAAACAAAAACACCACCTTGCGGTGTAAGATTCGATTGACTAGGATCCGATCTTGAGCGAAGTGCCTTGCATGATTTTGTTAAATGGTTCTTCAACGTTGTGTTTCCTTCCGATGCAAGAAACTTTAGACAAAGTTTACAACGCGCCCTCCTCGAGCCATTTGACATCTCACATAAATCGTAGTGATCCCAAATATCTTTGTTTCGAGTGTGTTCGATCACTCTCACGACTTCAAGGTTTCCCCCGACGGAAGATTCAGCAGTGTTACTCATGATGAATAAAAAATTACAAAACTAAGATTTGAGAGATGTTTAAGTGTTGTGTAATAAGATTTGAGAAAGTTGTAATCAACCAAATACATCCCCAACCTATTTATACATGTTTAGGATGGTAAAATAGTAATTTTTTAAAGAAAAAAACGGTCAAAAACGGTCACAAACGGCTATATTAACGGCTAGTTTTTTAAACCCATACCGGTTTTTTTTTCGGATAAAAACCGGTTTTTTAACCGGTTTTTTTCAAACCGGTTTTTTATCCGGTTAAAAAACCGGTCTGGGTTTTTTTCTCCAAACCGGTTAAAATAACCGGTTTAAAAAAATCCGATCCGGTTAAAAAAAAACCGATTTTTCCCAAATCCGGTTTCGGATATTTTTTTCGCAAAATCGGATATTCGGATTTTTTGTGCACCCCTATCCTCTAACATGAATCTCATAAAAAAATATATAGGGCCCAAGATGCAGCATCAGTTCACCTGCAAAGGCGCCTGGAATCGATCAACTGCTCCTTGATCCCTTCTTTCACTTCGTTTCTTCCTTCAATCATATGATCGAAGCATTGAGTTTCGGACTCGACTACAACGATGAATTATACAGAGCCAAAATTTGATGCATCCCGTGTGGAAATGGAGACTGCAACGAAGGATGTTGTACCTTAAATGGCCTATTTTCGGTTGACGACCCTCTTAAGATGATACAACGTCTTCAATTCGAATGAATAATGGCATGGATTGTTTTTTTTCAAGGCAGCATCAGTCATTCGTACTATCGAAGCTACTAGTTGCATTTGCCCGTTTTCTCTCCCTCCAATTCTCACCCCATACTTTAGCCTCCGCAACAGCACGTTCTCTATCGAGACCATGATTATGCAAAGCTTCCCTTGCTCTTGCACCATTCAGAGGGCTGTCTCTATGAGATTCCTGTTGTTCCGAATCATCCAAACCCCATTTCTTCCCCGATCCTCCACCAGTCCTCAGTCCCCTAGCAGGATTCCTCTTCCCGTAACTCGGAGAATTTTTATGAGTGGATGGAGACCATGTCCACGTTCGTCCAGGCTTTCCAGTCCTCCTTCCATACTCCTTCGATCATCCTTGTGTCTTGGTGTTGATGGACCACCTCGGTTGTTTTGATTACTGGACAAATTCGGGTCATACGTTTGTGAGGCTAGATATGTTAGGGCCGTCACAACATCGCCAATTAGAGGCCTTGTAGCAGCTTGTTCCTGCAAGAGCTTGGTATAATCCTCTCATCGGATAACGACCTTGCAGTAGCAGATTAGCCATTTTCGGAAACTTCCTATGATCTTTGAAAAGTGGCCGTGCCTACATACCCCCATTTTCACAAAAACAAGAATTCGTTTCAAGTCAAAACAGTAATAAACGAAACAAAACAGTCATTCTGCAAAAGAATAAACTTTGGAACAAATCTCTTCATGTTCAGAATCCTGGCAAGCTAGAAGAGAAAAGATCCTTACCCATGCAACAAGATTCTGTTCTCCAGTAGCTCACATAGTATCAATGGCTTTACGCCCTGTGATAAGCTCGAGAAAGACCACTCCAAAACTATAGACATCAGATTTTAGAGTGAGCTGGCCAGTCATTGCATATTCCGGAGCACAATAACCGTAAGTGCCCATCACACTTGTGGACACATGGGTTTTGTCACCAACAGGACTCAGTTTCGCAAGCCCGAAATCCGATAATTTAGGGTGATAGCCCTCGTCAAGTAGAATATTGGATGATTTTAAGTCCCTGTATATAACAAGGGGGTTAGCTTTATCATGCAAGTATTCCAATTCCTTGGCTGCACCAGCTGCAATCTTCATTCTTGTATTCCAGTCCAGAGGTTCCTTGTCCGGTTGAAGATCTGAAAACAAATATAAAACAAGGTAATCAATAATCATCAAGGTCCGCAAAAGTGTGATTCTCAAGTATAACCGGATATCATGATAATGAATTTAGTGCAAAATAAGTCACTAAAAAGAGAACACCTCGATATCGAGTGTAACCTTCCGAACATGACTATAACTGAAAAACTGGCATCCTTACTGTGTAAATGATCCTCCAATGACCCTAAAAGCATAAACTCATAGACAAGGAACCGTTGATCTCCATCGGCACAATAACCAATCAAGTTAACGAGGTTTGGGTGGTGTAATAGGCTAAGCATTAGAACTTCAACGAGAAATTCTCTATTTCCCTGAAGGCCATTCCTATCGAGCTGTTTAACAACACCTACCTGCAAACACAAAACAGTTGCTAAAGAATATACTGAACTACACAATTTACATTCTTTACACACATTATCAAATGCACAATAAAAGCTGTAATTCTACACATTGAGCATTTTTAACGTGCTTAAAACACACAGTCGTCGGCATTTATATTAAGCATCCGTATCGGACCTGTCCTGTACTCTCTAAGTGGCCCTTGTAAACATGTCCAAAACCCCCTTCTTCCAGAAGACATTCTGGCCTAAGGTTCTTTGTGGAAGTAGCAAGCTCTCAAAAGGTAAAGGTCCTTTAGGAACTGTGGGTTCCTTTTTTGAATCAGATGTACCGAGTTTTTGATTTATCGGTTCGGAGAAGTTAGTCAGATACATTGGACAAGATGAAACGAGGAAGATAGATAACCATTACACTTAACAAGGGCAAAAACAAAAGCTATAAAACTATAAATTCACGGCTTCGACACTGCATTGTACATTCTAAGTGAAAGAAGACAACAGTTCAGGCAAAGCTTAAGCTTTTAGCCCTTTATTCGACGATATTCGATATCTTTCGTAGGAACATCCTGAATTCACACTTAAACTGCAATTACTAGCATCTATTATATGTTGGCTTAACAATTTATCAATGAATGTACAAGAAATTACAATAAAATGAGAACATTTATGTTTCTAAAATCGAGAGCAGATATCGAAAATGAATCACTAAGTAGTTTATCAACAAATAAATCACTAGCTACAATTCATCAAAGAGCAACAACACTCGGATTCATAAGAAAGATAAATTGATAAACCATTAAAATCAATCAAACACCTGGAAAAAAAACCATGAATGTATCAGATAAAACTAGCACAATATGCTAACAACTGCCAATCATCAAAGAACTTGCAAACAAAACCAAGATAAGCACAGAATTTAACATGCCTCAGCTGATCAAAAACCAACAATTTTAACCAAAACAATAATATAGAAGAGTAAAATTCGGGTGAAAAATGAATATATTTACCTGAGTTAAGTCTATTAACATGATGGGATTTTCCAATTGAGGCATCTTTAGTTGAATCCTTCTTGCTTAGCTCTTTCTCACCGGCTCACTGCCCCAACCATTATTGATTTCTTCCTTGTTTGATGATCCAAAACAATGAAAACAGCCACCCATAATCAAACACCAAAAGAATCAAACAAAACCCAGAATTAAAAACCTAAACTTTAAAGAAGAATCTTCAAACCTTCACAAAATTTTCACACACAAAAGCTTATCTGTAAATTTCCTCGTATAGACAATATTTTTACCAAATCTTCTCTCTTTTCACTTCTCTCTCTATGATTTAAACAGCCCATTTAAGACAAAAGATTGAGACCCAAGTGGTCGATCAACAAATCGAATACAAAAGAAACTTATGTAATCTAGAGAAACTAACGAAGAAAAGGGGCTGGAAAAAGCATTTTACGTTAAGAGATTCGGTAAAATTAGCTTCGCATACTTTCTTTTTCAAAACTATTTTCCCAAAATTTATGAAATTTACTATTTATCACACTTGATACGCAAAAATTAGAAAAGCTTATAAATTAGTATAATCAATAATCGAATGTCGGGTGAAGTATACATCCCCTGAAAATTTTAAATTATCATATAATTTAATTTTTTATATTTTTATTGATAAATATTTTTATCCCTAAAATTTTAAAAATCCGTCATCTAACATAAAATATTATATTTGTCTTTAAATATATTTATAATTATTTGTAAAATAAAGTATATTAATGGTCGTTAAATTATATTAGAATAATATTCCCAGCTATTAAAACTTTATAAGTTATAAAATGATTTTCAAATTTATCAAACTCTTGTAAAATAATAGGTGTATGTTATAAAATATGGATATATTTCATAAAACTAAGTATTATTTATAATAATTTGATAAATTTAATGATTATTATATAATAATTTGATATAAATAAATGATCATTTGTAAATATTTAAAAAGTTTAATAATTTTTTTAAAAATTTTAAAATTTCATCGATAAAAAAATATTTTAACATGATTTAAAGATCATTTAAATATTTTATGTTTGTTTTTAGGATAAAGTACATAAATGTCCCTTCACTATATGATATTGCTTTATTAAGTTGTCTGGCTATAGAGAATTGTTTTGTTGATTCCATTGACTATTTAAACTTACAAAAGGTCACATGACTATTCATAATGTTCCAAACTCGTTATTTCTTGTTAAAAATTTAAGGACAATGTGAATTGTATGTTAACATGCTGACTGAGATATGATAAAATTTGATCTCATAATCTTAAACGACTATCATATCTCAGTTAGTATGTTAATGTCCAACTCAAATGATTGTTAACTTTTAACGGAAAATGACAAGTTTAGAGCATAATGAATAATCGAGTGATCATTTGGTAACTTTTAATAGTCGAGAGATTCAATAGTAACTCTATGTAATTAAGAGTTTATTTTGTAATTTTTAATAGTCAAGAGACTTAATAAAGTAGTATCATATAGTCAAGGGACTATTTGTATATTTTACCCTTATTTTTAATAAAAGAAAGTGTGGTCCCACTAGAGATGATGTGCTTCGGCACCTGTGGTGGACATTCTAAGAAAAATGAATTTTTTTATATTTTAATTTTAAAGATAATTTATTAGACCAAATTAGGTGGGCTTTGACCCTAATAATTTGGAATATTTGCATTGAACTCTTCATTTTTTGAAAACTGTAAAGTGGCCTCCAAAATTTTAATAAATTATAATGTAGTCCCACAACTTTGGAAAATTTTGTTAGAGCCCTAATATTTTTGAAAAATCTCATCAAAACCTTCAAAATTTAAAAAAAAAATTAAGTAGACCCCCAACTATTTTGTAAAATCCATCCATATCCAAAAATGTGCTAATAAATTTGATATTATAATAATCGTATTATAAAAAGTAATCTTACATTCCATAAATCATATATCCTCTATAAATTTTTAAAATGTTGTATTTCAATTTTAGGAAAATAATTATAGGATAAAATGGAATCAATTTCATCACTTCTTAGACAAAGTGAATATTTGCAAATCTACCTTTTTCTGAAAGGAAAAAAAAAAAGAGGAGAATACAAGCATGCTATGCCATCTTTTAAAAGCTAAGTTATTACTTCTCTCTCTCTCTCTCTCTCTCTCTATATATATATATATATATATATATATATATATATATAAACCTAATTTGAATAAATTTTGATATTAATAATTTTGTTTTTTTACTCATAGTTTTTCCTTTAAGATTTTCTACATACAATGTTCTTATTTTATTATATATATTATATTGTGTGTAATTTGGATTGTCACTGTCTCTGTATAGTATAACAAAGTGCAAATCGAAAACTCAGAGTTCTTATAAACACCGCTGGCCACCGGGACCGATGGGTTGTACACCAACCTCCTCAGATCACACTCCATTTCCTTGCGTCTTCGTCGAGCTCGTAGATCTGCTGGCTCAACCCTTGCTCGTAGAACAATCTCTTGATTGCATGTCACATGCAACACGAGCTTTGAGAGAGATGGGTCGTGACGGATCTAGAAATATTTTTGAGAGTGGGCACGCTACATTAATAACACAAAATTTTCGTACGGAATAGACACAATCAATAAATTAAATAACATTGAATAAAATTCAGATTTCAAGATCAACGTGTAACCATGAAAATTACGTAAGGGAAAGAAAAAGAGGAAAAGGAAATGAAAAAAGTGACGATTCCATTGTGATATTTGGATTAATCGATGCCACGGCACCATTGATTTGATAGTATTTTCAAATTTATGTGGCTTTTTTTCATAGAATCTTGCAAAACCCTAAAATTAGTGTAACCATAAAATTAAATTTAAATAATTTAATTCATTTATTTTAGTGGTCAACTGTCCAATGCCCTTTCTCTAGTGAAAAAAAAATCAAATATGTAATTAATTCAAATTGAATTAGATTATTTAAAATTAATTTTATGGTTATACTAATTTCGTCTTATTAGTTTAAAGTTTTATAATTTTTAAATGATTAAATTATAGTTTTATCTTTTTAGGATTATTATTAATTTTTTTATTATAAGGTAGTATATGTTAAAAAAATTGACAACAAATGTAGATATCATGTAAACATAATTACTCAAAATCGAGACCTATTAAGGTCGTTCAATAAATTCTTATCTAAATATGATATTAAACAATAATTTTAAAATAACATTATTTTAAAATAAACAATAATAAAATAATAATGATTTATTATTATCAAACCTTTTACGCCGGAACAAATAAACAATTTACGTCGGCAATAGTAATGAGACATAAGTTTCAACTCAAAATTCCCACCAATGATTTATACATATAGGCATGCATGGCTTATCACTAATCTAATATTTATTTATATTTAGGGTAAATTGTAACCAATATGATTGAACTTTAGATGGTTTATCGTTTATACCATTGAACTTTTAGCTGCTCCAATTATAGCATCAAATTTTAGTTTTTGTTTTAATTATTCACTGGGTCGTTAAATTCTAACGACGTGATAACGTGATGGGTCTGTCTGTCAATGTGATGACATTGATAGAACAATGTCATTTTGGCATGACTATTGATGTCTAAAATAACGTCGTTTTATGTATTGAACTTTAGAGGTGTATCGATGTTATCACTAAACCTTTAAAAGGTTCAGTGTTAGGCACTAAACTTTTTTTTACCGTCGTTGGTTGTCAAATAATGCCCATTACCAGTCATATTTCGTAGTGAGATCAGTATCAAAATGTTTACATTTCACTTCTCTTTCTTCTCATATGATTAGTTTTCCACGAAACCACTCAAAATTAGCAAAATCTATTTAAAGGCTTCACGTGCTAATACGCTGATCTCCTCTGATGGTCGTCCAAATGAGTATAATTTTAAGGTGTGTTGTTCGTCTTCTTGAAATAATGATTCTTACTATTGGAATTTTTTGACGAAACACCACAAACCCCTTAAATCTAAGAAATCCCTCAACCCCTAAAAATGTTGATTTTTTATTATTTAATTTCATCGAATTTGAGCGAATTTCATGAAAAAACAATCTTAGAAATAAAAAGAGAAGTAAAATGTGAACGTTTTTGTACTAATCTTATCGTGAAAGATGACAAGTGATGAGCAGTGATTAGTTGTCGGTGGCGGCTGGAAAAGTGCAGTGCCAAAAAGTAAATTGTTTAAAAGTTTAGTGGCAAAATCAATATACCCCTAAAGTTTAGTACCTAAAATAATATTATCATTTTATTCATCAATAATAGCCCCAAAACAATGTCGTTTTGTCCATGTCATTACATCATTTGGATTTTAACAACCTAATCGCATAATTGAAGTCAGAACCAAAATTTAGTGTTATAATTGGATCAACTAAATGCCCAATGATTTAAATGATACATTATCTAAAGTCAATGATATATGATATAGTTTAACCTTATATTTATATGTATCAATCAGTATATACAAGGACAAACACATGATTTTATATTATAAATATAAAATTTTAAAAACTTATACTAAAAATTTAGGAAATATAACATTAAATTATTAATAAAAATATAAAAAATCTAAATTATATAATAATTTAAAATTTTTAAATATATAACTACTCCCAATACCTCTCGGTCCATCCTTTTGTATGTGTACATAAATGACCCTAAAAAATGGCTCTTGGCATTGCCATTGACCCTAAAAAAACCAGAAATATTATTTTCATAATAAATATCTGTAATACTTTTTTTTTCATCTCTCTTTCACATAGCTTTATGTTTTGTTTTTAAATGGGAATATATACCATTTCCTTTGATTATAACAAACAACAAAGGAAAGGTCCCAATTGGATAAATCCTCTATTGCTTTCTCCAGCATAGCAAGATGCCCTTCACGATAACTATTCCCAAATCATTCATACATTATTACATCACCACACAAAAATCTATCCACCATCCAATAGTGATCTTCAAATACTCATATCTAATGCAACTTCGTAGCATAACAAGTAATGTAAATTTGAAGTCACGCTTGATAGATTTTTAAAATGGTTGATGGGAATAAATGGATTAAGATTTAAGACGGATAATGGCGGTTCATTCCTTTTAGTTTCGACGGAGAGTCGGAGAGTTGAAGTTGATTGGAAATCAATCGTTGGTCGGTATTTAAGTGACCTAACTCCATGAAGAGGTAGAGCAGAGAAAAGTTATGGTGAGATGGTTTCATCACGTTGATCATGCGCAAGAAATTTTATAAAAGTCTTCAGTGCGTGTAGATGTAAGGTCGCTGTAAGGTCATAATAACTGTCTGTAACCCTAAAACAGTAAACCCTAAACATTAAACCTTCCCCAGTAAACATGATTTCGTCCCTGTACGTGAAGTCACCTAAACTAGTTCATGCAAACCTTATCCGGTTATGCCCCAAATTAAAAGGAATGATGATGTCCTACCCGTACAAAGGACATATCACTTTTAATTTCCGTATGCAATGAAAAGAGAGAGAGATTCGAGATCATGCAATTTCGTTTTCTATTGGAATGGTGCTATGCCCTTTGATCGTTTTCATGCATGATCTAAGAGAGAAAAACAGTGGAATTCGAAACCGACCCTAATATCTAATCGAACATTCTTTCACTTTCAACCACTCAACCAAACGCCACATTTTCCCCTATATAAATCATTCCCAGTTGGCACCACCACCACCAACAAGAACAAAGTCCATCACTTAAAACCCTATCTTCTTTTTCGTTTCGGTGCGTTGTTGTTCGATATCGTAATCGATGGAGAAGGTGATGAAGTTGGCATCGGAGAGGCCGGTGGTGATCTTCAGCAAGAGTTCGTGTTGCATGTGTCATACGATCAAGACCCTTTTCTACGAATTTGGAGCCAGCCCCGCTGTCTACGAGCTCGACGAGATGCCTAGAGGACGTGAGCTTGAACAAGGTCTTCTGAGACTCGGTTGCAGCCCTTCGGTCCCGGCCGTGTTTATCGGTGGAGATCTCGTCGGCGGAGCCAACGAGGTCATGAGCCTTCATCTTAACCGATCCTTGGTCCCGATGCTCAGACGAGTCGGAGCCCTTTGGGTTTAATCCGAGAAAACCTTACTAACTTGCTTGTCGAGGCAGTAATAAAGTATGTGATGAGATATAATATGGTCACATTAGGGTTTAAGCTCTAATTAACTGTAGAATGTATGGAAAGACCGTTGTTTATACGGCCTTTACCGATGAACGGGATGCTTTTTTGGTAATAAAATTTTCGAGTAACGTTAATATTTCTCTATGTTTCATATACGTTCGAATAATTATAGATAAGATTAAATCATTACAAATATAATCATATTAGAAGTTTTAAAAATATGTAATAATAGTAAAAGAAAGCTCACACTTGATATAGTTACAAATATTTAAATTTTATGAATGCAACTATGCAAGTCTTTATTTTATTCAAGAAAATATATTCTACTCGTATATAGATACGTACTTCGGTACTTGACATATAATAAGACATCAATACGTGTACTTCCGTATCCCAACGTATTACTTCCCATATATACGATGCTATGCATGACAAATAATGGAATATGATACGATGTTATGATTTTTTCTAATAATTTAGGGTGATTATAAGATAGTATCTGTTTATAATAGTTTTTAGTCATCCATCTTTAGCTCAGGGTGGGTGTATACCCTGAAATTCAAATTTTCTTCGGTTAATTAGTCATTTCATCGGTTTTGTCCATCTCAAAATCTTATTTGTACTCATTTCATACGAAAATTTGTTCAGTCTAAAAATATTTTTTAGATATGTTATTACCTGCATATACACAACTGTTTGAATTCATAATCTCTAAAAGGACTAATATACTTTTTAACCACTACGAATACTTGATAGATTCGATAAGATGCTGTGGTTGTGGAAGAGATTGTGAAAAATGCTTTGGGACATAAAGTATTCTTGGAGAACCTTTTATAGAGGTTTGTGACTTGGAAGCCAAGAATCATGTGCCAGTTGGGGTTCTTTTATGGGATAATGAGTACACTGCAAGTTTAGCAAAGACGTGGGTATGGGTTTATTTTGGCCCATTAGGCATTCGGGTTTTTTATTTAACTCATTAGGGCACCCGAGTTATTATTTTGGGATTTACTATATTTTCTACGGTATTCATGAAATTTATCACATCGATGTGAAGTGTTTTAATAAAAAAAAATTATTCAAAGTCGTCACTTCAAGGTGACGAGTTCTAATAAAATTTAATTTTTTATTAAAATTTATCACATCGAGGTAAAAAGATTGAATTAAGAAATATTTTTACTAGAACTCGTCATCTCAATGTAATGAGTTCCATGCACTATAAAAAATATCGTAGATCCCAAAATAAAAGTGTATGTGTCCTATTATGCAAAAAAAAAAAAATCGGGCTGCCCTATTGGGCCAAAAAGACCTGTGGGTAAGGATATGAGGTGCAGCCTGTAGAAATTTAGGCCTTGGGCCTACGGATGTGATTTTTGGGCTTGGGGAATTTGGTTTGGGCCTACTGGCCTAACTCGGACGGAATTCGGTGTTAACGGTGGAAACATTTTACTTGTGTCGAATTTCAATGCGATGATGTGATCATGTTTGGTGAACGTTTGGTTCATGTAATCTAAGATTACAAGGCGTAATTTTAAATTTTAGTATAAGATTACAGTGTTTGATCTATATACGTTATAAGTAGGTTGTAATATAAGATTTTGTACAAGACATAATATAATGTGTAATCTCATAACATCTTATTTCATCCATTACCTAAGATTACGAGTGTATTCTTAAACTTTTCGTTCAATTTACCCTTTGTTTTTATTATTTTAAATAATTTTTTATTGAGAATTTATTTTCTCCCATAGAATTTTATAAGTTTAAGTTCGCCGTATTGAAATTTTATAAGTTCATGTTCGCCCCCTAGCATAAGTTCATGTTCGCCCCCTAGCATAAAATTATGCGTCCTTATATATATGAAAATACCTTAAATACTTGAAGAATGAATGCTTATGACAATCAATTAAGATTGTTCTTTAATTAACTCTATGTTTTAAATATGAAAGTGATAAAAGATGGAGGAGTGAACTATGAATTAAACCTTTAGTTTTTGTTCCATATAAATCCCACGTACAAACAATAGAAAGTGTTTTGGTGCACCCGTGTTTTCTGACAAAAGGAAAATTGTCACCTTAAGTCCCCCAGCTTTGACCATTATAATAAAAATTCCTTTTTAGCTTTGTTTTAGTCTCAAATTTTAATCCATTACGCCCAATCTTAGCCCACTAAATTTAATTAAGCCCACTAAATTTTAGTCTCAAATTTTGAGTGATTACAATTTTTTTTATCTAAGTTAATTTAATAGGCATTATCTTGCATTTCTTAAAATATATTAAAATTTTTAATTATAGAATTTATCTTTTTTAAGGAATGGATTTTAAAAACCAATTTCATTTGTCAAAATTTTAAAAGTTCTTACTTGAGTGTTTTTATATATATATATATATGATCATCGTACATAATGTAAAACTCTTTTAGTTTTACAAATGTTTAGGACCATTGAGTGAGTGAAAACAGATGATTGAGATTAAAAGTAGAAAATGTGAAGATATTTACTAGGAAAAAACAACGAGTCAATATTAACCATTTATTTTCACTCATTCAACGATCCTAAAGTTGTGTAAAACTAAAGAATTTTACATTGTGTAAGTAGATCATAACCCATATATATGACTCGTTCATATTGTGTAAAACTTATTAGTTATACATCTTTTTAATATTGTTAGATAATAGAAAATGTACTTTTTAAGATCAAATCGGATTAAATTGATGTCATTGGTACTTTTTATTCTTTTTATACTTTTTATTATTATTTTGAATGATTATAAGATAATATTTATTTGAAAGATTTTTAATTGTTTAGAAATGAACACTCAAAAACCTATGCAGACGACATGCTCGAACTCATGATGACCTCTAAAAATAACAACCATTCATTTAACAATTGAGGTCGTTTGATTCGTACTATTTTTTTATAACTTGCAAATAAAAGAACTAAAATTCACTTATTAAAAATCAAACTAATATTAAAATATAATATATATATATATATATATATATATATTTCTTTATCACTTGTCTATATTGTTTAATAAAGTTTTAAAAATAATTTTAACATTAAATATTTTTTACATGCATATTTTTTTGAACTCTCAGAGTGGTTTTGGTAGTTTTTTTTATTATTATTAATAATTAGAGTTCAAACAATGTAATCTATATAATATATAAAATTTTAAAATCTTAAGTCCTACGGAAGACATTTCATAATTCGGAGGTCTCCTACGGAAGCTGCTCTCAACCTGACGTTAAGGGCAGCTACTATCCTACCTCCCCCTTACCCCATTACATATGGGAATAAGGGTCAACTAACTAATAAATATCAAAATTTGAGAATCTCAAATGACCTTATTTATTGTTAATTGATTTGTAAGTACAATTGTTAAACCTACATATAACCATCCCATCATCACCTAAGCTAGAGAGCATGGAAAATTGCTTGGTTCATTTAGGCACTAAAATAATCCAAAGCAATATGATTTTGCAATAGTGGAAGGTCACAAGTGTTTATGTGTAGACTGCTTGACTAGCCAAAAGGATACCTAAAAGTATTAAATATATTTCTCACCAATAACACCTTAAAATTTGATTTGAATGTTTTCTTGAATTTAGGTGAATATAAAATAATATATTTTTTGTAAAATAATATAAATTATTAAATAAAAAATATATTTACTTTAGAATAATAAAAATATATTAAACATACCATATCAGGTATATCATTCAATATTTATTGTATTATTTATTATTTAGTAAGTAATTATATTCATATAATATTTTTCAAACAAATTACTGTATTTGTATAATATATTTTTAATGTACTGAAAATGATAATATATTTTATAAAAATGGTTTTCTTATACTTTGAGGTCAAAATCCAAAAAGTTCCAAGGAAGAAACTTTCATCTTTTCCCCTAAATTCCGGATTGCCTTTAACACTTGGAAAATAAAGGGTTTTTCTTTTGGGAAATGTGCATTATTCTCAATTTGACCCCTAATAAATCCCAAGTGGCCAACCCCATCCTCAAATTATAAATATATTTTTAAAAAACTTATATCCTGACATAAAATTATGTGTTTGTCCATGTTTGATGATATTCAAATTCAAAAACTGAATTAAAAGAAACTATCGAATTCGATAGTTTAATGTTGTTGTGTTTTAAAAAAATATTTATTTGCAAGTGGTATGTTTTTTGAGAGGCTTAATTCTTTGGTCCAACCATAAAGATACTTCACTAAATGATCACTTAATTGAAGTGTTTCTCGATGGACTTAATTGCAAAAACCCAAAAATAAAATACTAAAAAAACTAATAATTTAAAATGGAGAGAAACTTCATATTTTATGCTTTTGTATTTTGGCCTACATGTGATCAAATATTATGATCCCATGTTCTAAATGGGGCATTGATCTACTAAATATAATAATAAAATGAAAACAAATCCCACATTTTTATGTTTCTTTCAAATTCTTAGTGGAAGAGTCAAGGGTCATAGATCTTAATTCCATTAATATATTTTATTAAAAATATTTGTGAATTAAAAATTAAAAGCTTAATTTTATTGAAGACAATTATTTAATATATTATTTATCCAAAAAATTATTTAATATATTAGTAGTGATTTTTTCTTTCATAACGCGTTTTAATTCTTTTTAATTATTGACAATATAAATATACTCTGCAGATATAATTATCCAAACTCAAAATTTTAAAGGAAAACAACATTTCTTTTAACCATTGAAGTCGCTCAATAAATTCTCTATTAATTAATATTTAAATAAATAAATTATGTCTGCCCTCAATAATATAATTCATTCCGAATTTGACCTCAATAATTTTCACATCCAAAATATAGATATACTCTGTTTTGACTTAAAATTTTAACAAAACTCCTAAAAGTATTATATAAAAAATGTATTATTATTATTAATTTAGTAAATTTATCAAAATGGGATGGGATATAATTTACCTAAATTGACCCTACAAATTTTGACATAAATTACTATCACACGTCTTAAAATCTGAATTTAAAAAGTATATGATTTTATTAAATAAATTAAATCAAATCAAAATCTAGTAGTTTTTAACTTTTTATTTCTCTTGCCTTATAATATTATAAATCTATCAAATTGATTAGGGGTAAATTTAATAGGACAGGGGAATAATACTATAATTTGATAGTAATGCTATAAATTGACCCTTGAACTTGAAAAAAAATAATTTAGTATATCTATTACGTTATCAGCCATATTATTAACTACTGTGGACTATAACGTCAATATCATAATAGTCAACGACGAAAATTATTGGTTAAAAAGAAATATTAAATTATTTTTTTTAAATTCGAAGATCACATTAAATATAAAAAAATAAGAGTCACATTAATTTTTTTTTTTTAAAATACATGGACCTTAGATATCCTTCTACTATAATAATAATAATAATAGTACAACTTGATGACGTGTCATTCCCTTCTCCCTATGTCGGTCCATAATTTAATTAGGTTAGACTATAATTATATGACAAGTGACAAAGCATATATTGTAGAATTGGGGAGATGCCAAAAAAAGAAGAAAAAACGAGTTGACATATTTGATCATGATTAGTCCTTTTTACCATTCCCAATGCATCTACACATGTGAAACATTACTATATTTTAACAATTTCTCTGTTGGAACGGTTAAATCAATTCTTTTTTTATGCTCACTTATATATAGAGATATGAACATGGTTTTTAGAATCGGATCGGTTAGTGAATTGGTCATGTTATCGGTTTATTAGTTCAATCGGTTGAATTGATTTGACCGGTCGAAAGAATCGGACGACATCATAATTATTTAAAAAAGTAAATAAAAATATAAAAAATATTTAATAAAAAATAATTTTTTATATTACAAGTCATATTTAAAGCAAGTCATAACATATATAAATTAAAAACCATAAAATCAAGTGAAACAAAATGATTCAAATTAACTACAACATAATATTTAAGGTAAAACATATTAAATAATAAATATAATTATATAACTATAATTAAAAAATAAATTTGGGGCTAAAAAAATCATAACAAAATGATATTGTTTGATTTAATTTTTTTTAAAACAATCTCACATGGCTAAAAAACATAGAAGAACATCCCAAAAGTCTAAAGAGTAAAAATATGAGAACAAAACAATCTCACATTGCTAAGAAACATAGAAGAGCATCACAACTAACTTCTATAAATAATAGAGGTAATTTGACATTCAAAATCATGGAGTCTTTTGGTGAGCATTGAGTGAACTATTCTTTCACTTCAATCAAGCTCGAATTTTAGGCTTCAATCGAGCTTCTAATTTTTTTTTTGAGTTCAAGCCTTTTCGAGTTCAAGTTTCAATATTATATTTCAAGTTCGAGTTGAACTTGATAATTTTTAGCTCGTGAGTTTGAGTCGAGTTGAGCTTACTTTTAAAGTTTTCAAGTTCGAGTCGAGCTCAGCAATACACGAGTTCGACTTGGCTTGTTTAACAAACGACATCGTTTGGTTTAATTTTTTAAAAAAAAAAAAAATTGGCGGTTTTTTTTTCTGGGTTTTTTTCGGTTTTCAGCATGTCCGGTTCGAACGGTCCAGCGGTTCCGGTAGGTTCACTAGTAGCGGTTCAACTGGTGTAGATTTAACCGAACTAGGCAACGGTTCCCGGTTGAATCGGTCGGTCTGGTCCGATTTTCAAAACACTGGATAGGAATGAGATTTGAACTGATCTAATTGGGTTAGGTTTTTTTTAAAAAAATCGGGTTCGGGTCGGGTCAGATCGAATTTTTTCAATGTGATGTTCGGGTCGGGTTAGTTTGAGTTTAGGGTGAAAAATATTCGATCCGACCCAAAAAATATATAATTTTACTTATATATTTAGGAATAATTAAAATAATACCCTTATATATATATATTCAACTAAGTCATTGTTTTTATTGAATAAAATTAATATTTTATTATTATTTCGGGTTGGGTCGAATTTTTAAGTTATATATCAGATCATGTGAAATATGGTTTTGGTCGGGTCAGGTCGGATCTCGGGTGAATGATTTCTTGTTCTCGGGTCGAGTGGACCAAAAACCCAACCCATGTCCATCCCTACTTATATATACACACACTAGAAAAGATATGTCAATATTAGATAAATTTTTTAAATTTTAAATATTTTTGAGATTATTAAATGAATAAAAATGAATAAGTTATGAGAAAAATATAAAAATTATATTTAAATTATAAATTTTAATCTTAGACATTAAATTTAATTAATTTAGTAATCTTAAAAATATGTAATATTTAAAAAATCTACACTATATATATATATATATATTACTTTTATTTGGACCATTCTTAATCCAAACTTACTTTCTTTAAGCCTTTAATTTGATTATCCTTTGGAGCACGGGCATGAGATATGGATCGGGTTTTGATTTGACTCGATTTAATTGGTTGAATATTTAAAAAAATTGGGTTCGGGTTAAGTTAAATTCTTTTGAAAAAATTTAGGTTTAGGTCAAATCATGTTAGTTTTTTAAAGTAGAAATTCAGGTCGGATCGAGTTTAGATTTAGGATGAAAAATATCCGACTCAACTCAAAAAATAATATAATTTTATCTTATATATTTAGGGATAACTGCAAGAATGCCATCTTTATATTATTATTATTTTCAATTAGATCGTTATTTTATTGAATAAAATTAATAATATTTCATAAATATATTTATTTTGGATAGGGTTGGGTTGGGTTCAGGTTTTATTTAAAAAATCCGGGTCGAGTTTCGGGTCGAGTGAAGTCACTCTAAACTTAAGTCGGATTTGAGTGGAAGAAGTTTATTTTTCGAATCGAATTGAGTAGACCGAAAATCTGACCCGACCCGACCCATATCCATTCCTATTTTGGACTAACATTTGTTTTCCTTTTTCCCCTTTTCTTGTTCTTGCTTTTGGAGAAAGGAGAGACAAAAAAGAGTGAAAGTCCCCTATATTTCTCTTGACCAACTTTTGCTGAATTTGAGTTAAAAAGACAACATGGAAAAGGATAGTCCTCAAGGAGCTCAAAAAATACCCACCATCTTTATCAATCCCTTCTCTTCGATTTCACCTTCCCAATTTATATTAAAATCATTGAAGTTTTTTTATTTCAATTTTCGATAATTATATAAATCTCGATTATATCTTAGAATTGAAATAAATTAAACTTCTAAACATGACCACGAAACTCCTTCATTGCTGTTATTTTCATCTAAATTTTACATGAAAGGATATCAAACTTATTTTCCTATATGGAGGGACTATTTGTGATATTTTAGAAATTTTTTGACAAAGGAACATATTCAAACACATTTATGGACTATTGAAATGATATTCTTCAATGTCACGTACGATAAAAGTGTATTCATAAGACGTGATTGATTATATGTACATTTATCTAGTGTGACATTTTATGAAATGTTATTCCGATAAATAATTAACAATATACTATATTTCGACTATCAACACAATTCTTTTACCTTAAAAGCCAAGTGGTCAACTTCTAGGATCATCAAAATTTTGTTTTATCACAAGATATTGAATTTTTTTAAGACTATATGATCAGGGCTAACCCTGGGCCGAGGCAGGAGGGGTGCCCGCCCATGACCCATAATATTTTTCATATTGCCTATTAATTTAGAACTACAAGATTTTGCATAACTAGGTTTCTTTTATTTTGCCCCGGGCCAAAAAATAAAAGAAAATAAATAGAAATTCATTTCTTTTATTTTACCCCAGGCCAAAAAATAAAGAACATAAATAGAAATCCATTTCTTTTATTTTACCCCGGGCCAAAAAATACCTAGAGTCGACCCTGTATACGATGACAGGTAAAAACAAAACAAGGAGGGTTTGGACTTAAAGGGGCCATATGGTGGAGAGAACCTTTGTCTTTTGCACTTTGTT
The DNA here is from genome assembly GCF_006381635.1 of Hibiscus syriacus. Lineage (NCBI taxonomy): Eukaryota > Viridiplantae > Streptophyta > Magnoliopsida > Malvales > Malvaceae > Hibiscus > Hibiscus syriacus. Next base: position 390,061 of record NW_024062648.1, on the reverse strand, counting down.
TGTGGAATTGTTTCCATCATTAAGGACAATGATACCATTACAATAATATATTTTTGATGTATTTTATGCTTAGTGATTAGAGATAATATCAACCACTCCCATTGGGAACAGGCAAACAAAGAACTTGCAGGTTGCTTACTTGATTAATTTTGCTTAATATGTGGATTTGCATACAAGTTATAAGTATAAAAAAAATTAAGAAGGATTCGATTTAGATAAATTTGTTATTTCCTCCATAAATTATATCTTTGTGATTACTTTTTCACATATTTCTGATGTTATTTCTTGTACGGGAAGTCTCGTAATTTTTAGAGTTTCTTTAAGATATCTCAAGATTCACCCAGATATAATATCGTGTTATTATCTTTTGATTATTTTGGGTAAATATAAGGTAGTATCCAGAGATGAAACATTGTGAAGACTAGTAGGGCCATGACCCCCTAATTTGAAAAATTAAAATTTTGACCCTTACAATTTTAAAAAAATTAATTTGGCCCCACAAAATTTTTAAGAATTCAGATTAAGCTTTTAAATTTTTTAATGTTCTTAATTAAATTCCTCTCATAATTTTTAAAAACTCTCCTTAAGCCTCTTAAAATTTCAAAAAAATTAGTTAGTTCTCATTTTTTTTTTGAAAAAAAATGTAAATTGAATCATTCAATCTTTTTGAAAAAAAATTAATTTTAACCTCTAAAGTTTTTAAAGTTTTAAGTTACCCCCAAACTATGTCACCAAGTTCCACCACTGGTAGTATCAATTCGAAAGACTCAATTATTTGATAATAAATGCTCAAACACCAATTTAGATGTCGTGCTAAACTTAGAACTTCAAGAAAAAATAACAAATCACTTAACCACTAAGATCAAATATAGTCGTTTGGTTGGTGCTACTAAAGTAGGTATTAACTTACCAATGAGGGTTGGTTCAAGTGGTAAGCAGTTTGATATCGTTTAAGTAATGCCTCATGTTCGAGTCTTTGTATATGCAAAAAATCTCTGTTGTGAGACTCACCCACCAATACCAAGTGTGCGACCTAGATCAGTCCAAATTAGTAAAAGTAAAACCTTGAAACTGAGAAATAAGAAGTAGGTATTAACTTTTCCAATTCGGGTAGATTAATAGGGTTTATAATTCGCACGTGACTTGATCATATGGGTTATTATTCTTTTTCCCTTGATAATAAACTAACCCTAATAGCTTAAGTTGATCTGATGTCATATTTGCATCATTAATACCATTAAATCAAATTAGAATTATATTTCTTTATAATTTTACATGTATTTAGTTTATTATTCGAGTCGGTCGAATTAATTCGAATTCAAAATACTCTCTTTAAAAAGACTCCCCAACACTTACATTCATTCAAAACCAAGCCATCTATATCTCTTCCCCTAAACCTCTCCCATTGCTGCATTGTCTCCAAAGCTCCATTAACATATAGTGATGTCAACTTCAAAGACCATAGAAAACCCTTTTAGATATGAGCCCATCGTTCATACACAAGCCGGTTTCGCTTTGCTTCAAAGGAACCTATCCCCACCGCAGCCCGGTGAGAGGCGAGGGAGACGGAAACAGGCCGAACCGGGACGGTTCCTCGGCGTCCGGAGGCGGCCTTGGGGCCGTTATGCTGCCGAGATTAGGGACCCCACGACGAAAGAACGGCATTGGCTCGGCACGTTCGACACTGCTCAAGAAGCAGCCCTTGCTTATGACCGGGCTGCCATTTGCATCAAAGGGGCTCAAGCGAGGACCAACTTCGTTTATTCGGACAACTCTTGTTTTCAACTTGTGTCCCCCTTTGATCGGTTTCTTACAGGCTTCCAAAATCAACAACAACAACAAAAACAACCGGTTATCAATCATGTTGTTAACAATGGAACTATATTACCGATCAAACCTAATCAAAATGATCCATCATCATCAATTTCATCATCATGTGGTTCATCAGCTGATGATAATGGATTCTTTTTCTCTACTGATACTAACTCAGGTTACTTGTCGTCCATTGTTCCTAGTAGCTGTTTGAATCCGACGACGACTACGACGAATCAAACAAGCTCCCATGTTCCTTCTATCCAACAAAACATCCATGAAAACCAATCATGTTCTGGTAATAGCTTTGTTCTTCCTATAGATGTTACAAGCCTTGAGTTTCCTGGTTTTGGTGATGTGATGAGCTTTGATGATCAACAACCATGGGAGCTCTCGGATATCGTAAATCCGCCATTGATTGATGAAGAAGGTTGCATGGAAGCTTTTTATCCTTACAATGACAACCCCGTGATTCTGCAACAACCTTCTTCAATGTCTCCTTTAGACGATGTTTTCGACTCTGGGTATTCGCTTTTCTGAGTTTATTTTACTTCAGTTTCTTAGAATCTTAAAGCGAACATGAAAAATAATATAAAAAACAGTTTTTTTCCTGTTACTTTGATTTCTGAACACGATCCATTGATAAAAGCTTGTCGCGTTGTTTTCGAATTAGAGAGCAAATTACTATTAACTCCATGTTTGTCTCTCTTTTGCGGCTATTTGTTCTACTTTTTATCAGCAAATTAAGGCCTAAGCCCTTTACATGTAAAAGCATCTTACAAAAGGATCTTTCAAGATTGATTCATTGATCACCATTAATGTTCATTGCTTTAACCTTAATTATTACTTTATGTCTTGTGATTTAATGGTTTTAAAAACATCATCACCGTGTCGGATTGTTACATTGTCTTTTTTATAAGTATAAATTACACGTTTAATGTCTAAACTATCAGTTGTGCTTCGTTTTAATATTTAAACTTTCAATTTTTTTAAAAATCATACTTAAAGATTAATTTTTGTTTCAGTTTAGTACCTGTTCAAAATTTAATGTTAAGTTTTGAAAAAATTGAAAGTTTAAGTACTAAAACGGATCAAAATTTGAAAGTTCAGGTACTAAACGCGTTAAGTTTTTAATGGCGAGGTACTAAAATGAAACAAAAACTAAACGTTAGGTATGATTTTGATAAAAAAAATGGATGCATTTAGTACCTAAACTATCAACTTTTGTCTGTTTTAGTTCCTAAACTTTCAATTTTTTTCAAAAGCATACATAAAAGTTTAGTTTTTGTTTCAGTTGAGTACTCTTCAAAATTTAACGTTAAGTTTTGATTATTTTTTTTAAGTTTATGTACTAAAACGGATCAAAATTGATAGTTTAAGTACCAAACGCGTTACATTTTTAACAACAAGATACTAAAATGAAATAAAAACTAAATGTTAGGTATGATTTAATTTTTTTATTTAAAAAATTTAGATACTAAAACGAATCAAAACTGATAGTTTAAATATTAAATACGTAGTTTACCCTTTTATTATTGCTCTGTTTTCGAAAGCATTTGGGACACATTACCAGCACTACAGCTAAAAAGATTTTCAAAATCTACCAAAAAAAAAAAGAAACAGACAACTATAAAACAAAGACTGTCAAAAGCATTTCTGCGCGTGTGTGTGTGTTAGTACAAAAACAGCCTAACATCTCATATTGCACATGAACATATGAGATTTAAGTACTTTTGGTAATGGGTAGACAAAGAAGATCTTAACAGGAAAGTGGAGACAACCCATGTTTCTTTGTTTTTACTTGTTTCTTCCTATTTAGGTAGACAGACAAAAGCTCAACTGCAGGTGAGTTGCTCAAGAAAATTGAATCAAAATCGAACAAGCTAGGTCTTCGATTTTAGTTCGATCGAAAATATCAACTAAGGGAAAACTCAACTGTGTATGCTGCATACTGCAACACGTTATTGAATAGATATACCCAAATATATCATTAATTAAATTATCTTTATTGAATAAATATTAAAAAGGGTAAATTATTCATTTTAGATAGTATTATTTTAAAAAAATCTATTAAATTAAAAAAATAAATTTAATCCTCCAATCGAATGATAACACGTGTCATTATTTTAATTTATTAAAATGAGGACCAGATTGAAAGAATATATAAGTAACATGGATCGATTGTGTAATTATACCAAAATGTTTTTAACTGCGACGTCACTTGTTCCATTAATTGTTAACGGCGAGTGGCTTGGTCGAAGCATTTAGATAGTTGGATGATCTGTTTGATCGACTTGAAACATCGGTGGTCAAAATGATTTTTGACCATAGTTGAGTGGTCACCCGTGTAGTTTAGCTTTAACTTTTTAAAAGTTGAATTTTTTAAGACCATAATTATTTTAAATATTTTAAAAAATAAATATTCTAAAATATATATTCTAAAATTATTTTGATTGAAGATTTTTAAAATATATTTTTATTAATAATAAATTTTAATTAATAAAGATTGAAAGTTAACAAAAATTGATCCGCAACTTCATTTCCAGAAATCTATATATGAGCAAATGAAGTTAGCATATGAAATAAATTGGATTGGGAGGGTTGGTCTCATAACGGACCTCTGTAAAATCTAATATGGATTAGTTGGTTAATATATCGAATACCTATGATTAATTTTAAAAAAAGAGTAACAAATTTAATAAAATGAAAAGGAATGGTGTTCTCTCTATAAATATTGTTTTGAGCATCTACATCTGCAGAGTGTGTATGCACAAATAAAGCGACTTCAATGATAATGAAGTTGTTATTTCTTGTGATCTTGAGATTCATAGACATGAGAGCACTTTTTAATCAAATAAACATCAAATTTGAAAATTAGGTTATTTGAAAAGTGGTTGTTAGAGAATTTTAGAGTTAAACAATAACTGTCGACACCAGTGCGGTTGCCATTGATAATTTCACGTTCATTAGAATTTTTAAAATTTATCTTTTATAGAATTGTATTTTTGGTTCGATTAGATGTAATATTTTTCACTTTATGTCCCATTTTAACCCGAATTCGATTGTCGTTCTTTTAAAATTCGATCAATCTAAACCCGAACTCTATTGTTAAAGAGAGAAAAAATCGATTCTATTAGATCATGTCGAGTCGAAATACGCCAGGTTTGGATCCCTTGTTTATCCCTACTACGGACATGTGCCGACAAAAATAGGTCATTACCTAACAAATTAGATGGCAAGATCACCCACGTAATAAATATATATAATATTTAATTTAAATTAATTGATCAATAGATATAATACTAATAATTATATCAACAAAATTAACTTAAATACATAATACAAAAATAATTATAACTTCTGAAAAATAATTATAAACATCGGAATCTAAAACTAAACTGGCAACAAGATGAATGAAGTTGAGTATTAATGCAAGTTAAAACATCTAATTTATTACAAAAAGCGTAATTTAATGCGATTTCTAAATTAAAATTTTATTTTATTTATAAATCACAAGACAACCACATTCCCTAAGAAAATAATAATATTATTTAATTTGATCATCAAATTTTTAATCTTGTTAATAATATTACTTAATTATTTAAATAATGTGTATCGAAGTATTTATAGTTAGCATTTACGGAGTACCTGACATGATAGTTTATAAAATTAGTATAATTATATATATAATCTTTTTTACTTACACATTCGATCAATTTAATTCTCGTGTTAATTTAGTTTAATCATCCAATTATATTATATCATTAGTGACATATATCACTATTTGACTAATGTATTAAATTTATTAAATTAAACTAAAATTAAATTAATAAAATATATAAATAATAATGATTAAAATAGATTTGTATAAATTTTATTAAATATCATGTCAACTCCTTAATGAAAAATAATTACAAATAATTTAATTAATAAAATTAAAAAATTAATTATCAAAAAATATTTTCCAAATAAAAAATAAAAAAATAAAAAAAATTTGCAGATGAATATTTTGAGCGGCCATATTCATTATTCAAACAAATCACAATTTCATAAATCATAAAAATAAATTAAATAATAATAAAGGGTTTTTTATTAAGCCATTTTTCAATTGAGGTTGCCTTTTTTTTAATTTTATTTTAAAGTTTCGCGGTTATATCCCTAAATTCTCCCATTTTTCTTATCTCTCTCCTTCCGTATTCAATCTTCAAATTCCAATAAAAAACCCTCAAAATTACGGGAAAAAAGTGAAAAAGAAAAAACAAATTGCTCATCGGAGAAGAAGCTCGCGCTGTACTTGATCGCTTCTTGTTCACATATATTTTCTTCCTCAATGTTCTCGATCGGTAATTCGTAAGCTTTTTTCGTTTCCGTTTTCTGAAATTATTTTTATTTACTTCGATTCTTTCTTCTCGATTCGGTTTTCTAAAGAAACATTTTTAATTTTTTTTGGAGTATTAATTGAAGTAATTTGACAGTGAATTGAGTGAGCTTTTTTTTTGTTACTAGTGATAACCTTTTGTTTTTGAACTGCTAATTTTTCTTCAGTGTTTTTTCTTTTCCTTTCTCGGCAACCTATGAACCAAACATCACTCAATCGCGGCGGTACTTTGGTTAACTAAACATAGCTGACCTGATCTCTACTACTTTCTTCTTTATTTTTGTTGTTTATTGGTTTTGGCTTTCGTAGATTATGGATTCTTTTGTTTTGGCAAAGCTTGAGTTTTTCTTTACTTTCCTGCGCTTTTCTTTTTAGAGAGAGAAATGATTTTTTTTGTGAGGTTAAATTTGAAATTCATATTGAATATTTTGTTTAAGATTTTCCTTTCCTTTTATTCTTAAATTTTGTGCGGAAAAAATGGTTGAGATGAACTTCGGATTTCAATTCTGGAAATTGATTCGGTAATTTGTTGTTTCGATTTTTGATTGTTTCAGATAATTGAGGAAGTCACGCATGGCTCCGTCTAGGAAATCAAAAAGTGTAAATAAGAAGTTTTCTTATGTTAATGAAGTTGCTCCAAGTAAAGACGGAGATAGTAGTTCCAAGAGAAGTGGGAAACGGGTGAGTTCTTGATTAGTTTTTCGAATATTTTGGTTTTCATGCATTTATCTCTTTATTTCCTATTCTCTCATTTCGTTAGGCTATGCGGGTTTAGGTCATTTTTGCTCATTCTGCTTGTTGTTTGATTACATTTTTTACTATATACTGTTCTTGGAGTTATTTTCTTCGTGACTTTGTGTAATTGGGTTTTGAATTTAGTGTATTTATTCCTGGTCTACCCTGGTGTGTTTCCAGCTCTAATGTGTTTTGGTTTAAGCTCATTTGCTGGCAAACTTTAAATTAGTTTTAAGTACACAGAGGGCTTGACTTAGTTGTTGTGTTAAGATGTAATCAAGTTTGAACTGTGAAGCATTGTTTGTAAAGCTAGCAGCCTCTAATAGGAAATTTAAAAGTTTCCACTGTGAAGTTTGCAATTCAAAATTTCGTTTTTGCCCAGTGTCTATAGATCTGGTACAGTTGCTGGATGGGATTTAGAAATGCAGAGACTCACCATAACATTCTAACCAAGTGCCAATAAGAAAATAAAAGGTTTCCTTTGCATGTGAATGTATGCCTTAATATTTTATTGAGATCTTTCTTTCTACACATTATGAAAAATGACTACTGAAAAATTTTATTCTGGAATTAGTTATTGTTATAATGTCTATGTCTTATGTGCAGAAAAGGAAGTTATCTGACATGTTAGGGCCTCAATGGACCAAGGAAGAGCTTGGGCATTTCTACGAAGCATATCGTAAGTATGGAAAAGATTGGAAGAAGGTTAGTTCAGTTGTGATTGATGTAATGGGTTTCTTTATTGTTTGTTGACTTGTGATTAACTTAGTTTAGATGGCCCATGTTCTAGGTATCTCTACTCTAATTTTCTATATCTATATAATTTTGTAAAATTAAAAAAAGTCTACTTTAATATAGTTGTTTTTATGCACATGTAGTTGGGACATCTGGATTTCATTTGTTCCGGTTTACCATTCTGCTTTTCCTTCTTTTGGTTTCTAGATTTCTACCGTGATACGCAATAGATCCATGGAAATGGTCGAAGCTCTTTACACTATGAACAGGGTAAGCATAGCTTTAGTATCATAATACTTATGTATGTATGTTTTTCTTTATTTTGTGTAACTTCTTTACCTTATGCATGTACTATTATCAACAATATTGATTTCTTTGTTTCCCTTTTTAGCTCTCAAGTACAAGGTATTGAGTTTCATTAGCTTTTCCATGTTGCCATCTAGCCATCATCAATAAGCATTCTCTTCTGAAACAAATAATGAAGTTAAATGTCATATTTGACACATTTTTTCCGTAAATAGTATTTTAATCATATTATTTTCATCTACCAATGAAGGGTTGCTATTTTAATCTTAATCATGAGTGACTGAGAATATCATGAAGGTGCTTGTATGTATTTAAGTTAAACTAAATAATAGAAATTTCACCATATTTTCAGGCCTACTTATCTCTTCCTGAGGGCACTGCTTCTGTGGTTGGACTGATAGCAATGATGACTGATCACTATTCTGTTATGGTGAGTGTATAATTTAATCTGGTGTGGTTCTTCAGAGTTTGCATGGATTTTTAATAGATTTGCACTACTCTGCAACTTTGACTATTTAATACTCTGTCTGTCACCTACTCACCTTTGTGACATTGGTATAGCCCTAAGGTATACTTGTCCAATTCTTTACTCTTTAGTTGACTGGATTGTAGTTTATGGTCAAATACTCTTGTGTTTTGGAATTTGTCAATGGAGCACCGAGCATGGATGAATCTAGGACATGCAACCAATTATGGAACTGAAGTTAGGAAATACAATCTTTTTAAGTTGCAACATATTTGTTATGGCTTTTATGGAACTGAAATTACTGGATTTTGATATGGCAGGGAAGAAGTGACAGTGAACAAGAAAGCAATGAGGGAGTTTCTCGGAAACCTCTGAAGCGTAGCAAGGGAAAACTTCGAGATCAGCCTTCTAAAAGTTTAGATAAGCCTCTTCCAGATCTATTGCAATTTCCTTCATCAGTATCAAGTTGCGTGTCATTGTTGAAGAGGAGACGTTCCGGTAAGATCTCTATCTCAGTCTCTTTCTAATCATCCTATGTATAAATGTTCTACATATACATTGGGGTTTGAGGTGGTCTTTTTCATTTTGGACTTTGAATTAGAAATTAGGATAGTGTACTAAATCTCTACTTTTTCGGCAATGGATACAACGCATTGAAATTTAAGTTCTTAATATTAGACTGCTGTATTTGTTTCTTCCTAGTAGTTTTTACTTGCTTCAATCAATTCAGAAAGTAGGCCCCGCGCTGTTGGAAAAAGGACTCCTCGTGTTCCTATTTCTTTTTCTCATGACAAAAACAAAGGGGAAAGATATTTTTCACCTATTAGGCAAGGAATGAAACTAAAGGCAGATTCTGTTGATGATGATGTTGCTCATGAGGTAGCACTAGCATTGACGGAGGCATCACAAAGAGGTGGCTCACCCCAAGTTTCCCGGACACCAAATAGAAAAGCAGAGACACCATCACCTGTCATCAATAGTGAGAGGACGGTAATCTATTTTTATTTGATGTTCCGAATGTTTTCCTTACTTCTTCCTTACATTTTGAGGTTAATTGATTCCTTTCTTCAGAATGCTGATTCAGAAACTACTAGTGCCAAGATTCATGGTAGTGAAGTGGATGACGATGCATGTGAATTAAGCTTAGGAAGCACTGAAGCTGATAATGCAGATTATGATAGAGGCAAGAACCATTCAAGGATTATAGAAGGCACTGGTACTGTTGAAGTTCAACAGAAGGGTAAAAGATACCTTAGACGGAAGCCAGAGGTTGAGGGAAGTGTAAACCACCATTTGGAAGACACAAAAGAAGCCTGTAGTGGGACAGAAGAAGGACAACAATTAAGTGATTTCAAGGGAAAGTTTGATGGCGAGGTTGCAGATGCCAAAACATCTAGAGCCTCGATTAAGGGTCCAAGGAAAAGAAGTAAAAAGGTGTTGTTTGAAGGTATGATAGTTTTTTCCTTCAAGAAAAGTATTCTTTCCCTGTTTTCAATTCCTTTCTTTTTACTTCTGTGTTAGGACTTTCATCTGCAAATTTATCTAAGCTAATCCGGTGATGTCTGATACATTATCTTTTGGTTATTGCTTATTTGTTTCAAGTATGATTATGCTTCTTGTACCTATGCTATTTGGAGATTGAATTTTGGCTTGTTTCTCTCAGAAAAATAATTTTCTCTGAGACTTGTTTCTCAGAAAAGAATTTTCTACATCCAGTTCCACATTGGTCTCCTGCAACATTCAAAGATAATTTTATCAAAATCTTGTTAGCCTGTTAATCATACTTCACCATTTTTTCTCAACTTCTCTTTGTGGATTTATTTGAGTGAGCTTTAATTTTAACCTTTACCATTTACTTTGATCTCTGGAACTCTGTCTCTGTCTTTCGTCATTAATTGTTTTTGACTCTTTGTTTTATTTTATATTGTAGTTGAAGACACTTCCTTTGATGCCCTGCAAACTCTAGCAGATCTGTCCTTGATGATGCCGGAGACTACTCCGGACACCGGTAAGATCAGACCAATAAACAGAAACTTTTGAATGTGTATTATTATAGAATTACTGTTGCATGATCTGGCTTGTTTTCTTTTTGCTAGATCTTATCATTTTTTGTATCCTTCTTTTAAGGTGCATTGACCTTGTTAGATGCATATATGGTTTGTCAAAGAACCGTCTGTCTTGTAGCTTAGCCAAATGACTGACAATTAATGGATCTAATAAAACACGAAGCTATTAGATTGAATTTACAATGTCGCACCTTGTTCCATTATGTCTATGCATGTGGCAGCCTTTATAGCTTACGCTAAATGATATCAACTTTGCAATTTTGATCTATTTAACAAGCCTGAGTTGCTATCTTGTTTTTGCCAGATTCAGCTTTCTGTCATACTTTATAGATCTGAATTGAAGTGAGTAATAAATGATGTAATTAAAAAAATACCTGCAAGAGAAATGTTAGAACTTAGAAGGTTTGACTGGTCGAAATATTTTGGGTCATTTATAAGTAGTATCATGTGCCCGAAACGCTTTTTTTATCTTCCAGGATTGTAGTTGTGACTTAAGTAAGATTTCCAAATGGCATTTTCATTCTCCAGATAATCTTTTCCTTGTGCAATCTTGCAATCTTAGAAAAATATAAAATCCTATTCTAATTTTGAACATAAGAATTCCATTTGTACTCTCTAGCTTTAACTACCACCGTAAGTCCCTTCTTGATGACTCAAACTTTTGAAGGTCTCTCTGTTTGGATGTCTTTATATAATGTGTCATATCCCACCTGTTTTCCTCCCCGTCAGAGTCATCTGTGCAGTTGAAGGAAGGGAAAAATGAAGTTGAGAAGATTAAACTGAAAGGAAATCATCCTGTTCCTGGAGCGAAAGGCAATGCCTCCAAAACATCTAGATATGGAAAACTTTTTGGTCATGATCTTCGTGCTATTCCTGAAGCAAAGGAGCGAACACATCTGGGTAATGTTGGAACGCGGAAAAGAAGACAGAAATGCTCACCTTATAAAGTAAGAATTGCTGTTTGCTTATTTTTTTGTAGGTAAATCCTTTATTTTTTATTCATTTTGTTTTAAAAAATAACATGAGACAACGACCATATGCAACTTGCTCTCTAGTTGCAGATTCCAAAAGATGAAAATGATGCTGATTCTCAGTTGGGTGAATCTCCAAACATCAAGGTTTGTATTTTTCACGTGTTCAGCTTCAAAGAATTAAGATGGCTCTTGTTGGTGCTTTTAGGTAAAAAGAACAAACAAGATATAAATGTCTAACATAAAATTTCATTTCAGTTCCCTAATTGATATGATGGGATCTTAAGATACTTTTCTTTTGCAGAATGTTTTATGGACATTTTACTAATCAAGCCTTCTTAATTCTGAGAGTACGTGTATTGAACAGTATGAAGTGGGTGCATGTCTAAATCTCTTGCCTTTTTGGTTTGAGTATATGTGGCACTACAGCTTGAGTTTATATGAAAACAGAATAAGCAATATAATAATAAATGTTACAAGAGACTGCTATGATAAGTATTAAATAAGTCTTTTGCGAAGTGAAGATAATGGGGAGAAATTGGAAAGGAATAGTTATTTCAACATGGAGCCTGGAGGAAATGAATAAATTGAAGTTTTGACTTGATGATGGAGACCATTTAGGAAGAATGTCAAATTTAGACCTAAATTTATGAAATAAGTAAATGATCAACTTAGTTTAATTTCAACGGAGTTGTGGGTATGCCACGGGCACTCTATGTTGGTATAGATGTCTAGCCTGTTTAGTAATTTTTTCCCCTCTCTTTCAACCATCGCATTTGAGGTCTTCTTTGTAAGTTAAATATCTACCAATTTGTTTGCGTAGAAAAATTTATAAATTTATATGTTTTAGGTTCATTCTTCCGCTCATTACTTATTGCTGTTTTTTGATATTGCTATTTTTGTTTGCATTTTTTAGGTTGCCGATGAGGTAAAGAATCTTCTTAGCAAAGGTAATCGGTCTAATAATATTGGACATCCTAAGCAAGGGAAATCTTTGAGACCTCCAGAGCATGCGTCCTCCAGTACCGATCTAGGAAGGGACTTGAACAATTCAGCTCCGTCTACTATACAGGTTTCATCTGTTAACCAGGTCAACCTACCGACAAAGGTCAGGAGTAAGCGAAAGATGGGTTCACAGAAACCAGCAATTAGGAAGGATATAAAGTCCTCTGATAATATTGTTAAGGACAAAATTAGTGCTCCAGTCATGTCATTCCATGGCGGAGCACTCAATCTGAAGGTAACACTTTTTACTTCAACTACTGTGAAGTTCAGTTTCTGAATATTGTTTTCTTTTCTTCATGTATATGTGTATTCTGTATGACAGGAAAAGCTTTGTAACTTCCTAAATTCATACGTTGCACGGAGATGGTTTATCTTTGAATGGTTCTATGGTACAATTGATTATCCATGGTTTGCTAAACGGGAGTTTATGGAGTATTTGGATCATGTAGGATTAGGTCATATTCCTAGATTAACACGTGTTGAATGGGGTGTAATAAGAAGGTATAACTTTCTACTTTGGAATCTTTATAAGGTTTTACGTTGTGGTGCTCTACTTATACAATTTCACCTTGATGCAGTTCCCTTGGCAAACCACGCCGATTTTCTGATCAATTTTTAAAAGAAGAAAGGGAGAAGCTTAACCAATACCGGGAATCGGTTAGAAGGCATTATGCTGAACTTCGTGCCGGAATTAGTGAAGGACTTCCAACTGATTTAGCTCGACCTCTATCAGTTGGTCAACGTGTCATTGCCATTCATCCAAAAACTTGGGAGATTCATGATGGAAGTGTGTTAACTGTTGATTATGGTAGATACCGAATTCAGTTTGACAACCCTGAGCTAGGAGTGGAATTTGTCACGGTAACTTTTTATTCTATAAGGTTGCTTCATATATGATAGCTGCATGTTCATTTTGCTTAACTGCAATTTATCACCATTACGGCCTCAGTCTGATGTATTAATGACAATCTGAGGCTTTGGGAGGTTCCTTAGAGCTCCTGTCCAAATATACAAGTTGATGTGCTTATAGCTATTTGGTTATTTGTGTTTAATATATAATTCCCTGCCATTTACTAAATTTACTTAGCTTGTTCACATTATACTTTGTCCTTTCCTATCAACTTTTATGAGTATAATATTTTTCGTTGCAGGATATTGATTGTATGCCTTTAAATCCATTGGAAAGTTTGCCTGCTTCCCTTTTGAGACAAAATGCTGCCATCCGTAAATTTGTTGAGAACTACAATGAGCTCAAAATGAATGGACAATCAAAAGAAAGCAAGATGGAAGAGAACATTAAATTTACACAATGTGATAACCTGGAGAATGCTATTAGTCCCTCTCGTACTTCACCATCAATTTTTGGTGTTGGAAATTTGCCACAGCCAGTTAAGGTAAGTTATGACTCCGAAATAGTTCTCGTTTCATGGATATCAAATGAAATCGGTTCTAGGTTGGTTATCACTAAAAGTTTTGATATAAAAAACAGTAATTGTTATCTAATGTTGTGATAATTTGTTTTGGCCAGGTCGATTCATCAAGTCCTAATTTACAACTTAAAATTGGGCCTAGTGAAACTGTTTATAGTCAACAAGCAATGAATTGTCAGCCTTCTGCTCTGTTGCTGGTTCAGGCTAGGGAAGCTGATGTTGAAGCCCTTTCTCAGTTGACTCGTGCTCTTGACAAAAAGGTTCCTATTGGCTGTTATGCATTAAACTTGATCCACTGGCAAATCTTTCTATTTTCCTTTTTATTTAAGTTCTTATAATCTTGTGCAGTGTATGTTGCATACTTTTAATACGTGAGCATATTCCCTGTTGTTTCTACTCTTTTAATAAAACGGTGTGTATGCCTTTTTTTGATGTTGGGGCATTAATCTTGTGATTTTCACTGTTGTATCGTGTTGTGTAAGTTGTGTTTCATGTCTATTGTATTTATCTGAGGCTGACATAGAATCTTGTTCGAATTATTTTGTTCAGTAATATGGGAGAAGTGAACTTAAGGTTGTGTTAGCATTTGCAGGAGGCCGTGGTGTCTGAACTGGGACGAATGAATGATGAGGTTTTTGAAAACCAGAAAGTTGGAGACAACTACATAAAGGATTCAGATTCTTTCAAGAAGCAATATGCTGCTGTTCTCTTACAGTTAAATGAAGTCAATGAACAGGCATGAGACAATGCTGAAGCCGTTTTCCTTCAAATCTATGCACTATTGTCATTTACCATTTTATCCTAACTTCTCCTTGCAGGTTTCTTCTGCTCTGTTCTGCTTGAGGCAACGTAATACATATCACGGGACCTCCTCGGGTAAGCTTTTGAAGCCCTCGGCTAAAATTGGTGAGCAGGGCTCTGGGTTGAGCTCGTTTGATCATGCTATGCAACATGTCCAAGAATCTGTATCCCATATGGCTGGAATTGTTGAAAGCTCAAGAAGGAAAGCTCGGTCGATGGTTGATGCAGCTATGCAGGTAAAAAAAAGGGCATTGAACTGTTTGTATATCAACTTTTTTTTGAGTCTTAACCTTTTGCCCCTTCTTAACTTTTAAGCATTTTGAATATTGTCCACATCATTGGAACTTTATGTATCACTTTAGATAACCGAGAGAACCGAGAGATATGGAAGATATTATTCTTCTCAAATCTCAAAATTGCATAATTAATCTGGTGAGTGCAAGCCTATTTTATATACAATTTACGGAGTAAGTTTCCTACTAGAACTAGACTACCTTATAGTATTTTATTCTAACACAACATGCTAATAGTTAGGATTAGAATTAGAATTAGAATTAATTTGAACTACTAGGTAAGCCTATACAATCGAACAACTCACAATCACCTTTTATATACATCAAAGCATCTTCCTAAAACCAATGAGCCATAGATGAACAATCCCAAGTAAAATACAAGGCCACAGCAATCCTCAAGTTAAACCCTATCAGATAGCATTACTTAACGTTGTAAATTTTATAAATGTGTACATGATTTTGGTGGTAGAGCTTACCTATAGTTCATTAGAATATTTTTATCGCATTTTGTTGACGGAATTTTCTTCAAAGATAGTTATTATGTATTCTTTGTAAGGACAAATCCTCGGCCTTTACTTTATTTTCAAATAACTTCAATTTTACTATCTCAGGCCATGTCATCTTTGAGAAAAGGGGGGGAAAGCATTGAGAGCATTGAGGAGGCAATAGATTTTGTAAATAACCGGCTTTCAGTGGATGAGTTTAGTGTACCTGCTCCAAGGTCTTCTGCCCCAACAGACTCAATCCGCAGTCATGAGCATCCATCGTACCCATTCACAACCAGTCATATACCTGATGAGATGAAGCTGCAAAATTTGTCCGACCAAGACGAACTCAGAATACCTTCGGAGCTCATTTCAAATTGTGTAGCCACCTTGCTCATGATACAGGTAATTATCCTATTGGCTCCTTAGTGTCAATGGTTCTTAACAGAACCTTTTTTTTTTGGCTATAATGGTAGATCTTTTATCATCTGAACGCAGTTAAATTACCCGAACAAGTAAAATTGATAACGATGTTGATGAAAAACCATCTAAATACCGACATGAACTGCTGAAATCCGACAAAGAATAAATATGTAGATGGATTTTCCATTAATATTTTATAATACACATTGCATTTTTTAGTCTAGTACATAGCCTGTCTTGATATTTCAGTCTCTAATTCATCATCGATCTAATGTCCGATTCCGGTTATCTCACTCCCCAAAAAAAATGCAGAAATGTACAGAAAGACAGTTTCCACCAGGAGATGTTGCAGAAGTGCTAGATTCAGCTGTTACAAGTTTGAAGCCGTTTTGTTCTCAGAACCTACCAATTTACACAGAGATACAGAAGTGTATGGGAATTGTTAGGAATCAGATTTTGGCATTAGTCCCTACATGAAAATCAGGTATGTTGTATTTCTTCCTCCATAGTTGTATGAGCTCTCAAACGAATTTTATTTAGTCCTTTTTAATATGAATAAAAATGATACATGTATCAATTAATATCAAATTAACCAAGTAAAAACTCTAGTCTTTGCCTATCTTCTTATTTTCGGTTTAGCTGAATAACTAGAGCCAGGCAGTTTTGTGTATTTGTGTTATGTTTATGTGTTTTCTCTCGTATCATAATCATGTTTTAAGATATATTTACATAAAATTTGGTAGGCTAGTAAATTATGCCGTGTAATTTGTGTATTTCCTTTGAACTCCGTATCCCTCACTTGTAAACACAATGAGAGCATGGATGAACTTTTCTGACAATGGCTCGATCCCCGTTTCCTTGCCCGGCAGTGTACTTGAAATGATGCCGCAGCCTAGTAAAAACAGGTGGGGTTGTCATTAAATGTCATCAGGCACTCCATTTGCTCCCAAAAGTTTGAAGTTATCGAGCATGTAAACGAGCAATTGGTCTCTTTTGACGATAACAATGCTCAGGTGATTGAAACAAGGGGTTATCAGACTGTCCAAGCCAGTGTACTTGAAATGATGCCGCAGCCTAGTAAAAACAGGTGGGGTTGTCATTAAATGTCACCAGGCACTCCATTTGCTTCCAAAAGTTTGACGTTATCGAGCATGTAAACGAGCAATTGGTCTCTTTTGACGATAACAATGCTCAGGTGATTGAAACAAGGGGTTATCAGACTGTCCAAGCTATTATACTTAACAAGGGATTGAAACAATATGTTGAAAACATCAGTAAGAGGCACCATTGGATCGAAAGAAACTCGATTTGGGCCAAAGGGTTTTCTCATCAAATCGAGTTTAGGAGAGATCGATTTTCTTTCGTGGCAGCAACGGCATTCAAGTTGGATCGGAAAAGGCTGATTAGTAGATTGATAGAAGGGATTAGCCGTTCTATGCCAGCATCATAATGCTGGGATTGAACTCAAGTTGAAGCAATCACTAAAAATTAAGTTGAATTTGAACATAAAACCTCCAAAATATATGAATATCTACTCGTTACTTGTAATGATGTCTCATAATGTTTCAAATTTAATAACAGTAGAATGACAGAGCAAACTTGAAAACAATTGCATTTCTGAGCGATCGAGAATCGTTTTCAGAGATGCATTAAACCACAAAAAAACAGACTGCAATGTTTCACCTACAACAAGATTGAATGCTGCTAAAAAGAGTCCAATCCATGGCAAGCTTGAGATCGGATAATAGAATAACTAGCTCGATCTAATATGGTTATCTTCTACAACTACCTTGATTTGATCTTATAATTGCCTCTTACCGTGGATTCAAGTCTCTCTTGGTACAGCTTCAACAGCTCCGGAGCTTTGTCTTTGTATTGCTTAACAAACCTCTGAATAAACACCTTTTCCGGAGTTACAAACAAGGTCAGAAAACTCAAGTCCTTAATCAAACCTTTCAACAAGTCCCGAGCGAACAAACCCCTTGGGACGATCCGTTTCTCCAAGCTCCGAGCGAAAATATTCTCTTGGAAAACAATGGTCAAAGGCTGGAACCCCATTTCATTCACTAGGAAATCCATAGTGGCCGCGATCTTCTCTTTCGAAGCTTCCAAAACGCCGGGATACTTCCGGAAAGCTTCCCAAATATCTTCTTCGGATAAACCCCATTTCTTAAAAACATCAACCTTACTCTCCATTGCAGGTTGCTCACTTTTCTAAACATGATAACAGCTTGAACGAACTCATCCAACAAAGGATCAAACCCCATTTCCTTAACTTCCTTCACAACCTCCTTAAACCGATCCGGCAGCTTAATGAAAGATCCCGGATGGTAATTAAACATCGATATGATATGCGATTCCGGCACTCCATTTTCGATCAAAGTTTTGATGTTAGGCAACAGTTAAGCATCTAAATTAGACGTGATTAGATAAGGATTTCTCCTGATAGCTATAACAGCCTTCAGTTCGGATTTTAAGAGAGCACTATGTTGATTAAAACAAGGGATTACCTGTTTCTTCATGCTACGACAAAACAGCCAGGGATTGTAAAAGAAGAGCTTGGAGATTTCTGGGTCCCGGACGCCTTTAGATTGGAAGAAGTGTATTTTGGGCAGAATGGTTTTTTGGACATCGGAACAGAGCAAATTGGGTCGGGTCTTGATGATTTGTCGGATTTGGGTCTTGGAGAACCCGTGTTGTTCGAAGATATTAAGGACGGAATCTGGGTTCTGCGGGCTTTTGAAATTGACGTACTTGGAGAGTTTGACGGCGGATTCCGGCGAGAATCCGAGCTTGTTTTTGAGGTAAGAGATGGTGAAAGATACGGATCGATCGGAAGGGGATTTGGATATGAATCGAACTGCGAAGAACAGTGATGGGTTGTTGGAGAAGGGATTGTTTGTGACAATGCGTAAAAGATTGACGAAGTTGGTGATGTTTTTGTTGCTGCGAGGATTGAACATTGTCGGACGCAATGAAGACAATGAAAGAGAGAGGAGAGGAAAGAAAATTCAAGCCTTTCTTAGGGTGGGAATGTTTTTCCAGCAAAAATAAGGCTTAAATTATAAAGCGTAAATTACAAATTTAATAGCTGAACTTTCATGCGATACCCATTTTACTCATCATGTTTTTAAAATTTCAATTTAATCACTAAACTTTATATATTGAACTTTTTTTGTCACTCCACTACTAAATAATTAACGGCGTTATGACGTGGAAACATATACCAAAATGAAGTAATTTTGAATCTTTAATAAATTTAAATTTTGACCAAAATGGCGTTCTTTTTTATTAAATAAAAAATTATATTTCTTTTTTGTCCTTCATTTATCCTTTTTCCCTCTTTATTCTTATTTTTCATCCTCTCATTTTCTCTACTGTGTAAGCTAAGGAGAAAAACCATGCGATGGTATTGTGTCTTGACTAGTGTTGGAGCCGACGAAGAAGAAGAAGAAGACATGCAAGGAAAATCAAAAACGATTTTTTGGTATTTTCATCCTTTTTATTTTTTCCATTTTTCCTCTTTATTCTTCTTCTTCCTCCTATTTATTTTTTGGTATTTTCATTTTTGGATTTCAAAGACAGAACAAAAACATTTTTTTGTTTTTTTGGTTCTTGGAACAAGTTTATAAGATCTCCATTGGAGTTGTTTGTGGACTTTCATGGTTGCCTGGTTTTTTTACAGTAGGATTTGGGTTAGGGTTTTGTATAGGATTTTGGGTGTAAATTTCAATTAGTAATTGTGATTGTTTGGTTCTTGAAACAAGTTTATAAGATCTCCATTGAAGTTGCTTGTGGACTTTCATGGCTATCTAATTAATTTGTAATTTTTTTGGTGGTAGGATTTAGGGTTAGGGTTTTGTATATGATTTTTTGTATGATTAATTTTTATTTTATTAAATAGAAATCTTCTGTGGCATCTTATGTGGCTAAAATTTAATATTAAAATAAATCACGTCAACAAGTTGTTAGTGATATAATAGCAGAGTGACAAAAAAAACTTAATCTATAAAATTGATTGAGCAAATTGAAAATTTTAAAAGTACGGTGAGTAAAATAGGAATAGCATGAAAGTTCAGTTATCAAATTTGTAATTTACCCAATTATAAATTAAGTGTTCAAACTTTAGCCTTTTTCACGAATAGATGTATAACCTATTTTTTTTTAATAATTATGGTGTCTAACGTTATAAATATATTTCCTCCGTTAAGTGACACCTTTTATATTATGATAATTTTGATTTTTTAAAAAAAATCAAAATTATATTAAAAAAAACTAATTTCTCTTAAATTATAAAAAAAAAGCCATAAAATCTTTAAAATTCTTAAATCCTAATCCTAATCTATCACTACTGTCCTTTTCGGTCACAACTATTGCCGCTGAGGTAGTCCCCGCCTTCCTCCTAGTCATACGTCATCGTAATTGCCTCCGATTAGCTGTCAAAATCACGTGTGATGACGATTTTCATCCTAGGGTTCGCAGGGTACAAAACATCGATTGGTCGTCGATTGGTTACATAGGGGTATTGATTGCGGGGGGAAATGATGTCAGGTGGAGCTTCGTCAACAACAAAGGGCAGTGACCGACATGAAATGAAAGTTTTCAAAGGTTTGGGGTTATTTGGATTTTTTTGTATTTTTAAATATAATTTTAATTTTTTAATTTTAAACAAAAATTTTAAAATTATTAAAATGTGACACATGTCACTTAACGAAGGAAGTTAACATCATTTACAGACCGAGCACCTAAAATGATAACGTTTGTAATGTTAGGTATCGTGACCACTCAAAAAACAATTTAAGCACATATTTGTGAAAAGTATTATAGTTTGAGCACTTATTTTATAATTAAGCATAAAATAAACCCAAATGCTTCAACTTTTATAGTTGTGTTACTGATATATATAAGGGTAAACTACACGTTTAGTTTCTAAATTATTATTTTTGTTCTATTTTGGTACTTAAATTTTATTTTATTTCAAAATCATACCTAATATTTAGTTTATGTTTCATTTTGGTACTCATCGTTAAAAGCTTAACAATGATATTGATGTGTTACCATAAGGTAATGTTACATCATCATTAAAAAATAAAAAATGACACATCAACTTTGACCAACTTTTTTTCGATTTGCCAAAATGACCAACAAAATCGCAATGCGATCTCTAAATCGTAACGCGATCTCCAGTATCGCAAATCAGTTTCCAGATTCGCAACGCGATTTTGACTATCGCATTGCAATTTTAGAAAATCGCAATGCGAATATGTAAATCACAACGCGATTCTGACTATCGCAACGCGATTCTGACTATCTCAACGCAATACATAATCGCAACGGGATTCTGACTATCGCAACTCGATTCTGACTATCGCAACGCGATTCTAACTGTCGCAACGCTGAATTTCAAATTCGCAACAGGTTTTAGTTTCGCAACACAAATGTTTTGGGGGTATATAACTACGCAACAGCAGCAACTCATAACCTAAATCCCTAAATCGTAACTCATTCCATCTCCATCTATCACTCTCTCTGGCGATATCCGTTCCTATATCCAACGACATCCTTCCCCATCCGGCAACAGGTTTTAATTTCGCAGCTCGTTTGTTTAGTAAATTAATTTACAATAATGAAATCATCTAATGTTGATCATGTTTGGATAGATTTGTGTTTTGGAGGGTTATGTGAGAATGTTCATGGTGTTTTACAATATATGCCTTTACCCATGAATCTTCAACTAAAACTGTCATTAAAAAAGTTAACTTATGAAAATATAATGTTACGTGTTGCAAATAAATTGAATTTAGAGCCCTTAAGTGGATTTAGGCTATCTTATTAGAGAAAAGGTAAAGTTTATTTGTTAACCGACAATGAAGATGTTGAACGATTCATTGCTTACATTAGTGTTTCGCAAGATGATGTTACATTGTATGTTGTTGAACCTAGAAGTAGTGAAGTTGGGTCAGTAGCGGGTAGTAATCAACTAACTTTTTCAACCCCAGTTTATGGTGCTCAAAATTTAATGGTTCCACCACAATTTCATCACCAATCAAATTTTGTTTCACCACATTTTCAATACCAAACACAATCTCAAAACCCACAACCTTCCCATAATCCAAATCCCAATAAACTTTCAGCACCAAATTCCGGTTTTCGTATTGACCAATTAGACGATGATGAGCCAACAGAAAAAATTGTGAGTACTAGTCAGTATTCGAAATTTGATCTTGGTCAATACCCGGACTTTGATCTTGGTCAATACTCGGATTTTGATGATGTTTCAGAAGAAGAAACACACCCCGCGTGTAATAATTTTGATATTGGTCAATACCCGAATTTTGATGATGAAACAGCCGCTGCCGAGGAAGATGTTGTTGATGATAATGAGGAGGAAGTTACGACTGTGAATGAAAATGTTGAACATCCATTCTGTAATTCATATAACCCTGAAGAAGAAAAATAAGAAGAAGAAATCCCCGAAGAAAATGCCACGGGAGTATAACCGGAATATGCCAGAATTACTTCAGATACTGGAAGAAGAGTTGGTAAAGATAACATTTGATTGTTACACAAAAATTATTTGTATCAAGAAAGATGATTGTTTTGATACAAAGGAAGACTTGAAGATAGCTTTGTATACGAAATGTGTGGAAGATGGCTATCAACTAAAAGTTAACAAATCAAGCAAAGATCGTTTCGAAACAAGGTGTATGATTGACAAAAACTGTACGTGGCGTATGATTACAAAGAGGATAAAAGATTGCAAAATGTTTCAAGTTAGGACTTTTATTGATAAACATACATGTTCAAGAACCCAAGTTTTTCCTCACCATAGACAGGCAAACAAAAAGGTGTTGGGTGGTTTTCTGGCTGAGTTAATGTTTTTGAATGGCAGGTATATCGGGGACATGAAATTATGACTGACATGAATGCTCGGTTCAAGATTAGTATCTCATATTCTCAAGCTTGGAGAGCCAAATGTTATGCCTTGGAATTGTTGAGGGGGTCGCCAGAAGCATCGTTTGCCCAACTGCCAGCTTATTGTCACAATTTAAAGCTGAAAAATCCTGGGTCGGTAACTCATATCAAAACAGATAGAGATGGATGCTTTGAGTTACTGTTTATCGCCATTGGTGATGCTGTTAGTAAATCAATATAATTTTGTTGACTCATTTTTGTTAGTTACGTGCATTTCACATTTAAATGATTATATTTCTTGTGTATATGATTTTGTAGATTCGTTCGTTTATTACTTGCATGCCCCCAGTTATTATAGTTGACGGAGCACATTTAAAAGGTCGATACCTTGGAGTAAACTTATTAGCAGTAGCCATGGATGCTAACAATGGGATACTGCCAATAGCTTACGGGGTTGGCAAATCTGAAACCTCTGATTCATGGACATGGTTTATGGGACATCTTAGGGATTGCATAGGTCCTATTAGCAATCTGACAATCATATCCGATAGGGCAAACTCAATTGACAACGCTGTTAGAAGGTGTTTTCCAGATGCTTTTCATGGACTTTGTGGTATTCATTTGTATAGAAATCTAAAATCAAGGTCTGCTGGTATAAAAAATCATAAATGGACATACTATAAGGTTGTAAAAGCTTATCGGGAAGTGGATTTTAATAAGCATATAAATTGTTTAAGACGTGTTTTGCCTCAGTGTGCTCAAACACTAGAAGATGTCGGGTTTGAAAGATGTTCAAGAGTACATCAACTTGGAGCAAAATATGGTTTCATGACGTCTAATAGTGCAGAATCAATCAACGCTCTAAGTCGTCATTCCCGGAAATTACCCATTACTATGTTAATGGAGTTTTTTCGAGCCTCTATTCAACAATGATACTATAAGAAAAGAAACCATGCATGTATTATTTCTTTAAATTCGTAACTTATCATATATTTTACTAAGTATTATTTATTTAAATTTACAGGAACATTGGAACATCGTGTTACACCATGGACTGAAAAAAATATAACGAAACGTGTTGTGAAGTCAACGTCATGGAGAGTTGAACCATGTTCAAACACTTTGTTTGAAGTACTGGATAATAACTTAAATGTGCTTGTCGATCTAAATGCAAAGACGTATAGTTGTATGAAATGGCAAACATCTGGTTATCTTTGTGGCCATGTTATAAAAGTTGCTCTTTATCTAAATCAAGATGATTCAAGCGCATACGCTATGGATTGCTACACTACAGAAGTATATCGACAGACTTATGCCGAGATTATCTACCATATTCCACATACTTCTGAGTGGGACATACCAGATGACTTACAAACAGTTTTGCCACCAGCCATGGACAGAAGGCTACCTGGCTGACCAAAAAGTCACGATCGTATACTGTCTAAGGGTGAAGAGAAGAAGAGATCGACATGTAGTCGGTGCAAGGAAAGTGGTCATACAAGGTTGACATGTGGATCACCAGTGCCATCACAATCATCTTTTCCTCTACCAAAATATGGATCCTCATCAAAATCCAAAGCTCATATGGTGTCAAGAAAAAGGCAATCAAAATCGCAATCAAAATCAAAATCCAATCACAACCGGCTTCACCTTTTGGGACTATTAACTTAGGTGATTTTTAAATGCAAACGTTGTATTATGTGTATTTTATGTAACATTTTCAGTTAGGCATGTATTAGTAACTTGAGTTTGAACATTGCTATGATATGTTCAGTTGTTATCACTTATTACACAATTATTTGAATATCGCAACGCGAATTTGACTATTATGTGTAAACTTTTAACATTTTCAGTTAGGCATGTATTAGTAACTTGAGTTTGAACATTGCTATGATCTGTTCAGTTGTTATCACTTATTACACATTCATTTGAATATTGCAACGCGAATTTGACTATCGCAACGCGAATTTGAATATCGCAACGCGAATTTGACTATCGCAACGCAAAAATCACAACGCGAATTTGACTATCGCAACGTGAATTTGATTATCGCAACGAGAATTTGACTATCGCAACGAGAAAATCGTAAATCGTATTAGACTATCGCAATGCGAATTGACTTTCGCATTGCGATTTTGACTTTCGCATTGCGATTTTGACTTTCGCATTGCAATTTTGAGTTTAGCGTTGCGAAAGTGTACCTTCAACAGGTCTTTTGCCTTCAATATGATGCAGATTGAAATCAACAAATCAACTTTTACATTTCAATCAATTAAACAAGCACAAATAAGAATTATTTACACATCAATTAAACAAATCAACTTTTACAAATCAATTAAACAAGCAAAAAATGCTAATAATTCTTATTTTCCTCATCAATTAAACAAATTAGACTTTTAAGAATCAATTAAACAATCAAAAAAAGTGTACCCTAGACAGTTGTTTATGCACCCATACATCAATTTCACGCAGCTCACTTGAGGATTAACCTACAGAAACCAAACATTTGCTCAAACAACACTTTCTACACATCTAAAACCAACAACAACAAATTATTATTGAATTCTAGGTACTTAACAACACTTGCATTTGACTTACAAATTGTTTATGGACATTTTCATAACGCGGATGCAGGTAGGCAACGTCTCGCATATATCGCTATAGCCATAAAATGCCGAAACCACAAGCCTACTGCACCTCTATCTCTATCGGTGGGAGGTAGAAACTGTGTACTTCCTTTCGTCAAACGCTCCAAGCACATGCATACGAGAGGACCACAATCCCCTCTAGCTTCCTGCGTTTGTTGTGGTGCGGTCTCGTCTCTGATAACTATAACATTGAACTTCTTTGGCTTCTTGTTTCCAGAATAAGTCCAATAATTAATCGCATCCAAGAATTTAGCCAAATGAGAGCTCCATCCCTTAATAATATCTCTCAAATCAGACAATGATATGTAATTTATCATGCTGTCATATACTATTGTCTTCAGGGATGGGAGCTGAAGCTCGACGAGAAGCCAATGAGTACGTTCCAAAACAGGGATAAACACCTGCAATCATAAGTAAATCAATTGCGCACTTATTTATGAACACCTTTAAAATATTTAAAAAAATAAATATTAACCTTATCGACCTCCCACCATGCAGGATAAAGTTTAGCTTGTCCATTAGCTAACACATATGATTCATGTCATTGATTCTTCAAGTGAACTATGTCAAAAGACGTCGGTATAATTGTATATCGCATATTTTTTTCCCTCATTTTCCTTATCATTAGAAGACGTGACACCCATGCATCAATATACCGTTTTACAAAAAAAGACATATATTAGTGAATTACATAAATTTAAAAAAAATTAATCAAAATGAAATATAAGAAAAATATAAGACTTACCCCCCATTGAAATAGCCTTTGTCTTCAACCCCTAATAACACACCCCACCAAGACCGATCAATCAACAAATGTATATCATCGTTGAGTTTGTATATGTCAGCGTAACACCCCTGACTCCGCTCATGTAGATAAAAATCAACTGCGGTCTTAGCCCAAAGGGTATTATCCATAATTGTTTCCGATAGTTTTCTCCTCTCCACTTCATCTACCGGAATGGTACTGGCCAGTAACTCATACGAAAGACAACATGCATCCATCATGTCCGGCACGTGAGAGGGTTTCTCAATAATTCGACATATTACGCCGTGTGAATCGGGCTCTTGAACGATAGGAGAGACCTCTTCAACGATGACAGGGGCATCTTGAACGATGGGAGGGGACTCTTGAGGGATGATAGGGGCCTCTTGAACGATAGGAGAGGCCTCTTGAACGATGACAGATTAGTCGAGCTTCTTCTTACAGAGTCTTCGCACGATTGGGGTGAACGGAGACGTAATGGCACGTGCACGCCGTCTGATGCGTGAACCCCGTCGTACAAGAAAAACCCGACTTAAAGCATCCACCTTATCGAGCCGCTAAAAATAAATTAATACATAAATCAGTAAATAAACAGACATGATATTAAATAGTGAAAACAAAGACAAATATGTTTCAAACTTTCACGGTATTCACCCAAGTCATTATTCTATCATAGTTCACAAAATGCATCAGATAACATTCCAGAAGTAAGCACTTATATAAACATTTAAAAGGACAACATATAGGTTTAGTGCATGTTCAAGGACAACATAAAGAGTAGTAGTTTATTCTTGAAACTTAAATTTGCCACACTGTGAAGTTAGTATTTGTCTTTGTCTTTTGGTTGAAGTAATGCAATCCATTCAAGTTTCAATTTGCAGAAGAAGAATTGTTTCTGAAACTTCAAATCATAACACGAAACTTGAATGTATTGCATTACTTCAACCAAAAGACAAAACAAAGACAAATACTAACTTCACAGGGTTATTTTAGAACTGTTTAGCAGTATTGGAAGCAACCGAATGAATTTACTAAGCAATCTAAGTGAAATGGTTAATCTAAGTGAAATTACGAGTAAATCAAGTTAAATATGAAAAATCTTAAACTTATCTCGTTGCGTAGAGTATGAACCTCATTCTACAACGATGCTACCATCTCACGTAGAGCCGCTACCTCACTACGTAAAGTAGATACCTCATCACGCCATGCACCATTGTCATCGCGTAAAGTATCGACCTCCTCACGCAAGGCATTGACCTCATCACGTAACTCCCCTAACTCATCATGTGGAGGTGGAGAACAGGGAGATAAATGTCGTGGCATCTTTACCGGTCGCCTATCATGAGGTGATGGTGGAGAAGAGGCTCGATGATGTGACGGAATAGGTGATGACTCTCGTTGTAGAGGTGTATAGTGTGGTCGATCAGGTGATGGTTCTGGGTGAGGTGATGACTCTCGAAGTGGAGGTTGCTCATTATCTGTACCATAAAAAAACGCTTACTAGCTTGCCACCAATCAGTGGCAAGCTCAGCCTCCGTGGGTGTCAGCCTCTGTAATGGAGTGTTGGCCTCATAACAATATAAAAGCTCAAACAAAGTTAAACGTGTACTAGTAATAACTTGTTTATATATGGTAGTATTTGTGTTAACTTACATCATTTATTGTCGTATACCGTAGTAACTCTTCCCAAATCAACAGCCGCCGTTTCATCTTCCAGGAAATAACTCTAGGAATATCATTTGAAGTTTTTAATGCATATGTCTGCATGTCGAGAAAAGCCTCAAATATCCAAATCTACAAACAATATAATACACAAACATTAGTAATTGTTAAATAATTAATTATAATTTTGGAAACATTATATAGAAATTCTTACTTTAAAGGCCCAAATAAAGCCTGACAAAGTGTATTTGGAACCATCGCCACACAAACTTTTACGGTCATCAAAGGCAGACGACAACTTATTCCAGGTAGCTTTCCATAGATAGGAACCCCACGGAAACAGGTTCCATGCATTTAGGTCCTCTACCAATAATATTAGGTCCTTAGGAATAGGTTGTCTGACCTCTCTGCCTAAAAAGCTGGCATGCAAAAGTACTAAAAGGCATACTCGGACAACATCGACGTCATCCATCCGAGTAAAATCATCTTTCTTATTCAATAATCTCGTCAAGTCGTCGACGTGTAAATTTGGCTTCTCCATTGACAGCTCAGGAAAAATGCGGGATAACCATGATGGGCGGGTAATATGACTAGTGTATCGACCTAAATCATCGTGTCCAAAGCGTAGACCAGTGATTAAGCAAAACTCCTCCCGCCCAAAACACGTATACGCCGGTGGAAAATGAAACCATATCTCTTCATTACCACATTTTATACTCTCGGGTAGATCGCTAGTCATGGTTTAAAGCCACAAATGGGTCAACATAGCATCTCCACCCGGATGTTGTACTTTCAGCCATGGCCCGAAGCAAGTATCCTCAAACAATTTTCTTTGTACAGGTGAAAGCTTCGACGTAATTGTAGTGACTAGGCTTATTTTATTCCTTAAGGTCAATTGAGCCGAAAAAAAGTTCTACAAAAACAATAAACATACCAAGTTAGATATACCAAAAACTACACTTTGAAGATATACCAAAAACAATAATAAACATAAAGAGTAGTAGTAGTTTATTCTTCAAACTTAAATTTGCAACACTGTGAATTTCGTATTTGTCTTTGTTTTTTGGTTGAAGTAATGCAATTCATTCAAGTTTCAATTTGCAGAAGAAGAATAGTTTCTGAAACTTAAAATCGCAACACCAAAATGAAAATCGCAACACGAAAATGACTATCGCAACGCGAATTTGACTATCGCAACGAGATAATCGCAACTCTAAATGAAAATCGCAACGCGAAACTAAAATCGCGTTGCGATTTTCATTTCGCGTTGCGATCCTCGGTTTCAAATAGTCCATTGTCTAAAATTGAAACTTGAATGAATTGCATTACTTCAACCAAAAGACAAAACAAAGACAAATACTAACTTTACAGGGTTAAAGACTAAACATTTTAGAAGTATTGATAGCAATCGAATGAATTTAATAAGCAATCTAAGTGAAATGGTTAATCTATTATTGAAATTACCAGTAAACTTATCATCAATTTCAATATGAAAAACCTAATAATAATGCAAAAATTTCAAAATAAAAATAATTAAAAAAACTAACCCTCGGTGGTTGATTTTCCACTTCTGATCGTGAATGATTGTGAGGGTGGCTCTGAGAGATGGAGATAGACGGATTTCGCTAGAGATGGGGATGAATTTCGTCAGAGATGGGGACGGATGTCGCCGTAGAGAGTGAGAGATGGAGATGTTATTGAGTTGTGATTTAGGGTTTTAGGTTAAGAGTTGCGATTACGGGATATATTAATATTCGTGTTTGGAATTTGAAAATAAAATACGCGTTGCGATACTAATGGCGCTTTGAAAATCGCATTGCGATTTTGTATTATCGCGTTGCGATAGTCACAATCGCGTTGCGATTTACATATTCGTATTGCGATAGTCAAAATCGCGTTGCGAATCTGGAAACTGATTTGCTATACTGGAGATCGCGTTGCGATTTAGAGATCGCATTGCGATTTTGTTGGTCATTTTGGTAAATCGAAAAAAAGTTGG
This sequence comes from Hibiscus syriacus, assembly GCF_006381635.1. Classification (NCBI taxonomy): domain Eukaryota; kingdom Viridiplantae; phylum Streptophyta; class Magnoliopsida; order Malvales; family Malvaceae; genus Hibiscus; species Hibiscus syriacus. The sequence goes on along the minus strand of NW_024062648.1, from coordinate 360,168 downwards.
TCAAAATCGTATATTATAAAGAATTTTCGGTCACTGAGGTTATTTTCTCTTAAAATAATTGTTATAATATTTCTCTTTTTTGTACTTTTATAATTAAATTCTTATTTTTAATAAAAATATTTTTATATATGTCAGATTAGATCGTATCATATACGATTTTTAACCTTAAAATTTGAATTAAGTTTCGAATTAAATGAAATTTTTCTAAACTCAAATAAAACCAAATTAAAGTGAATAAAATATGTTTCTCAAGTCAAATCGAATTAGCTGAATATCTTATTGTCAACTCTAATCATAAATCATTAGTGGTTTAGTGAGAGAATTTAGATTTATAAATCCATTTATGTTGGTTTTAACTCTCAAATAGTGTTTTTAAATATTTTTATAATGATATTAATTACTTTTTAAAATCAAAGTATTCTAAACTTAATCAACAAATATATAGAGAGAGAGTGGGAAGGAGTAAAAAATAATTTTCAATGTTTATTAAAATAATCATTTTAACTCTTATTCATGTTTTTTTTCTTTTTTTATAAATATTTTGACCTTCAATATTTATTTTAGAGCAAAAACACTCGTAAGATTTGATTAAATCGTCATTTTGATTTTTTTGGAGCATTTTAACCCCTAAATTTTTATTTTAGGATAAAAAAGTCATATATTAAAACATTAACTATTTGTTAACTAACGATTTTCATTCAAGAATAAAGATGAGCATGAGTCGCATTAGGTTCTTGGTCAACCCGACCTGACTCAAAAATATAAAATCTCCACCCAAAACTCGACACGAGTTTAAGGGTGACTTCACCCGACTCGAGGTTTTGAGATAAAACTCGAAACCGACCCAAAATGAATATATTTAAAATAATTAGGACTTTTTAGTTGCTTTGGAACAATTTGGAGCGACTAGCTGAAGAAAGACGGGGTTATGCTTCTGGCGGCAACTTGATAGATCCACCTATGTTGTAAAGGGGATGGGAGAGAAATTTTGAGGCATGGGTACAGGATCCTTCACATGTAAGACCGATTGCTCATGCAATTTGGGATCCTCATTTTGGTCAACCAGCTGTTGAAGCTTTTAAGAGGGGGCGACTAATTAAATAATTCAGTAAAGTTAAATATCCTCCCCATATCTGTACTTATAACAAAAACAAAACACAATTACAGCCACAGGTCATGTAACTCCCTGCTGGATAATGGCCATCTATCTACCATGGTCAAACATTTGGTTTGCAAGGGATGGATAGATGAACAAATTTTGCAGCAAAAAAAAAAATGAAAATTATCTTAAATTTACAAATGATGCCTCTTTGGCCTAAAATTTTAAACAAAAATAATAATATGCAGGCAAGAAAGCAAGTGGTCAATTCCAACGGTTTAATGAGGTTTTGATTCGACATGACTCGATTCACCTGTGTGAAGTATTGCAGTCTCTTCGGAACAACGGGGGCTTGGAATTGCACCTGCAAGACATGGGGGAGTCCAAATGCCACTGCAAAGCCTCACCCCTCCTTTATACTTCATCTGCGATTATTTCGGACTAACAAAGCAGGAACCTGAAAACATCGGTCAGCGAGATAACGCCTTCTACACGATTACTTCCGGCTTCCACGATGACGAGCCGTCTGACACCTGAAAATCAGATTATGGGAAAAATAACATCATATGACAATACTTTTGCAACAATTGTAACGATAAGTCACGGATCTTGTTTCAGTGTTTAAGAGAGGGGGGAGAGGGTCACCAGGGTTTGCCAATTGTTTCATTACTCTAAGCAACGAGTCGGTACGCAAGCACATCTGACATCTTTGACTCCTCAGCTCATTAGGAGTGTTAGAATCTTGTCCTAATTGTAATGCCTAATCAAACAACAGAGAAAACGGATTAGGTAACTAGTTTTCTGCAATATAAGAATATTATAGGTTTCCAAATATTAGGATCGGATCTGCAATTAGCATCGGGTCTCATACAACAGCTGTCCTAATTCTACTGTATCTTTTGTTTTATTTCTTCTGGAACAATCAGACTTTTTTTTATCTTGGAGGTACTACCAAAAATTCAATGTGTATTCCTGAATAATTTCATTTTTCAACCATTTCATTTTACCAAGTTCAATGTTAGCCAGATTAGTCAACATTTATATGATTCGATAAACGGAAAAGGAAAAACGGAAGTTAAACCAGTTACCTGATAAACAGTCATGTCATTTAGATTATGTGTATAAGCTCTGCCTTTTGCCAAAGCTGTTATGTCACTGAAATAGAAAATTATGAATGACAATCACCTTCAATCCAAGCTGATTGTAAGTTTTGCATGCTAGAAAGATAATCAATCAAGAACGACATCTTACCTCCGAGAATACACGTCTAGTAACGAGTCATTATCGTCCACTATAGGTATTGAACTTACACGAGCTGAGAAGAAAAACAGCAAAACCTCGTCATAACAATATATAACACATAAATACGATAATATCTCTCATCAATTTGTGCCGGTCTCTTGAGGAATTAAACCCAACCTAGTTCTCCTTATTCACTCCCTTACACATTGGTAAAATGATGACAAAACAGGAAGCATACCTTGAACTAGCATGTTTAATGCTGAATTAAGAGAAGCGTTAGGTCTCAGCATAGAAAATGGACGACTGTTGGATTCTCCGATTCTCGGAACCCATGTACCCAGAGGGATAGCACAAATCGGTAATTGTAGCATGGGGAAGGAGCCAGAACAATGTTTAAAATACCTGCATACGCCTAGAAATCAAACCCCATTGGTCAGGGACAAAGAAGCCATTTACCTTTCAACAAATAAAAGAGAAAAACAAATTGTTTATTGACAACACTATTAAAACGCGCACATTTTAGTATTCCAGAAAGCGATGCGAGATGTAATAATTGGGGAAATGAACCATCTTCTGACGATGAGTGAATGACAGGAATTGTGGCGACTCCATTTTGCAAAAACTTCAAAGCTACATCCTTCAAATTATCAGATGGCCCAGCCTGCATAACCAACAAGAGGGATGAATAACACCACTCATATATCCCTTGACACAGCACGAACTTGTTTTCTCATTGAATATAATTTGTAAAAATGCACTACAACCACATTGGAAGTTGAGCTAAAATAAGATTCCAGCAATATATCATAGCAAAACAAATATCGACTTATTGTGGTCACCATTCAGACCTTGACTCGCACTACACCTAGATAATGTAGGCATATGTCTATACTAAAACACAAACATAAGAACATGAATGGAGAAACAGCTCGCTTCATTTGCAAAAACAAACAGAACACATGCATACAGGTGCATAATAATATCTTTCATAAGTTATTATCTATAACAAAGCACTAAAACACTAACAAAGATAATTTGTCTTGGAATTGGTCTTCCGTGCCCATCAACTTGCCCATTCATGTATGCTTTTCCTTCTTTCCAAGCAGAAATAGTGTGTGTTTCAAGCTCTTCCTCTGTCAAGTTTGATCCGTGATTTCCAAGCTGCATAAAGAGTATGCATTAAGAGAATACACAAAAAATAAAATCAATTTAACAGGCAATTACTTGGTCTAATACTGAGTAACTTTCTATAGTTAGTTGGAATCGGAAGGAAATGAAAAATCTCAGTAGTGTTTGGAAGACTTCCTAGCCAAAGAAAAGGTATATAACGCATTATGAACATACCTCTCTCAGAATCAAAATAAAATCCGAAGCACTAATAACTCCAACAAACTTCCCCTTGCCGAAGTCCCAAAGAGGAGCCACAGGGATACCCTGAAAACGGCTTGAGTCAGAAAAGATAAGTATCCACGCTCTTTATCAGCAACAACTAAATAGGCATGCATATAACCAAGAATGCAAGTAATATCCTTGGAGAAATCTAGATGCATCTATGGCTAGAAAAGGCACTAGGAGACAATGGTTAGCAAAGTAAAAGTACAGACATTTCCTCCCTATCTTTCAGAACAAATCTTAACCAACAAAATGATCAGGAACAGCACATATATCCCCAAACCAGTAACTAAATTCTAACCTCTGAAAGAACTAAACAGATACCTGCTCAGCCAGAATATGAAATGCTTGTTTTACGGGCAAATCAACAGCTAAGGCAACAACCTGCAGGGAAGATCTGTCTAAATTAGCAAACCGGAAGTATCATGTCATGCAGAGAAATTTGTATGTCATCAAGGAGGGCCAATAGGAATGCATCCAAACCTTGCCTGACTCAGGTAGTAACTCATAAGCCGTATGTGCGGCCAAAAATGCAGAGATTTGATGACGGGCAGCCTGTACATCCTCTTCTGAAATCCTAGGCATTGCTTGATTTAATATAACTGCAGAAAGTTGATGCTGGAATTGCAAAAAGGTATCAAAAATCCACTAACAAGAGAAAGTAAAAGGACATAATAAATGAACAAATAAATAGATGATGTATGTACTGCGTGTAAACGAAGAACTAAAATGAAAGCACCAAAACCGAAAAGACTACAGTGCTTGCAAGGCCTATCCAATCTCTGACAGTTAAATTAATATATATAAAAAAAGAAATCATTAGTGTCCATTTGACATTGCGATTGGAATTGCGTTTGAATGTAAACTTAAGCCAATCTAGGTCAAATTTTTTACATCCATTGCAAAGCTAGGTTAAAAAGGGAAAAATACTTCCAGGAAAACGTGATGTATAAACCTATGCCATGACAATGTTATTAAGAATCTCTGAACAAGGTTGTACCTGAGGGACGACCTCTGCAGGTACGGGTCGAGTGTCAAAAGTGTTAACCATTCCATATTCGCCGGCGTTCTTATGAGGTTGTTGTTCATCATGTCGCCATTCACCATCAACAAGAAACTTGTACTGCACATAAGAACCAACAAAAATGATCAAATAAAATACAGAAAATGGTCACGGCAAAGAGATTTGGATTCACATGCTCTAGAAGTTGCTTGACAATAAAGCACTCAAACCTAAATATCCACCCATTTCAACTAATAAAAGCGGCAGGCAATGACATAAGCGCACTGAACATATCAAAAATCAAAGTTACTCAGATTCAAGTGTAAGTGTCAAACACGGATACATTTCCAAAATGAGCATTTGGAGGGCTATATCGCCGTAGTCATATCAGAAAATGCGTTTCAGATACGGATAATTCAAGAAAAATGTAAGTCACAGCAGCGATGTTAGAAATTACCAATGTTCCTACAAGTTTAAATTTCCAATTCCTATAAGCAAACTAACCACCACCTCATGAGAACCGTGTGGCACGGCACAAACGGCTTTAAACACATTGGGACAACCTTCAACCTGAGACATTCGCACGAGCTCAGTCCACCTTCAATTTCAAACGGTTAACCATCAATTCAAATACTAATCATAAGCCTAAATTTCATATCAATAGCATGTTAAAAGAAAGAGAAGTGATTAGTATCACCCATTGAAAGAGCCGGATACGGCGACATTTCTTCCACCATACAGCCATGTAAATTGAACTGGAAACAACACCATGCCTGCTGTGGAAAATCTGCCGGCATCCCTCGCCGGATTCATATCGGAAGCAAACATTTGGCCGCCTTTTTTTTTAATTAATTAAGCCTTTTTAACAACCAAATGGAAAAACACTTTTTTTTAGCAATCAACATCCTTTTTTTTTTAACAATTTTCTCTTCTTCAATCACTGCAAATAAAGAAAATTAAAAAGAAAAGGTTAAAACAACAATTATAACATCAAAGACTTACCTTTACCTGATTGCACGGACAAACCGATTTTTTCAGGGAACAAAAAAGTGGGAAAAAAAAGGGAACTCAACAAACAATGGAGGCAAAAGGGTCGAATTTTGTGGGGGGAAATTCAGTTAAACGTAAGAGTGGGATAAACAAAAATCCAAATCTGAAAAGGGATTGCAAAAAAGAGTTTGATTTTTTCCTGAATTAAATGAATGTGGGTGAAAAGATCGAGATTTGGGGTTTTTGCGATATGATCGAATATGTTTTTCTTTTCAAAGAAAATTATTTTTTTGATTAATAATAAAAAAAATTGCAAACACTAAGGAGGAAAAGATGAAAGCTTTGAAAAGGACATTGAAGGGTAAATTATCGTCGTTGTGTTGGGGTAAAATATTATGGCTGCATTTGGTTTTCGTAATCTAAAATTATCGACGAAAATAAGATTATTGGAATGTAATATTATCTAATATGTTATTGGGAATATTGTATTGTTGTGTTTGGTTTATTTAACAGAAATATAAGATTACAATTTATTGTTGTGTTTGGTTTATTTAGCAGAAATATAGTATTACAATGTTTGGTTAAATGAAAAAAGATTATTAGAATGTATATTTTACCAAATTGACTTTATTATATATTTATTTTTTTAATAAATTAAATTATACAATAATTAATTTATATATATTTTTTAAAAATTTTAAATTCATAAAATTTATATAATTTTTTTTATAAAATTGAAAATATAAATATGTTTGATGAAAGGGTAAAATTTTATTTTAACTCATGAACTTCATATAAAATTCTAATTATGAATTTTTTTGTAAATCTAAAATAGTTTTAGGATAAATTTGTAATTTAACCTTCATATATTTTTTTATATTCAACGACAGAAGAATGATATTTTTGAAAAAAAAAATAAGAGCATTTTAGTCCAAAATATCAGAAATATAACAATACCTAATGGAATGAGGAATCATATTCCCGATAATAAGCCTCCAAAATACCACTATTGAGAATAACTTATTATCGGGGTTGAGAATCTTTACAATCCAAACGGGGAAATCACGTTTTATTCCCTTGATAATCTCACATAACTTGATCCAAGCGTCCCTAGGAGATTTCGATGCTGAAAGTGTAGGGGGCCATCATAATGACAAATTTACCCAAATTTATGTAAAAATATTCATTTTAACCTCTATTTCTTTAAGAGTATTTTAATCTTTAATATTTTAATATTTGATTAAAATATCTTATATAAAAAACCCGTTGATTAACTAGCATCGAACAAGTATTGTTAACACAAATAAGTATTTAATTACGGACTTGATACAATTATTTGTCAACATTATGGAAGACGTAATATATATTATCGTATTACTTTAGATGATATGTCACTTGTAACAATATTATCTCGAGCGAAAAAGTACACATCACGTCGTCATTTAAACATATCAAAATATCATATTAGTAATATGAATTGTTAGCTAGTCCATTAATTCATTCATTCCATAGGATATTTTAACAAAAAAATTGAAATATCAAGTTTAAAATATTTTTAAACACGAATATAAATTAAAATGATTGTCTGTATAATATTTATGGGGAAAAATAATTTAGTCCATTAAAAGGAAAATGATTTTTAATAATTGCGGTAGCTACAAGAAAAAGTTTTCCCTGTTGATAAATTTTCATTTTTTTTTCTCATTGCTTCAACTGAAGTTAATATTTAAACGTTTTTTCTGTGATAAAAATTAGCTTTCATATTTGTTAGAATAGTCATTTTTACATTATTTTATTTTAGAGTGTATTAGAATTGCCTATCCAGCTCAGTTGGTAGAGCGCAATGCTTTTAATTTTGTGATCGTGGGATCGAGTCTCACGGTGGGCAATTCATAATTATGACCGCCGAAGGTCTTGTACGGAAGCTGCTCTCAACCTGGCTTTGGGGACAGCCTACTATCCTACCTCCCCCTTACCCCATTACATATGAAAATAGGATCAACTAATTTTTTTATTTATTTTATTAGAGTGTATTAATTCTCAATGTTTTATTTTTTTTTTATTACAATAGAAATTGTTAGATGAAAGTCATTAGTTGACTAGCATGCAATATATACGGTTGAAATGACATTTTTATGTATAATTATTTGTTGATTCAACATATAACATGTCATCACTCGAAGGCGATATGATGTTAATGTGATACATCATAACTTTAGGTTACATATTACATAATACATAAATAATTAAACACGTATAAAATTATCACGTCAGTAACATGAGTTAATCCTTAATTAACTATACATTTCATTCAATATATGTTATTTTGACTAAAAATGGAGTGTTCCAAAATATAAGAACTAAAATGATGTTTTGACAAATGTTAATAATTATATTTTAAAAATCATGCCCGTGTTATTTATTTCACTAATAAAATGATAACATATTTCACTAATAAAATGATAACATACAAAATAAAAGGGTAATGAAGTCCCAATAGCAAAATATAATAAACAAAGAGAGAGAAAATAAAACACACAAGAAAAGATAGTAAATTAAAATTATTCTCGGTAACATATTTCTTTAGTCGTATATTAAAATTGTCGTACGCAGAACTTCTCGAAAAAAAATGATAGGCCATTACATGTGTAACTAGAATTGACATTTTAATATAATTTATTGGATGATTTATAAGATTTGTTGTAACAAGAATAATTATTAATTGTTTCACTAAAAAAAGTTTGCAACAATTATCATAACTATGAAAGAAATTTATCAAAGTTTTTAAAAACTGACAAAAATATGAACTTTGATTTTTTTTTATATAAAAATGTATGGACTTTTTATTTTAAGATTGTGCAATATTTAGAAAGAAGCATATAATTAGGGTAGTTCTATTATACGATATCCTTAATATACGACTAATGAAAGATTTTATTGAAAATGTTAATACTTTTTAATATTTTCGGTAAAGCGCTACCCAAAATATTATTTTTACCAGAAATGTTAATTCGCTAATTAATTTTTGATAAAACACAATTTTAACATTTTCTGTAGAAAAAAAATAATGTTTTAGGTAGCATTTTACCGGAAATGTTAAACATTTTAGGTAGTGCACAATATTAATATTTTCGGTAGAAAAAAATAATGTTTTAAGTAGCGTTTTACCGAAAATGTTAAAAGAATATTAACATTTCCGGTAGCATATTTCCTTAACCTTATATTAAGACTGTCGTACCTGAGACATCCAATTATATTTAGCATAAGACTTAGACTGAAATATTTTGCAAAACGTACTAGAATAATGACACATCTCTTGTATTATATTTAAAAATAAATATAATTAATACGAACCAACTTACTTCAATGGTTAAAAGAATCATTGTTGTTCTTAGAGGTAACGGGTTCAAACACCAGCGATTGTAACAATGTGATTGAATGTTTATTGTCAAATGATTAAGAGTATTTAAAACATATAATATTTTATAATCACCTTAGCTTAATAAAAAAATAAAAAAAAATAATTAAATGACAAATATGTCTTTATTCTAACTCTATTTATTATATATTTTTTTACTTTTTCACAATATTAGTAATAATAATACTTTAAAATTTTCTCTATATATAAAAATACGAGTTTGGATAATTTTTTAAAATAACTTCGAGTCTGTAAAAATAAAATTTTAAAAACAATTTTTAGGTTAATCGTTGTGGTTATTATTCTCGTATGATCATCAATATCGCTCTTATGGTTAGGGATGACAAACGAGTATAATTTCGTGGATTCCGCACCGTACTCGTTCCAATTGAGGCGGGGATGGGTATAATTTTAGTGGGTCGTGAGTGGGTGTGGATTTAGAAAGTGGAACCCGTCGCAGGTAGTGGGCAGGTAATGGGTTTGAGACCTTACCCGCCCAGCATCCGCCCGCCCCACATCTGCCCGCCCAACTAAATATCTATTAAATTTTGGATCATTATGAATTTAGGTGTAATTTTAGAGACTAATTTATAAATCCTAATAATGTATAAGATATAACTTGTAATTTAACCAAATATTAGGGATAAGTTTATGCATAATTTTTTTTCTTTCAAACTCTCGTTACTGCGCCGATCTTTTAAACCTCTGGTCTCCACTCTCAAGCTTATTCAGGTACGTTTCTTCCTTTTTTACTTGAAATTTAATTTTTGTAAGAGTCATTTCCATAGTCATTTCGTTTTAAGTTCCTCTACATTTCGTTTTAAGAGTTTAATTTTTATTTGCTCGTACTAATTTTTAATTATTTTTTAGATTCATCTCAATGTTTGTTTTAAGCTTAATTTCTTAATGTTCTGCAAATCAATATCTTGTTACTGAGCACCCACGTTTAGGCCAACAGAGTCAGATCGTTGCTTCTGAAACCTCCATTTTTAACGCCACTGAATAGAATTAAGTGTTAAGAGATTTAATGTCTTCCTTGTGCAATATTACTTTCCCCTGTTCTTATCCCCAAAATTAAATTTATATTTTTTTTATCTTTTACTAACTGTAGAGTTGTCATTAGAATAATGACATAAAAAACTTATATAGGGTCAAGTAAGCATCTTTTTTTTTTGGGATGTGTCAAGTAAGCTTCTTTAGTTCGATATAGTAATGTTATTTGTTTTTTTCTTCTAATCTCTACCGAGAATCCTGTTTTAGGAACCTCCTAAACTATATCTTAAAATGAAACACCAAATTTACTACTTTTCTTACTGTTAACATATAAATAGATGAGTAAATGAATGTTCTACCCACATCTTTCACATTTATTTATGATAAGTAAATGGATTGAAGAGAAATCTTTTTAATGATATGGTTTTCTTATCGTTTATGATTAAAAGGCTGTAATTTTTTTTGCTCATTTAAAAAGGGCCTATACTGTATTCTCTTTTCTGAAAAGCTGCTATTTTTGGAGGTTTTAAATCATCTTAATTTGCTTCGACAAAACTTAATTGTTCTCAGCTTTTGTTTTGGTTAAATTTGATGATATTTTCTCATGATTTTGATGGAATAGTTTAGTTCAAAGAAAGCAGATGATAGAGAAATATAAATATATAATGTCCTTAAATCATATGCGTGTAATTCAATTGCCCTTTCCTATTTTACTAAAAAACATAGTTTTCTTTCTTTTATAATATAATATAGATTTTCTTGTTGGATAACATAGTTATAATTTATAAAGCAAGCCGAAGATACGAGAAGTTTATTGCTTAACATATTTATTCAAGCAAAACATAGTCTGCAAGCCCCATATTGAGTTGTCACTGATCGTTGGCCTGAGCTTGAAGTACGAAACATTACACACATATATGATGCATCCCCTATTAGGTGGGTAGTGGGTGTGGGGATGGATTTGAGAATGTACCCACATGGGCGGGTGTGGATTTGAAAATTTTTACTCATCATGGGAGGTGGGTGGGTGGTGGATTGAAAAATATTAGGCGGGTATAGGGATGAGAAGGGAGTACCCGCACCCAACCCGCCCGTTTGCCATCCCTACTTTTTTTTTGGATAAGTAGAATTTCATTCATCCAAAAAGAATGCAGCCAAACTGCTACAAACATAAATCAAGTCATTATACCTGCCCCCAATCTATACACAATTATCTATTTACAGTATCTAGTCTATTCATAGGGCTCCTGTACAGTTTGATTCTAACTGATTCTTTAACACTACTAACAACAGCGCCAACCGAGCAATGCACCCTCTAAATTGCCTATAACTTCATTCCTCCCAAATGCAGTAGATAAAACCAGTCCAAGTCAGCTTTAGTATATGCACCAGCAAGGATTTTCCTTTAAGGTTAAGCAACAACCATTGAAGAAAATCATTCCAAACAAGAGGCGCCTGGTTAAGACCACATGAAAGCAAGATAGCACACCAAACTTCATAAGCATAAGTACACTCAGCGAAAAGGTGAAAACGAGATTCGAGACCAAAGTTGCACAATCTACAAACACTGTCCGTTGTTATACCAAATCTAGCTAATCTGTCTTTTGTAGGCAATCTATCCAAGATAACCATCCATGAAATCAGTGAAAATTTTAGAATATGGCCAGGAAACCACACAAGGCGATGCTAGCATACCTTCTCACTCCTACTTCGAATATTATCCCATATCTAACTGGCTCTAATTTGGTTCAGTTATTATTGGAGCAAAATAACCTCGCATCTTCATTTCTCATTTTGAACAGCTTAGCTATGATCCAACTAAAATGAGACTTGTATTCAGCATACCAGAAATCAACAGTTCTGAAATAGTAGGCATTTATCCAAGCAATCTAGAGAGAACCTTCACCTGCCAAAATTTTCTTGATAAGTAGAAGGCATCAAGCTTTACTCCAGTCTGTCAAACTCCTCAATCCCAAGCCTCTATAAGATTTCGAAGAGCAGATCTGGTTTCAGCTGACCCGTGCTCCTCTAGTTGGGGAATCACATCACTTCCAAAAGAACCTCGTGCATAATCTCTCAACGTCTTTAATGACCCTTTTAGGCAAAATAAGTTGCCTACTCTAGTAGCTAAAGATACTGAATAGGACAGATTCGATGAGCTGAAGCCTGCCCCCAAAACTCAGTTTCCTGTTGGACCATTTACTAAGTTTCTCTTTTACCTTAGTCACCAAAGCAGAACAATCCTTGCTAGTAAGTTTCCTAGTTACCAGAAGAACCCCGAGATACTTAACAGGGAGCTTCCCTACTCTGAATCCAGTACCATACTGAATTTGCTGAAGAACAGACTCAGATAGACCATAAGCATTGAGTTCAGTTTTCTGGGCATTGAGCTTAAGACCAGAAAGATCATAGAAAGCCTCAAGAGTACTTAAAACACCCAACACAACATCCATAGAACCATGGCAAAAACACCAGTAAGTTATCAGTAAAGCAAATGTGTGTAAGTGAAATCCTCTTACACTTAGGGTGATACCTAAAAATTCCCCTTTTTGTAGAAAAATCCAGCAAGGAAGAAAAGAACATTAATTACCAACACAAAGTGGTAAGGGGATAATGAATCCCCCTGCCTAACCCCTCTAGTACCCTTAAAATAACCCACAAGGCTACTATTCAAGGAAACTAAAAATTGGGAGGAAGTAACACAAGCCCTTATCAATCTACAAAACTTCACAGGAAGACCTATAGTCTCAAGCACAACCATCAAAAAATCGCAATTCACAGAGTCAAAAGCTTTTTGTAAGTCAATCTTAATAGCACATCTAGGAGACATATTGTTCCTAGAATAACCTTTAACAATTTCCTGAGCTAGTAGGGTATTATCAACAATATTCCTACCTTTTACAAAAGCAGTCTGACTAGGAGAAATCATACTAGAAAAAAATGAGAGACGACCTAATAGTGATGATCCTAGTGATAGTTTTGTACACTACAGTGCAATAAGAAATGGGTCTAAAATCTTTTGCCATACAAGCATTCAAAGCCATAGGGACTAAAACAATAGTAGTTGCATTAAATGCTGGCAGCAAGGAAGAGGAAAAGAAGAAGAACCTTACTGCAGTTAAGAAATCACAGCCCACCACATCCCTAGTAGCCTTGAAAAACCAAGAAGAATACCCATCAGGGCCAGGGCTTTTACCATTACCTTGCCTAAACAAGGCTTCCTTAATTTCTTTATCCTTCACCTTCTTAGTAAGCATATATCCAACACCATCAGGCAGGGAAATATTAATTAAGTCTCTCAGACACTCCACATGAAGGCTTTTGACCATAGGATCTGCAGTACCAATGAGATTAGTGAAGAAGTTCACTAACTCAGTGGCCATGTCATCAAAAGAGTCAATATGCTATATATTTTCAGTCACTAAAACCTTAATGGTGTTCCTCTTTTGATTAGATTCAACGTTTTGGTGAAAAAACTTTGTGTTAAGGTCTCTCTCTTTTAACCAATGCACCTTTGCCCTCTTTCTGTAAAATTCATATTCTGCAACCTCCAAATCAACCAACTCAGCATGGATCTTCCTCTCTTCATCTATGTTCCTCTGATCAGCATTACTCAAGTTAATCAATTGAATCCTTTCCAGGTCAGCCCTTTTACTAAGAACTCTGTTTGAAATATCAGAAAACTGCTCCTTGTTGAGATCTTTCAGTTTGGGCTTTAGTCTTTTCAATTTTAAAAATAATCTTTGCATAGGATTCCCATCACATTGCTCCATCCAAGACTCCTTTACAATGCCCAAGAAATCAGCACTTGAGGACCAATAGTTAAAAAATTTGAATGGCTTTGGTCTCCTAGCCAAGGCACCATTCTGAGTCCAAATCAAACCAGGGCAGTGGTCATAAACACCCTGTGCCTTAAATTTAGAAAACGAATCAGGGAAAGCATACAACCAAGGATGGTTGACCAATATTCTATCCAGCTTGCGAGCTAAAAATCCCTCATCCTTCCTGTTAGACCAAGAGAAAGAGGGACCTAAGAAGGGGTGATCCAACAAGTCCAAGTATTCCAAACAGCTTTGAAAATCCTCCATATCAAGAGAATTATGTAGACCCATAATCACATAATCAGAACTCTCTTATGCTCGAAAGACAACATTAAAGTCCCCTCCAACCACCCAAGGAGAGGAACCAACCTCATTATCCAAGTTCTTTAATTAATCCCATAAACCTCTCATGGCAACTATGTTATTACTGACATAAACAACAGTGATCAAAGTCCTATAGCCATTGATAATTCCAGCAATAGTTAGGGACTTGTCATAAGTCCTCAAGACAGAAAAGGATCATTGTTTCCTCCACATAACCCATATTCTACCACCATCAGTAGACACAAAATTATCTACCATGTTCCATTCATCAGAAAATGTAGAATAAAATTTATCAGCATTAATTCTTTTAATTCTAGTTTCCAAAAGACACACAACATCAACATCCAAGCTAACCAGCTTGTTCAGTACCTTATACTGCTTAAAAGGGTTATTAATCCCTCTTACATTCCAAAAGCACACTATCATCAATTAACAGCAGGGCCAACACCACCACCAACCCCTACATTCACACTTCCTTTGGCTTTATCTATAAGGTATCTTTTCTTTGTTTTGATTTCATTGAGCAGGACAACAACCCCCATGGAAGCCACCCTAGCCTTCATCTGATCATCAACACCATCACCATCAGCCAATACATCAAGTTTGCTGGAGGAGCCATCATTCTCTTTTTTCCTACCTCTAACCTTCTTCTTTTGGACCATGGAATCTTGCAAAGTGGGAAAATCAGACCCAACATCCTCTTTTTGAGTCACTTCCTCAACTAAGGTAGAGTTAGACACACAATCAGAATCAACTGCAACAGTCTCCAATTTCTCAGTAGTGGCACATATCCCCTTGCTAGCATCCTATAGAGCAGTAGCAGGGTTTGTAACTTCCTGAGCATGGCTAGCAGGGATCTCTTGCAAGGTTGACACAGTACTTTCCTTAGCCATACCAACTAATAATTCAGGACTAGAACAACCAACACCAGTTACAAGAATAGTATTGTCAGAAGAACTAGAAGGCAAAATGGAGTCCACATGAAAGGAACTCAAATTAATACTTGGATCCAGCTTCTGCTTATCACAAGGAATAGAGATGGTAGTGTCCTTCTTCTTCCAGACTTGAACCTCCTGCTTCAAAGCTTCCTTCTAACTCACAACACACCTGCTAGCCAGGTGACCAAAAGTTTTACAACTTTAGCAAGCCCTTGGCAGCCAAGGAACAAAAACACCTACCCTCACCATAGATCCATCCTTAAGGACTACCTAAACCTCATTTGGCATCACAGACCCCACAGAGATAACACAAACTTTAGCATACTCTAACCTACCTCTAGAAGCAGTTATGGAATCCATGTATAATAGATTACCTAAAGCACTAGAGATATAGCTGATGCCTCTTCTAGAGTATAATTCCAAAGGAACATTGTAAAGCTGAACCCACATAGGCATGTGGGAAAGATCAAAATCAAGCCCTTGCATACAGGGTTTCTACTTCTTCAGTTCCAGAGGTTTATTCAGAACGTGCCATGACCCATTCTCGAGTTCTCAGTCCCTAATAGAAGCATTCTCAAACTAAAAAACGTAAAGATTTACACCAGCTAGACTAACCTTAACAGGAGAAGATTTTCCAAAGAGAGCTGATAATTAGTTGCATCGAATCAAAATTAGGAGCAATACCGATAAATTAACCCACAACCACGAAACTCCAATCAACTATACCCTTCTCAATCACCGTCAATGGCGGTTTAACAATGGGGATCCCATCCAGAATCTCAAGAGGAAAGAAGTCAAGCGACTGTTCTTCAGTTCCAACAAAAAGTTTCCTCCAATCAAGTTTCGAAGATACCGAATCCATGAAAAATCCATCGAGAAAGCCAACAATCTCCCAAAATTGATAACCCAGAACGAAAATTAGCACCGAAGAAGTGAGTTAAATGCAAAAAAAAAAAAAAGAATATTGATTAACGATTTTTTCAAATTTGATTGATATTAAAAGGGATTTTTTTTATTAATATATCTTTGTTTGATTTTGGTAGGATTCGCGTCGATTTTGGGAGATTTTCTGTGGGTTTTGATGTTGTTTTAAATATTTTGTTTTATTTTTCTTATTTTTTTTTCAAAATTTAGTGATGTTGGATTTTCGGAAAGGTGCGGAATTTGAGGGTTAAGGTTTTTGCGAGGTTAGGATTAGGGTTTTTGGAGGGGTGGTGGGTTTGGTGATGGATGAAAACTCTGAGTTTGAAGAAGTAGAAGCTTGCTTTCACGAAGATGAAGACGATAATATTAACCTCGATTCCGCCTTCTCTTACATTGTAAGGGTCTAATTTTTGGAGAAAAAATAAATCATTTTTTGCACCTGTTTTCTCTTTCCAAAACCTGGAATTATGCTTCAGTTAATGCCATTTGAGTTTTGGGTAGGAATTAGGCTGAGTTCAGAGTTTCATTATGCGTTTATGGTACTTTGTAGGCAATGCAATTGTATTAAGCTTTGTTGCAAGGAATGGTTAATTTGAAATTATGCTTAATTTCGGGTTTGTTAAGCATAACAGGCAATGTGTTTATCAGTATAAGTTGTGTCTCTCAATGTGCATTAGGGTTCTGAGGCTTCAAGTTTGAATTTATTTGTGGTATATAACCATTGATTCACTGATACAATTTGTTGGTTGAGAAATGATGAAGACAGATGATTGTGAATGTTGACGAATGAAATGATAATTTTCACTTCTTTTGCATACTTTGTGGTTGTCGAGGTTAATTTTTCATCAGCGGGAATGTTAAAAACAACTTCTCAATGTGCATTAGGGTTCTGAGGCTTCAAGTTTGAATTTATTTGTGGTATATAACCATTGATTCACTGATACAATTTGTTGGTTGAGAAATGATGAAGACAGATGATTGTGAATGTTGACGAATGAAATGATAATTTTCACTTCTTTTGCATACTTTGTGGTTGTCGAGGTTAATTTTTCATCAGCGGGAATGTTAAAAAACAACTTAAAGAATATATTTTACAAGGATGTTTAATGTCTTTGTACAGTTTTATAGCTAGTTATCCAATGTGACACAGTAATGATAAACTGGATGCACCTTTGTAATTTGTAAATCATTTCCTAATTTATTTTAAGTTTGAAATTAGGTTACTTTATTACTAATATTTTTTTTGACGTTTTGCTTGAGAAAGCTGAGGCATAGAAAGGAAAGTAAATGATACTCTCAACTTCATAAAACACTTGTCTCTTGGCAGAAATTGGCCTGTATGATCTCCGGATTTTCCTCAACATTTTGGAATTTTTTTTATGTTCATACTGTTTTCTGAATGCCCAATTAAATGTGGTTAAATTTATTGTTTTCTTAATTTATTTGATCAATTTGTATTTGAAATATTGAACTATAATTAGTTCATATGTTATTGTTAAGCTCCCGGAAAGAACGAACATGAAGATGCTTATAACAGTTGGCCTTCAATCTGGTCTATATGTCAGTTTTAATTTACATTTTCAAAACTCATAGTGTTATTCTAGTAGTAATATGGGATTTTATTTCTTAAAGGATGAGAAGATTAAAAACGTTTTGGGCCATTTTCAAAAAGATTTTGAAGGTGAAGTTTCTGCAGAAAATTTGGGTAAGTGGTTCATTGCTGTTTTAAGAAAATTGAAGTTATATTACAAGCTTAATGTTTTTCATTGAAGATGATGACTTAAATTATTATTTTTCAGGGCCAAAATTTGGTGGATATGGCTCTTTTTTGCCTACCTATGAACGTTCTTCTCCAAGATTATCACATCCGAAGACACCACAGAGAAACTCCTCAACCAACAATTTCTCTATGGAGGTATATGGATGATATCTTTGCTATAGTTTGGTCATTTCGTCAGAAGAAGTCCATAGCTGTTGCTTTGGCAACTTAATAAAATTCTAGTTTACTTGAGTGCTGTGGATTGTGTTACCATACAGGGTGCATATCAGAATTTGAAAGCTCCTCCAAATGCCCCCCCAATTGGGAGACCAGGGAACATTTCCTGCCCAAGTAGCAATATTGCAGCTAAACATGATATGCATTTGACTTCTTCTCAAGTTGCTGAGAAGTCTTCCTTGAAGGATGAGAGTTTTAAAAGAGAAGAGATTCCAAGTGATCAGAAGACATTGAAGGTTCGAATTAAAATGGGGTATGATAAAAAAGAACAAAAAGTTGCTGCAATCTATAGTGGTCTTGGGCTTGATTTTTCTCCATCTTCGTCATTGGGGAGCAGTCCTGATGACAGTGGAGGAACAATAAAGATATCTCAAGAAACCCCTAGCGAAACACCCTCTAGCATTCTTCAGGTAGAGGTTTCTTTTGGTTGTTTTCAGGTCTGCATATGAACTAAGGAAGGATGGATTGATATTTTATGCCTTTAAACAGGTTATGACTTCCAATCATGTCCCTGGTGGTGTGCTCATATCTCCTCTTCATGACAGCTTGCCATGCTTATTTAGAAAGGAAAAGGAAAGACCTTCTAGAGAAAATAAATCCATCCCATTGTTCAAGGCATGCCAAAAACATCCTTCCATGTTAGTAGATGAGTCCGTTTTGGGTAATAGAAAACAACTAAATGAGAAGAAAACAATTTTTTTAATTGGGAAAAATGAAGAGCTGGTGGAATCAAAGCATGGAAATCGCATGAATGTTGAGAGTGGGAAGACATTGCTTATAAAAAAGAAGCATGAAACTGAGATTGCAGGAGGGGAGTCATTTCCCAATGACTTGAAACACACAGTTCCAACTAGTTCAGTGAATATTGCTGTGGAAGCCACCACCAGGGTCTGTGATGTGTCTGCAGAAGCTAATCAGAATGCATTGAGGGGTGGATTGTTTTCCTCTGACTCTGCAAAAGAGGATTCCTTGGAGTCAATATCTGGAAGGAGTAAATCGAGTGATAAGAGAAAGAAGCGGGATAAGCGGAGTAGTTTAGATGAAAAGGGTTGGGAACAAAGTATAGATAATTCCAATAAGAATGCTTCACTTCACCTTGGGGACAATGTTGGGAGCAAATGCTACCAAAACTCCGCTCCTTCTAAACTTGAGGAAGATTCAAAAGAAAAGGTTGGTCAGATAGCTACATTTCGTGTACAAATTAAAATAAGTATTCCCTCCAAGAAGGAAAAGACATTGTCCGAAGGCAAGAAGTCAAAAGGTAGCAAAAATAATGGAGAAGTTGCTGATTCTTTGAAGGAAAGCTTGAAACCTGATGCGGTTGCGACCCTTAAAGATACCACTTGTTCTAGTCAAGGTTTTTCTTCAGGTAAAGAAAAGATTCGGAAATTGAAGTTACAGAAGGGTATTAACAAGGTCCAAGATAATCATAGAGATGCACAAAAAACAAATTTCGAACAGAAAAGTGGCCAAATGGAGCCAACAATGAGGCATTTTCAGAATAGGCCAAAAGATTATTGTCCAATGAATTTTGAGATGGAGCAAACTGGCTATTTGGATAAATCAAAGGCAAAATTTAGTGGAAGGATGGTTGATAATCAGCTGTCTGGAGTGGATGCTCCAGATGCGGTTCCTCTCCTCACTGATAAGAGACTTGCTGCTCAGACAGCTGCACCAGCTGCAACTGCTCCTGTAGTCATAAAAGAAAATTGGGTTCAATGTGATAGTTGTCACAAGTGGCGACTATTACCTTTTGATACTAGACCAGAACAACTCCCTGAGAAGTGGTTGTGTAGTATGCTTAACTGGCTGTAAGTTATTTAGATAAACATCTAATATAATTTTTGTTGAATCATGTCTTTTTGTTTGAGTGCATGTTGTGTGTCTGTTTATATTCTTGTGTGCATATGGTCCTTGCAAATAATGGGGGTGTTTGGCAGACAACTGATAGCTGGTAGCTGATTCTAGAAGCTGGTTTGACCAACTAATTTGATTAGTTGATTTGATAAACTGATTTGATTAACTGATTATATAGAAGTGTTTGGTAAAATTTATCTGATAGCTGATATGGGTAAAATGACAAATAAGGGCATGATACATTTAGTTGTTAAGTACATATATGTTTTATAATACTTTAGTCTTTATTGGGGTGAAATTATTCGGATAAAATGCTTTGGACAAGAAATTAAAAATTCCTTAAGAAAATTAGTAAATATTTTTGAAAATTTTGAATATATTTTTTTAAATTTAATATTTACAAATATTAACCTTGTGAGATTGATACCTACTATTAACCTTGTATCAACACTACATTTTTTTCCTACTTTCATGTTTTGTTATATTTTCTTAACTAAAATATATTTGAGAATCTACACCTAAAAAATAGAATAATAAAATAAAATTTCACTAAAATATATTAGGATGGAGGCTATTTCATTAGATTAGGTTTTATGGAAAGGATGTAATTATGGAAATAATAAAGTTAAATATGTCATTTAATATCTTATTTTGCAATAAGCTCTTGCAAACCGCTAGATTTTCCAGTGTTTTCATTTTCAGCATATTTTGCATAATAAGCTCTTTCAAAAGGTGTTTACCAAACACTTAAAATAGAGGGTTTGACTACCAATAAACTATTTATGCTCAAATAAGCTAAAAGCTCTTCAAAAAGCTGTTTACCAAACACCCCCAATTAGAAAAACCTGGTGAAACTGAATAACAGGTACATGTATAGATGCATGTCCATGTGTGTGTACCTATGCATTTGTATTTTGCTTTTGCTGATTTTTGTTGTTGAAATCATTGTATAGGCCAAGAATGAACCGGTGTGACATTAGTGAGGATGACACAACAAAAGCTCTCAATGCATTATACCAGGTTCCAGTTGCTGAGAATCAAAATAACTCACAAAATCATGCCAATGGAAGTGTGTCATTAGTTACTTCAGCTCAGCCTCAGCATCTTGATCTGAACAACTCTAGTTTCAATTCTCAGGCCTTTTCTGTTGAAGGAAAGAAGAACCATGATCTTAAGGAAGTGCTGAAAGAAGGTAGCAGTGGCCTGAATCAGATGTCAAACTCTAGAAAAAAACAACAGAAGGAATCTTTGAAAAGTAAGAGTCTAAATGACATGACTAAGGCTCCCGTTGTATCAATTGTCATGAAGAAATTCACCTTTGAAGAGAAAGAAAGGCTTCTAGTTGGAGGTATTTAGTTGCTATTACTATAAGAATTTCAGTAGTAGTCAAGACTTTTATATTGAAATTATTGTTATTCATTTTGGGCATTGTTTGATTGTAGGTGAGACCAAGAAAGCAAAGATGAAAAACAAGAGGGAGTCTGGTCCTTATGTATATGAAGGTTCAAAGAAAAGCAAAGCAGAAATAGAACACACTACCGACAAACATCACAGTTCTAACTTAGATCACATAAGGGTGGGCCTTAATTCAAGCACTAGCTTGCCAATTCAAGCGAATGGAAGCAGCGTGCAGAATTACAATGGGGGCTCTAATTCTGGGGACGTAAAACATGATATTAAAGAAAAATCAGTAGCTTCTGTGAAGAAAATTGTGGATCAAACTCGGGCCTCATCAGACGGTAGATCATTAGACATGAGAATATGTGATAAAAGGGCTCCTCTCAAGAAAAGGAAATTGGAGAACTGGCAGGACAGTCAAATTGGGAATGATTCATGCATGAGGGAAGAAAGTAGAGGGAGTGGCTTTAGGAATGAAAAGAAGTTACGGTTTTCTAAGATTGAGGGGCAGCAGTCCAATAGAAATGATGGTGATGGTACACCTAACAGGAAAAGTATGGATCACTTGATTGGTGGCATTGAAGTCCGATGTATTGATAGGAACCAGAAATTAAGTAAGCACAAGAAAAAGTCCTCATCTCAAAAAGAATTGGATGGCCTTGATTCATTGAAAAGGGATTCCGGAACTGGACAAATTTCGGTACCAGCAACTTCTAGCCCTTCAAAGGTTTCCAGTTCTCGTAAAATCCGAGCAAATTTTGAAGAAGCAAGGGGTTCGCCGGTTGAATCAGCGTCTTCATCTCCAATGAGAACCTCATATCCGGAAAAGCTTGCATCAACTGCTGGTTCAGGAAAGGATGCTGCAAATAGTGGCATTCCTTCAAGTGGCAATTTTAGAAGATGTTGGAATGGGAAAGGTACTTTTGAGCTTGCTCAATCTGGTACAGAAATGGAAGAGAATATGTCAGGTGATTTTAACCCTGGATCCCATAAATCTTCTACCTTGGATTATCGGGATAAAGATTCTATTTGCAAAATCAGCATTAGAAGTAGACCTTCTTCTAGGTTGGGGAATAGCCATGTGCTCAATGGTGATTCTCATTCTGCTGAGAATGTGCAGCATACTATTGAAAGTTCCCATAATGAGGGTATACTGAACAAGGAGTGTGGTGGCAATGCATTATTTTCTAAGAAATCTAAGAATGCTTCTACTTTACAGAAAAAAGACAGTAAAAGAAGTTCCGCTGCAGATAAGATGGAGGACAAGAAGAACTATTCTGGAAGGAGGAATCCTTCAGGAAAACCATCAAGTGATAGTAGAATGGAGACCCAATTGGATATAAAGATGATGACGTTGATGTAAAATATTCTGCTCCATGCATCAAAAAGGGGAACAATGCCCCTGAGAACAATGTAATCCAAGGTTCTAGTGGTAAAACTAAAGTAATACTAGTAGAGGTAAGAAGTGGAATGCTAAAATCATCCTTGCGTTCTGAAACTGAAAGTTGGCAAGAGAAAAAAGGTCTTCTAACCGTACCCAAAGCAGAACAGGGAGTCATCTTTGATGGGGTTCCAGTTAATGGCTCTTCCAGCGTTGATGTGTTGAAGGCTTTAAAACACCCTGGAAAAGCTAGCAGCAAGAATGCTTGCAGTCCTGTTAGAGAAAATTCCTCCAGCCTGACAGTAACAAATGCCCTGAATGATGCTAAAGGTTTCTTTTCAACTTTTGTCTATGCTGCTTTCATAAAAGTTATAGCAGAAATGGTTTTGCTATTCTAACTGTTACTATCATTTCATTGTCCATTTTCAGAGTTCTCGTTTTGTTTTTGAAAGCAATGAGATTTACTTCCAAGCTGCTCTTAAGTTTCTTGGTGTTGCTACCCTTCTAGAGACCCGCAATAGTGAGAACGGTAGACATGGAGACATGAACCAAATGCAAGTGAACAGCACTGCCACTAAACTTTGCGAGTAAGTGAATGTTTCTAAAGTGAAGGGAAACTGTTGTTTCTTGAACTTGGATATATTTTTTTCGTTTAAAGTTATAGTATGAGTGTTGATTTATCCCTATATCTTGCTCTATCTTGAAATTCTCAATTTGACAGAATGTGTGCCCAAGAATATGAAAAATGCCAAAAATTGGCTGCTGCTGCTTTAGCCTATAAATGCGTGGAGGTAGCGTACATGAGGGTTGTTTACTGCAAACAATCTTCTAGCAGCAGAGATCTGAAAGAGTTGCAAGCAACTGTACAGATGGTCCCTCAAGGTAAGAAGTCATTGGAGGAAAACTTAGCCACCCCCCCAAAAAAAAACCCAACAATATGATTTATTGCAAATCCGTTTAGATGGTGTGAATCCTCTATTTTGTCATGTTTCATTTTAAAATGTAAAAAATTTTAACGAGGCCTCCTATTCTTATCAAAAATAAAATAAAATGTAAAATTTTTGCAATATAAATTGTGTTATCCATGGGGCAGGAGCCCTTGTGACAATGGTTTGTTAATTTGACAGTCAGCAGTGCATGTGGTCCTTTTAGGATCCATTCGAGGCCATGTAATTATTACATATTTGGTTTTCCCTTCCCACAGAACTCTCATTGGGGTAGTGCCCCTCTTGTAATTTCATGTAATGCTTGGAGTAAACATAAAGTATTCACTGTACATAGATGACTTTTGTTTTGATTAAGGTGCAACTTCAGTTGCAAAATTTGTTTCTTCCATATTAATTAGTAGTCTCACTTTCCTGATGCAATTCTCAGATTAAGTACCTCCCAACATCTTTCAAATGGCCTCTTTCAGGTGAATCTCCATCACCTTGTGTATCAGATGTTGATAATAACTTAAATAATCAAGCAATTGTGGACAAGGCTCCATTAGCCAAGGGTAATGTTTCACATGTCGCTGGAACCCATGTTGTCGTTGCTAGAAACCACCCTAGTTTTGGCCGGCTGCTTGACTTTGTAAGTTAATTCGTTCTGAAAGTTCCAGTATTCCCCTCACCCTCCTCTCTCTTGCTTCATTATTATTTTCTATGTTTTATTAGGCAGTGATTATGCCTATAAAATGTTCTTTTCTCCTTGAATGTTCCTTTGGTAGTTAAATACTAATTATATGGACTCGTAAAGTAGTTATGAGGTTGTTGGAGATGGATAAGATGTTAATTTGGTGAAAATAAGGTGATATCGGAATGAAGAAGTTTTGAATAGGATAATGACTGATGAGAATACCTAGCAGGCTAGCACTAGCCATGCAGTATAGACTTGCATTTTCCGACCAGGGTTCTTTGTTAGTGTAGATCTTTCTTAACTTGCTGGTAGTAGAAATGAATTTCTTATTCTTTGAAAGATTATTTGATATCACAACTGAAAGTCAATACACTTGTTTTTCTTCACTGTCTAATAAATTGATGTCAACAGCCTGGCCAAACTTGTAGATTTTAGTGTCAGGTTTATGCTGTTTTCCTTCCTAATTTGAGAGTTTGTCTGTCGTGAAGTCTGGGAAAAAATAATAAATAAGATCCGAAGCCTGTGCAATGATTTTATTGCATAGCAACAAATTCATTCTGCACTGGCCATAGGTAACCACCCGTTATAATCTCATATGAACTTGGTAAGAATTTCATCTCTCAATGTCTATGCTAGCTGATTAGGCTGTTCAATTAGGTACACGTGTTAATACATTAATATTCTGCAGACACAGGATGCAAGTTTTGCAATGGAGGTCACGAGAAAATCCCAAACATGTTTCATAGCTGCTACTTCATCCCTGGAAGAGGAAGACGCACAAGATATCGAGTGGATTGCTTCTGTTAAAAAGGTGATTGATTTCAGCTTTCAAGATGTAGATGAATTTATATCTTTGGTTCAGCAGGCTACGCAGGCCATAGGTCGTTCTGGTTAGGTAGTGCTACAGCTTAATCTACCCCTGTATATAATATTGTGTTTTTTTGGATTATAACCTCCAATGTGCATATTGGAGAAGAAAGGTGAAAAAGATGCATACTTAAACCTGCATTCGAAACAAGTAAAGACGCCAGTCGCCAACAACCTATTGCCTCAGTGTACATGTGTATAAAGTGAGATTTATTTGCAAATTTGCAATGTATATTTTTGTTCACCTTCTTCTCATTGATAAGAGAGCACAGGATGCTCGACTTTAAGTTTTTCGGGTTGGCAAAGAGGGAAAATTCGAGCTTGTTCAGTTAGAGATTCGGAGTTCTATGTAAGATAACGGTCACATAAATTACTATTTTTTCGCTCCATTGTTTCAGTGCCCGGGGAAAAGAAAATACATCAGAGTTTGAAATTCATTAGGCAGCCATTTTCAAGAGGTTGATTACTGATGTAATGTTGTGACAATCAATTTATGCACACTAACAGTTCTCTATTCTGTTAACAATTTTCCCCAGAAATTCAGTTGGAATTGAAAATTATATTCTTTTGGAAGGTTCTGTTGTATTTTTGGTGCTTATTTTCACAGCTCTTCTGAGAACTGTGGGATATCTGTATCGTAATAAGGTTCTGTATTCGTATCATGTTCGTATTATTTTTCATGATTTTCTTTCTTGTTGCAATTCTACTTTTTACGTCCGAAATCATGTCTCCAACGACCGTGATCGATCTAAAGTATGTAATCGTTGTATGATTCGCTTTTCATCCTGTTAGAGGCCTTGGTGGAATAAAATGCAGCAGTAGCTTCAAACATGGTTTGTTCAAAGTATTTTTCATAGCATCTCATTGAGCCTTTCCCAACACACCAACATAGAGTTCTTTACGATGGCTTGATCAATATCTTCTCCTTCCTGTTCTCAGTCCATCTCGAGGTTCGAAGAACAACATTAATGAAAACGCAAAGTGATCGAAAACGTGAAATTTAAATACAAAAGAAACGCATTCAGAAGTGGATCATAGCAGGGACAATACATCATCTCTGGTTGAATATTATTGAGGGATTTCAGACTCAAAAAAATTCTTCATCTCGATGAAAAGGTTATTCACCTCTTCCGTGACCCCTTAAGGATATTAATCAACAATGATTGTCAATTGAATTCAAACCTTATCCAAGCTTGAATGTACAAGTTCTTAGTCTTCAGATCGTTTGGATATAAGAGAATTACATGTATTTATGCTCTTAATGATCTCTACGTTTATAGTGAGTTTGTGTTCTCTCATTTGTGGAGATAAACAAGGACGAACCACGGTAAATCATGTCTTTTGTGTGTGTCTTATTTCATGTTGATATTGTTTTATTTTCTTTTTCTTTTGAAAAATTCTAACAAGTGGTATCACGAGTCATGCTTCAAGATGTTCAATTTCGAATAAATTTATTATTGCGAATTTTATTAGCGATATTGAAGACATAAAAAAGGAGTTTTGCTGCAACGAGTTTTCAGTTATAGGAAGAGCAATTCTGAATCTATCCAACGATGCTTTAACAAATATGACTTACGTAAATATTAAATTTTTTGAAGACTTAAAGATCAATGGTTAAATAGAATTTGTGTTTGTAGAGAGATTCTTAAATATTAACTCAAATTCTAATTGATAATTTAGTTAGATTTTATTATAGTTTCATTGTTAGAAGATTATTTAGTGATTAAGTTTACTTAGGTAAGGTAATGATTCTTGTTGACTAATTTTGATTTCCCTATAAATATATGGTATGTCTTAACCTTTAAAATCATGAGAGAGAATTTTTTTTTTATAGATTTAATCATTTTTTGATCTCTATATTTTTTAAGGTTTATGTTGTAGAGCTTTAAGGATAGTACGTGGAAGAGTTTTTTTTGGGTACATAGTAGAATGTTCTTTGTGATCTCTATGTTTACAATAAATTTGTGTTCTTTAATCCGTTGAAGTGAAATAACATTGAACGACGTTAAATCTCATTTCTTACGTATATCTTATTTTATATTAATCTTGTATTATTTTCTTTTCCGCTTACAAATTCCTAACATTACACGTATACTACTTCACAAACTCGTTAGGCTTACACACGTTAAATACAGTCAGTGGCGGATCTAGAAATTTAACAATGGGGGTCCAAAATTTTAATTTTCTTTTCTTAAAAATAATGGGGGTGCAATTTTTTTTCATTTTTCTTTAACGTATTATACAAAATTTCACTTTTTTTTCCTAAATAAGGTGATGCACTTGGCTTCGACTTAGTGCATCCGCCCCTGAATACAATCCCAATAATCAGTTAAGGAAACAAATCATTTTTACGATAAAATTATACCAATTGAATTAAGACTCGATCGACTATTGACATTAAAATTAAACAAAAAGATACACGAAGTAATTCGTGTAACCTTCGAACGAAACTCTATGAGTATATTGGTTAAGCTAAGGTAATTACAAAGTAATATCTGTTTTAAATATTTTCAATCATTTGACAATTAATGCTCAATCACCCTACTGCAGTCGATGATGTTTGAACATGTGACCTTTAAAAAAAATAACGATTTCTTTAACTACTGATATAAGTTAGTTCATGTATATATATAATTGACATGTAGGCTATCTAAAATATTGCATGGACAGAGAAAACCGTCTGGCATGGCATCTTACAAAAGATTCCATTGCTTGGTGTCATGGTGACACCATCAACATTAAGTACATGTATGTACATACAGTCAAATTTGAATCTCCAACTTTATGGCCTTCCTTCAAATTGTAAAAAACTAATTCGAAATATAATTTTGAAATTCCAACTAAAACACTCGATTCATCAAATCCATAAACATCGTAAAAAGAAAATGTATGTTGGAGATTTCGGTGTAAGTGCTTTCCTTTGGCGATTTTCTCGATATATCACCGGTGACCGGTAATATTACCGATCTAACACCGGTCAGACTATATTTCCCGATCTAACACCCTTAGCAGTAAAGCGCGCCCCCTGCACCGCGCTATACGATGATTTGGCACCACGTGGGGTATAGCGCACCCCCTGAACAGTGCTATACGGTGAGTTGGCGCCACGTGGGTATAGCGCGGCCCCTGTAGCGCGCTATACGCCACGTAGGGGTATAGCGCAGATCAGGAACCGTGCTATACCTTTACTCTCGACATAATTTTATATAGCGCGGGGCATGGTACCGCGACATACCTTTACTCTGACATAATTTTATATAGCGCGGATCAGGTATCGCGTTTTGTATAACTTTCCTCGCTATAAATAC
The DNA here is from genome assembly GCF_006381635.1 of Hibiscus syriacus. Lineage (NCBI taxonomy): Eukaryota > Viridiplantae > Streptophyta > Magnoliopsida > Malvales > Malvaceae > Hibiscus > Hibiscus syriacus. The sequence continues at coordinate 331,597 of NW_024062648.1, read as the reverse complement.
CATTCTCCACCGGTTAATTTCTCACATCTCTCCTCTCAACTTATAAATTAATACAACAATTCCGTCAACGAGTCTATAATTCTGGCAATCTTCTCATATTTTATTTAGAAGTTCATGCGATTTTTCGTTATAAGGTAATTTTGTTATAATTTTTTTATTATATTTATTGTTTATTATGATTATTTGAAAAAAATATTATACTAATTATTTTCAATTAATTTTTGTGTTTGTAAAATTGGAAAGCGGGAGCATACGTCGAAATAGTTTTGCGGTGCATGTAATAATATTAAATTATATTATTTAATTTATTTACGTTGATGTGTAAAAATTTTATTGTGTTATATGTTCGTTCATATATAATTTATTAAATCAGGTTTGTTTCATTTTTTTTTGCAGATTTAATAGTGCCGCACTTTTAAACTCAAATAATGGCGCGACTTTCAGTTATTGTTTATTATGATGGTGAAATTCGAGAAGATGAAACCGGCGTTGTTTTCGTATCAAATGAGCGTGTTAAAATATCATTCAAGAGAAACATAACTCTTGAGGAGTTGATAACGAAGATTTCGAGGAAGATTCATGTTGGAAGTAGTAGAAGAGTGTCGTCGTTGCAATATAGATTTCCAACATCATTGTTGCCATTAACTTATACATCGTTTAAACTTTCGAACAATGATGATGTTGAAATGATGGTTGAAGCTCAAAGTAATTATTCAGACGCCGCTATTGAGATGTATGCACATTTTGTTCTAGTGCGTGCTGTTCGAGGTCAATCATTAAGCTCCCACTATGGGCTAACTGAATAAGTTGATCAAGTTGGCAGCCCGACGACAGTAATGTGTAATGATTTTAATGCCATAATTGGGAGACATTCATCCGCAACTCCTTACGATATGTACCGAGGTAGGTTCACGAACAATTCGTATGGCAACATTGCGTCAAGTTCAAGGGGAAGGCATTCATCTGCAAATCCCTTTGACCTTAATATAGAGATGCCATCGACACAACCATCTGTGCAGTTTCCATTTGACGCGATGGCTTCAAGCTCTAGGGGGAGGCATTCGACTACGAGCTTTTTCGATCTCAATGTCGATATGCCTTCCAGTTCAAGGGGAAGACGTGCAAGTAGTAGGTTCTTCGACCTAATTGTGGAGAGCATGGAGGAACCATCATCTCCACCAGAAGAACCACTTCGTGAGCCTGGTGCGGATGGTGCTGAGACTGGACTATTCATTGACCCAGAATCACCGCAATTCAACTCCGATAATGATGAAGTTCCAGGAAATGTGGCACAAACTGACCCTCCTGCACACATGTATGAAGCTGATTATGGTGCAATGTACGGGCCAGAATTTGCGGATATGCCTCATCTCGGTGACTATGGGTATTACTCATCAATAAATAATGGTGAGTTATCTTTAGGCATGGAGTTTTCAAGCAAAGAAGAAGCGATGATGGCTATCAAAAATTACAATATTCGTAATTCTTTTCAGTCAAGAGTAGACCTCTCCACGACTGAAAAATATGTATGCTACTGTGTCCAGCGCAAAAACGGATGCAATTGGATGGTTCGCGTATCGAAGAGGAAGAGGAAAAACAACATATGGGAACTAACAGTATACAACAGTCTTCACACATGTTGTGCTGGAGGGGTTAACCAAGATCATCCCAACTTGGACTCTGAAGTGATATGCCAAGCCATCATACCCATGGTCAAAGCAAGTTCTCATATAGCTGTTGCACTGTTGATTTCAGCTATACAATCGCAGTATGGGTACATTGTCTCCTATAAAAAAGCTTGGTTGGAAAAACAAAATGCCATTGTCAAACTTCATGGCGAATGAGATGCATCTTACAACGAACTTCCAGGTTGGTTTAGGCTGGTGCGAACGTTGAATCCTGGGACAATTGTGGACTTCGAAACCTCCTATGCATACCATAATGATCGAGTTCTTCGCGATTGATGCCAATTCTACCTGGTTTTTTTGGAGTTACCCACAGGTTGTTAATGCTGTCAAATACTGCAAGCCTGTGGTCCAGATCGACGGGACTTTCTTGTATGGAAAATACAAGCAAGTTTTATTATTGGCAGTTGTCCAAGATGGCAATCGCAACATTCTTCCAGTTGCTTTTGCTCTTATCGAAGGAGAAGATACAACTTCTTGGGCTTTTTTCCTCTGAAATTTACGGGCACATGTTATCACGAGGGAAAACATCTGTGTCATTTCAGATCGCGGAGCTGGGATCAAAGCAACAATGGAGTCTTTGGGTCCAATGTGGCAACCACCCTTTGTCCAACATAGGTATTGTCTTCGACACATTGCCGCGAACTACCATGGAAGGTACAAGAAGAATGATGAGCGTCAATTAATTATGCGCATGGGTAAGTGAAACTTAGCAAGTTTGTTTTCTTTCGATCGTTTTAATTTTGCAAAGACAACAAGTTAGTAAGTTATACATTTTTTGATCAGGTTACGAACTACTTCCTCGAACGTTTGAATTAATGTTTCAAGAGTTGCGGGCGAAGAACGAGGAAGGATATGATTACATCAGCCTCATCGATAAAGAAATGTGGACGAACGCATATGATGGTGGATATCGATATGGACACATGACGACCAACTTGGCAGAGGCAATCAATTCAACCTTAAAGGGTGCACGTCACTTACCAGTAGCGGCTTTGGTAAATACTACATATTTTCGTTTGGGGGTGCTTTTTGCGAAGCTCAGGGGACAAGCTCAAACCTGGATGCAAGGCGGTCATGTCTATCACCCTAAATTAGTTGCAGATCTACAAAAAAAATTGATGCATCAAATGGAATGTCTATAACAAGCTTCTCTAGAAGGCATGAAATGTTTCGTGTCACAAAGTTGCTGCGACCTCTTCAAGGGATTGAAGCTGTGTCGTTAAGAGTAAATCTAAGGGACAGAACGTGCGACTGAGGGTTTTTTCAAGCTCTGAAGTATCCATGCTCTCATGTGATAGGCTTGCTCGCATACACGTCAAGACTATAACCATTTTGTGGATCCCGTATACCTACTATCTGAAGTTTTTAAGGTATACGAATTTGAGTTTCCCCCCATAGGTAATGACAAAGACCCTGATGAGGGTTCAAGATTGGCTTCCGATTGTACCAAATCCGAGTTTATTGAGGGAGCGTGGTCGTCCAAAATCCAATCGAATTCATTGCGATATGGATATTAGAGAAAGATCTAGACAAGACAGAAGATGTGGGCATTGTAGAAACCCATGACACACTAGAAAAACATGTCCACTTCTATTGTCATCAAGTAATAATTGATGAGGAAATGATGTATTTTATTGTCAAATAATAATTCTTCTACTTTAATTTGCATTTACTTCAAGTTAATGTCATTTGATAATCACCGATGAAGATTAAAAAAATAAACACAATCATTAAATTTTAACAAACTAATAACAATAAGTATTAAATGGTAAATGACAACCAAATTACAATAACTGATATTAAATGGTAATAAAAAAAATGAACTGAAATACATTAAAAAAGTCCAACAAATTTAACAAAATAAAGTAAGTATTAAATGAGAAATAATAAAAAAAATTACAATTTAACAAAATAAAGTAAATACAAATATAATAAAAAACAAAATCTATCGATGCCTGCGACGCAAATGTGTTCCGCAGGGCGGTGGCTGTCGGTCTCGAGGAGGATTTCCTCATAACATTGGTTCTGACTCCTCGCTGTCATCATCATCATCGTCGTTGTCGTCGTCTTGCGCAAGTACATGAGGAGCTGATGACGATGAAGCACCTCCGTAGAATAAGGACCCTGGAGGTGTATGACTTACCATCCCACCGGCCTGCGAAAACTTGGAAAACTCATAAAACCCAGACATCGCTGAGTGTGAAAACTATACAGGAGGTGGTGTCTGTGCTGCGACCATGGGTGATGAGGCTGAACCCGCCAAATATATATAGTATATGAACCCCAAGTCGGGTCTGCAAACATAGACCCATAATAGCCTCCAGGAGGGGTCATCAGTGACGGTGGCGGTAGCGGGGTCATAAAAATAGGTGAAGGCGGCGACGACATCTGGTAATGGAAAGGTGATGGCAGCATCATATATGGTTGCGGTGGCTACTGGGAAGGTCCTTCTTGTGCAGCTGAGGATGAACCGGAAGCACCTGCTCTCCGTCCACGAGTCGGGGGACGATGGTGCTGTGTCGGTGAACGTCTCTGTCGACGTCATGGAAATGTCTGCCCTCATGCATCCTTGGGAAGTAGAAACGGTTTCCCGTTACTGTTGAACCACTCATAATAATCCTTAGCATACATCAGGAAGTCAGTAAAAATGGGCTCTCTACGTGGAAGATGCCGATATCGATCCTCCCACAACACGACCCACCTATGATGCCTCACCAGTCAATCTGTATCTGTCTTGCTGCGTCTATCGAAGCTATGCAACTCGTCCATATTGCGAGGTGCTTCCGGAATTGGTTGAAAACAACCAAACTGCCGGAGCACGCGATCAGTGGAATGCCACTCGACGATCGCATAACAGATCAGAGGGACCATCGCCATCCCCCTCAACTCAGGTGGGATCACCTCCCTCACATCATCAGTAGAATATGACACCCATTCAAACTAAAACAAATAATATATAATTTTTATCAAAATAATAATCTAATTATATAACTATAATCTAAAATCAATTTTTAAACATTAAAATTCATACCTGTGTGCCAGCCTTCTGATCGATTAGCACCCTTATCTTTTCTAAATCATCAGGTAGCTCCTGATGATTTTTCCTATCAGTAGACCACCTATTCAAGGAAAAAAAATTTGTTATACGCTGTATAAAATTATTAATATACAAAATCAGTTTTATAATTACCTCAGAAGTAGTGGAAATACGAATGGGTTCTTCACAACGGGACATAAAAAGGGCAATCGATAACATGCCCAAGACTGCAGCAGCAGAAGACATCCGCCGATAGCATTACGCCTGTAGTCAGTGGCTCCACACATCTCCCTGTAAAGCAAATCCAAAACTGCTGAGCCCCAACTGAATGATCCGGCGAGATGAAAGTCACTAAGATGTCGCAACCACATGCAGTGAACTAGGTTGCGCGATTTGTCCGGCATCAGCAACCCTCCTATCAGCTGCAGTATGCATGCCTGTGCATACATCTTAACCTCATCCTCAGAGGCGTCTGCGCTCAACTCCCAAAAATTGGCATCTAACCAATTTAACGGTATCCTACATCCGATAAAATTTTCCGGGACACGTCCTAGACAATCCTGACACAAAGCAGTCCAAGAACCAGAAGCTATCCCCGATATCACATCTCTATCCATCGGAAACCCCAGGTGCATAGAAACATCCTCAAGCGTGATCGTGCACTCTCCGCACGGAAGATGGAATGTGTGGGTCTCCGGCCTCCACCGCTCTACTAAAGCAGAAATCAGATCTGGCTCTATCTTACAGTGACTCTGATATCTACCTATGTAACCGAATCCAACCTCTACTAAATAAGGCAAGACACGGTTGGGTATCACTAACTTAAGATTCCTAATAAAAGGATCTAATACACGGTCCTTCTCCTAAAAATAAATAATTACAAAAATTAATTCTTATTCTAATAATCATGCATTAAATGAATCAACTAAATATTACTAATAATTTAAATTAAATTAAAACGTTAAAATGTTACCGTATTAGCAAAGTCTAGAGATATATGATTTCCATCCGAGCGAAGTAGACTACCTTTCATTATATATCTGCAAAAGAATTATATTAGTAAAATATTAAATAAAGTAAAAACATAATAGTAAAAAATATTATAAAATATACCTTAAAAAGAGAGTATTTGAGAGAAATTTAGAGAATTTGAGAAAATTTGGTGTGATAAAAGTGATTGAGAATGGGGGTATTTATAGGGAGGTTGGGGACGTGAATTAGGGGTATAGCGTGCCCCCTGCACCGCGCTATACCCCACGTGTCAGATATACAGGTATAGCACACTGCAGGGGCCGCGCTATACCCACGTGGCGCCAGCTCACCGTATAGCGCGGTGCAAGGGGCGCGCTATACCCCACGTGGCGCTAAATCATCGTATAGCGCAGTGCAGGGGGCACGCTTTACTGCTAAGGGTGTTAGATCGGGAAATATAGTCTGACCGGTGTTAGATCGGTAATATTACCGGTCACCGGTGATATATCGGGAATATCGCCCTTTCCTTTTATGTTGAAAATAAAATATTATGTGTTTTGGACATGTGGGGATTCCCTGAATATTCGATCTGTACGTACATGAAATGATTGGATAAATTGGTGGCTCCATTCTCCCTAGCTCTCTACAATGGGTTAAGAAACTCGATTCGATTCGAAAAAAAATTAATTTTTTTAATTTCACTTGACTCTAAAAAAAATCTGACTCAAACTAACTTGATTCGTAATTTTATAAACTTGAATCAACTAAAAAAATTTAAGTTGACTTATAATATTAGTGTAGATGCTCGATTTGTCCGGGGCCAAGTCAGAGCAAGCCCGGACCAATGGATTGGTTGGTTGGAGCTGTCTAACCTTGCAACTGCTTTGGTGTACTGCAATCAGAGAAAAAATGATTTTCAGCCATGTATGATAACTGGTCAGTTATCAGCAGTTAACTAAAACAATTGAGGGAGCAGTTTGTAGAGAGTGGGGGTTTTTAATTTTGATTTAATCACCAGAAACAGAAAAAAAGAACGGGAGAGAGGAATTACCAGAGAAACAATAAGGCATACTGAAAATCTTCTCTCGAACATTAAAAACAAAGGCAAATTGTAAGGGGTTCTTTCCCATTTTTTGAAACAACGAAAAACCCTTCATTTGTTTTTATACAACAAAGCAACAAGAAGAAAACAGTCTGTAGAGGAGAGGCTTCTGCTACCCTATTTGAAACGAAAAAATAGGCAATACAAAGCAGCAGAACAAAACATTAGAAAGGTATTCTATTTCTTTTTCAATAACTTTTATTCTATTATTATTTAAATGGGATACTCGAACCAAACCAGAAAATAGATGGGGATGGGAGTGGAGACATGAGTAGATGATATGATATCTTTGTACAAAAAGGAAACACTAGTCTTGCTAGACCATATACGTTAACGTCGCCTATTTCCTTCCATACACTTGGAACCCAAACGGATAATAAGGATCAAATCAAGGCCCTTCAAATTTGGCACCTTAGGTTCTGTGAATGCAATATGTTGAAACTTACTGCAAATTGCAGAACACGGCTAGCATTCTTGTAATGGAAATTATCTTATGATTATGAATTTTCCATAAATGCAAACACCAGACAGTTGTTCCATACAATATTAGCATTCAAACATGCTGAAATGGATGCAATATTAGATTTATATCATATATATTTTTACGCATATCAACATGGAAACTTACTTCATAAGGTGATTAAATTCGGCCACACATGGTCTGAACCTCTTCCATTACCGTCAATGCTCCATAATCATGGGCATTTCCAGTCTATTATCATCATAGTTGTAACGTGTAAAAATGAGATAGAATTGTAGCCAATGAAAACTTTCTGAATCAATGTTATCTCCGTCGAAGTTGAAGTCATCGGCTCGAACGATTGGAAGGTTCTGTCCCAAATAGTGGTTATCTCCTTTAAGTTTTCTAGAGAAGAGGGAATTGAAAATGCAAGAAAGGGAGAGGTGAGAAAGCCAATTGCGGCTGAGTTGTTTAGTTTAGAGTTAGGTTAGGTTTAGGTTTTAGTTAGATTACATATTAAAGTTTTGGGTTAATTATTTATTTGGTCACTAACGCTTTAGGTGTAAACTATCTCTAGATCCTCCTAAGTTTAACGTTTTTTTTTTATAATTTAGTCACATGCAGGGCTTGATTTTTGAATTTTTTTATTTGTCTCGATTTAGTTATTTTCCAATTTTTATTTTAGTTACTATTTTGAGTTATTTAGGTTTAAGTTCCTTGTTCGTTTTTATTTAAGTCTTCGTTTTAATTTTTAGTCAGCATGTTTAATTTTACTTATGTTTAAATTTTTAGTTACTACTTTTGTTAATATGGATATATATATATATATATATATATATATATATATATATATATATATATATATATATATATATATATATTAAATTTATAGTTTAGTATGCCATGTTTATTTTTTATATTTGAGTCACATTTGTACATTATAGGTTAATATGCATGGTTATAGTTTTTAATTTTAAATATATGTATATAATTTTTATATTAGAACGTCACATTGTATGATATATATTTTTAAAATCATAATACTTGTTTAATTAATTTGTCTATGATATACTTTTTGCACAATTTGTATGATATCCTCATTCGCATAACTCGACTTATAAATACATAATCGGACTAAAGGTAATACCCTTTTAATTTAAAATTGTCTTGAGTGGCCTGTCTTAACTGATTAGAGGGCCGTTTTGACGATTTTAAATTAAAAGTATATCCCGAAAGTGAAACCAAAAAAATTGATTTGTCACCTAAAATTTGGGAACGAAAGAAAAGGAAATGTTCGTTTATTTAAATTTATCGAGAAAAGGTTGTTGTAGCTTTTAAGATCTGGTCTCGATATTTGTAAATAATCGAACATTCTTTATCTTTCTAAAACGACATGGTAATTTTAATTTAATTTATTTGAGTGCTTTTGAATATTGTAAAATTCATATTTGTTGTTTTATGGGATTAAAAGTCAAATTAAATTTGAATTTTTAAAGTCCATTGCAAAGACGTTAATTAATCAGTTAGGTACCGATTTAGGGCGTTGTGGGGTTACTAATCCTTCCCCGCACGTAACCGACTCCCGAACTCGGATTTTGGTAACGCAGACCTTAATTTGTTATTTTAATTAAAGTTAATTTTTATTTAAAATAACAAATATTTTTGGGTGCCCAATCACACCCTAATCAAATATTTGTGGCGACTCTTTGAACCGTAATTTTTCGATCGTAAAGGAAATCCAAATTTTTTCTAAACGAAAGGTTTTTAAATCGCATTTGTTTTTAAATAAAAAAAAAGAGATAATTCAAAAATTGATGTGGTTTTCAAAATCTCTCATTTTTTCACCTTTTAGAAAAAAATCGTTTCGATAGCTTGGTGACTCTGCTGGGGACCATTAAAGAGAGTCAGGCCGATAGTCGATTAATTAATTGTCTTTGCAATTGAAAATTATAAATTCATTTTAATTTGGGTTTTGATCTCTTGTTTGGTTTTTAATAAGTTTTGTTTTTATTTTGGTTTTTTAATTTAATTTGATTAACCATTAAATAGTTGTACTGATATGTTTGTTAATGGTTTCAGAATAATTGAGTGTTTTGGGAATTGATTTTGAGTGTTTTTATTGTGTGTGTTTTTGCTTTTCCTCACACACTGCACAATTGTATTTTCATGACATGAGCTAAAACCCCGCTCCGTCCTAATTAAGTTGGAGTGAGAGACTATGCCCTCGTGTGGTTTTCACCTCCGCATGGGATAGTGGATCACTCCTGGAGCTCACGCCTTATGGTCCTCGTGATGGTAATCACCTCCGCATGGACATAAGGAGGTGTGTTCCCTCGAAATTGAACTCGATCCCCTAAAGCCTGTGATGGGCCAGGATTGAGGGTTCGGCAGCCCAAGGGGGCACCGGCAAGGACAATTCGAGAACCTATTACTTTAGAACCGAACCCAGCATATAGTGAACATAGAGCCCGAACTTAGGTCGAGCCTAACTCGAACCTTAAGAGTCCCGTGAGAAGGGTACACAAGGAAAAGCTTTTTGAGTAATTTATTTTCACTTTTCGAATAAATGCATGCGAACTAGAAATCATACGGTTAGGTTTATTTGTCAAGCAAGCATGTGAATTAGATATTATGCAGTTAGGGTTTTAATGTTCAAACAAAGCATGGGGGTAGATATCATGTTGGGTAGGATCTACTAAAACATGATTGGGTAGCCAACATGTGAGGGTAGGTTTTATTTAATGATTATGATACTTATTATTTTGTTGTTGATATTATGTGCACTAATTCATTTTTGTTCTATGTCTATTTTATTTTGATTTGATTGCATTTGCATCTTCATGTCATCTAAAGGTATTAATTCATAAGTGATTGACTAATAAGAAGGTTGGACATATTGAGACAAGAAATTCTCAACCATGTAGTCAAAATCGAGAGATCCAAAGATGTTCAAATGATCCATGAAAGACATCCGATGAATGAAGAAATCTGAAGCTGATTGAAGACTTCCTTTAAAGGAGTGAAGGCCAAGATATTCCCTCAGAAGATAGATACAGTTATACCAAGGACAAGAAGACCCTTCACAAAGACATGAAGATCACTTTGTATTGAAAGTAAAATGGAGACCTCAAGATTCAATTTAAGGACATATGGCGTCATCAAAGGTGATAAAGTACGTCGACAACTTTGGGTGCAATTTTAGATTCCATGAAGAGTACGACTCAAGGAAATGAAGAAATGAATAATCACATTTATATTTTGACTACATGGTGTACTGAATTCTTATTGTCTAAATGAAGGTTGTTCTATGGTGGTCACTTTTGGAATTAACACCTTGCGTATTTGCATTTGTATTTGCATTCTTATTAGAATTAATTAATTTATTTTGTTATTGTTGCTTTTTGTCCTTTTGTTATCTTATTTGTACTAACCTATTTTTTATGTTGTTTTTCTCTTTGTCTGCATTGCATGATCATGACATAATCAAAAGGTGTTGATTTGTGAGTGGTCATCATAGTAAAAGGTTTTCATGACGGACAAGGGGCTTCGTGATCAAACAGACAATAACACATTCAAGAAATGGCATCCTGAGAAAGCTTTGAAAACAGTGGAGAGTTGCACACATAAAGATCATATGTCTGACGAAGAGCACACTGAGATAAGAGAGATAAAAGAGCAAATGTCCAAGATGATGGATAGAATATATGTTTTGTCCAAAGGAAGAGAGACTTTTACCAAAGAAAAGAAAGAACTCAATGAAAACAATCTCGAGGTGTCAGATACGCAAGGGACTACTTTAGAACCTGCTGATTCTAGCCAAATTGAGAAACCACGCACAATCATTATTCGTATCAACAAGTTGTTTGGAAATGCCAAGGAAATAGTGGAAACTATAGAAGTTCAGAAGGATGAAAAGAAGACATGCAGTCCAAACTCGTTGGTGTTTGATAGTCTATTCCCAACATCATGGGAAATAAAACTGGAAACTCCAATTCAACCCAAGTTGAGAGGTGGATCTCGTTGTGATTCCATCCCAATATCATATAAGGAATTGTATGATGAACTGTTAGAAGCCCGAGAAGTGGCACCGCATTATGTGAAACCTTTGCAACCTCCATATCCAAGTTGGTATGACGTCAACGTTCGTTGTGAATATCATGCTGGGATTCAAGGACATTCTATTGAGAATTGTTCCACCTTCAAACGTCGAGTCCAACTTCTTCTAGATCATGGATATTGGAGTTTGAATTGAAAAGATAACCCAGTTTGAAAACAGATTATCCTGCTGAGTTTGAACCAAAAGTGACCAAGGGTAAGAGTATCAGTGAGGACATCCATGAAGAAAATTGTTTTCCAAAATACGAAGCTTTGATTCGTCATTTAAGAAGTGAAAATAATAAATTGAGCAGAGAGATGAAAGCCATGCGAGATGATTTTTGAAGGATCAGTCAAACTTTTAAATTTGCTGGTATAGGAAATGTCCCAGAGGAGTGGATAATAGGGGTCACTAAACTTAAAAATGATGTTGAACAGTTGGGAAAGAATTGCAAGATGCACGAAGGTCGGGTCGAGAAGTTTTCTCATGATTTACAAATTGCAGAAAAAAGACGCAATATAGTTGTTGATAATTTGGGAAGATATCAGACCGAGACTTAGATGTTGAATAAGTCTATTGCCAATATGGAAATTTCATATCAACACCACAAGCGGGAGAATGACGCTGAGCTTGAAGCCGTTAGAGCCAAGAACGAGAAGTTGATGAATATTGTGGATGATTGCAGTGATCTTATACAAGAGCTTCATAACCACAATGACTTTCTTACAAGGAAGATTCAACAGTAGTGTCTACAGCTCCGAGAATCGGCACTCAAGATAGAGAAAAGAGACAATGTCATGAAAGAAACTATGACCCAAGCAAGCAATGTGGCTCAAAAATGGGTTGATTTAGCTGGCTTTGCAAGAGAATTGAAGCAGATTGACAACTCGACCCCCGAGCATGAGTGGAAATTAAATTGGCTTTTGAAGGAAATAGAAAATTTTGGATTGAAAGCTGTCTGTTATATGTAAAGTTTGTTTGATGTATCGAGACCTTTTTATTCAATGAAAGTTGTTTTAAGATGGTCACTCTGGAATGACACCTTTTGTATTTGCATTTGCATTACATGTATTTATTTAAGCATTTTACATGCATTAATTATAAAAACACAGAAATAATTTATGGAAGGATATGTGACAGTAATCACAAGATCATCCATTCATACTACTTCCTCATCATCGTGAATAAGTAAATGGAAACATTGGAGCAATCTCATAAGGGATCACAAGATCAGTTGCAAGAGCAGTTAGTCGGGTCAAAACAAGATATGGGGAATCAAGCATCGGGTTCTTTGCAAGGCGTATCAAATCAAATGATCTAGGTATTGGTACCACAGGTTGCTGGTAAAGATAAAATAGAGGATAAAGGAAATCAATCTCATCAGACTGGTACATCAAGAGTGATAATTTGCCCTGGAGCGTCTAATTCAGACCTAGGGATAAGCCTCGTCAATTTTGAGCAATTTGAAGACAAATTCAGGTGGTTGAATGAAGCCATTAAAGATATGAAGATTGTTAATGCCTCTCACAAGGAGTTAGAAGCTAGAGAACTCAGTTTGGTCCCTGATTTGGTCATCCCACGTGAATTTAGGGTGCCTAATTTTGAGAAATATGATGGCACTAGTTGTCCCATAATTCATCTGAAGATGTTTTGTTGAAAGATGGAATGGTACCTAAATAATGACAATATGTTAATTCATTACTTCCATGATAGTCTTGCTGGGCCAGCTATAGTATGGTATAACCGTTTGAACAAAGAACAGATCAAGACATGGGTCAACCTAGCTTATGCTTTTTTGGGGCAATATCAATATGTTAAAGGCTTAGCCCCAAAACATCATGACCTTTAAAGGATAAGAATTAAAGCTACTGAGAGCTTTAAAGAATATGCCCTAAGATAGAGAGGAGTGGCAGCACAAGTTCAACCTCCTTTTTTAGAAGAAGAAATATCATATATGTTTCACGATTCTCTTCCAGCTCCTTTCTTTGAGTTAATGCTGGGAAATTCGACGAAGGGCTTCAAGGATCTTATGATGGCTGGAGAGATAATTGAAGATGCAATCAGCAAAGGAAACTTGAAAGACACTTCCAAACGTTCAACTGATCAAAAGGAAAAGGCTGATGAGGTGAATGAGTGTCACATCCATAGTTCCCACAACGGCAAACGAAAAGAGGCAGCAGGTTACTCGAGACGTCCAAAAAAAGTCCCAAGATCGAAAAATGCTTTGAAAGTGTTCCAAACTCCTATTTCAGATCTGTATCCTCATTTGATTGAAGGTCAATACCTCACACCGAGGCCAGTGAAAGTACAACCAGACCCTTCTGCTCATAGTTATGATCAAGATAGTGTCAGTGATTTCCACTTGGAGGCATTAGGGCATTCTACAGGGAATTGTAGGCCGCTGTTAAAGGATATAGAGATGCTTATGGAAAATAGGACATTAACACAAGAATTGGTGAAACGGTGGATGACGAGCTCGAGTGGGGCATCAGAGCACATAGTGTAGCATCCGTTTGGGTCAGGTGTTGCTACGTTAGATGAGTAATGGGGCATCCTAGGTAGGAAAAGATCATTTCATTCTATCATGAAGCTTTATTCCATTTGCAACATCATGTTTGAACTTGTTTTTCATCATTTCTCAGTTTTTTATAATGATGTTTAAATAAATTCATATTACTTTGAGGATGGTGAGCATTGAATCGATTTGCAACTTGAAATTCTTTGAATATCAACTGGATTAAAAACTCTATAAATGGTCAGATTTATTGTTCTTTGACAAGATGACAAGGTTGAAACCTGATAAAACAAGGACCTTGACCTTATCCCCAGAAGATACAATCGAACACTATACTTTTTTTCTTGCAAAGACCGATATAGCCTTCTCCTATTATAAGGGAATGAACAAAAGGCTTGGTATTCAGGTATGCATAGGAGCGAACAACATGGGGCATCCTTTTTGTATGATGTCACGAAACTGAATAGACCACACTTTTGTTGATGACGTTCAATGATGATTATGATCTTTACAGATGGAATAGTCGAGTAGGTGAATCTAGTTTAGGTCAGTTGCTTGGGAATTGAACTCTAACGATGAGCTTTCTGACTTCAACAACACCTAGACTATGATAGGTTCTTCTTGACAAGCTTAAGAAATTGGATCCGTATACCCAAATTATAATATTATATGTATACAATAAAGCTTGAGCTGTCCCTATAGAGAAATTGGTTAAACGCCTGGCTTTATGGATAGGGTTCAGCTAGCCTAATAAAGGTGATGATATTATATATATACACAATAAAGCTGAGCTATTCCGCTAAGACAATTGGTTATAGAGTAAACTCGCATGCCCTGGCTTTATGAATAGATTATATTCAAACCATGACCTTGATCGGGTACTTGGTAATTCAGTGTATGCTCCACTGTGATTGTCAAGTCAAAGATTTTGTGATGAGATGAACCCTTTAGCTAGCCCGATAAAGGCAAATTACAATAAAGCTGATTTCAGCTAGCCAGACAATGGCAAATTAAATCAATTTTATGAATAAGGAGATTCAGTAAAAATGGACTAAAGGAGTTAAGGAACACCTGTTATAGTCAATTTCACACGGGCACTCAGGAATTTCATTTTTAGACTGATATTTCTGCACTACCTTTGTTAGAGGAGTCTACGAGGCTTGAACAAATGGAAGATTTCAGAGAACTGAAATAGAAGTGTTCTAGAAAGTCTAGTAATTGATTATGCAAGTTGCGTCATTTTGTCCGTATCCGATTAAAATACCAAGCCAAGAAAGAGGTGCATGTTAAAATGTTCACGAAGACTGAGAAAGAAATAAAATTTTGGTGGTCGAAACCTTAAAAAAAGGAAAGCCAACCTGAAGCCAACTCATCAATTTTGGCACTTGTCAAAGAGTTATAACTCTGAAAACATTAAAAAGAGTTATTGATTCTTTTTGATATTCTTTGAACTCATGTTTATGATTTGATTTAATTGTGAGCTTGAATTAAGGGGCAATTTTTTATAAAATTCTTTCATTCTTTGATCCCTAAAATAAGAAAAAGAGAAAAACATTTTCAAACAGGACAATCTCAAATGTCAAAGGTCCTTGAAGCTGGAAAGATTCATTCTGCCTCTGTTGTAGAAAAAAATAAATGATGCTAGAATAGTGAAGCATTTCACATTATTGAAAGCACGTGGTCTGAGAGATTAGAAAGACTAAAGAATACAGCTTGTAGCATTTCCTTATGACGTTGTTAGTAACCCGCCAAGAAGAAGATGGTCTCATTATTCGGAAGGAGCATTATCCCAGCTTGTATAAAAATGCAAGACATTTTGTTAAAAGAGTTGACCACACTTCTTAAGTGTTTGTGGAGACATGAAGAGAAGCCCTCGAGCTATTTGATAATATTGTTGTTTAGTGACACCAGATTGAGACTATTCAAGTTATGATATGTTGGGCACAAAGAAATCCATGAGTACCCACATTGGGCCATGAACAGAAACCCATATCATGTTGGGATGACAAGATTTAGACCAAGAAGATATTGAGAATGAGTCTCACGACTTGAAGTGTCAGGGGCAGACCGTGAATTTGAGTAGAGCTTATCTTGTAAAGCAAATCAACCGAGCATCAATCAACGGCAGAGTCCTGAAAAAACAACTCAGAAAGCGTAATTGAGCCAATGACGGAAATGGGGCAACACAGTGGTATTTCTGATCATAACAAGAAGTTGAGAGAGAAAGCGATTTCTCTGAAATAAAGATAGAAAACGAAGACAACAAGAAGATAGGAGAAGATCAGAAGGCTCTTCAAAAATGCAAGTTGGAAATTATGAGTTGTTATATGGATATTTAAAGCAAACCTCGGAGAGGAATGGTCAAGTAGAAGAATACTGAGTTCGCCACTTTGGAGTCAAATGAAGATTGAATCTACATTTATGCATTCATAAGAACATCATTTGCATAAAAGAAAATGCATTACACTGATACATTTCATTGCATTTGTGTTTCATGCATAAACACATGGTTTTGACAGATCTTCTAGTGAAAAGAGAAGATGCAGGATGTTAAAATCCCGATAATTGAAAGGTAGAAGTTAAACATCAAATACAGGGAATCATGTTTAGAGAGGCAGAACCTGAGGAAAGTAGGGGTCAATCCGCAGAGGAAGCATTACTTTGAAGCGAGGAATGAGGCCCGACCTTTAAGTCACTTTATGAAGTGAAATAAGAAGGATTTCTCATTAAAATATGAAATTTGAGATTTTGAAAAATAAGTAAGGTTTCTTACCCAGTAAACAATTTAATTCCTTTAGGCCATCAGTAAGTCTTTCGAGCATGATGATGAAATCCTTTGGGTCATCTATAAGCCTTTAAAGCAAGATGATAAGTCCTTCGGGCCATCCATAAGACCTTCGGGTAGGATGTTTTCACATAAGTTTGAAAAATAAGAAAGTGATGTTTTAAGAAAATGAAAACTTTGAAAACTAAAAATGATTTTTTCCCCAAAATTTCGCACTTAGTAAGTCCTTCGGGCCATCAATAAGTCTTGCGAGCATGATGCTTAAATCCTTAGGGCCATCAGTAAGTCTTTCGGGCATGATGATTAAATCCTTAGGGTAATTTGTAAGCCTTCACAGAAGAGCAGTGAAGCAAACCCATCAGTAAGTATTTCGAGCATGATGATGAAGTCCTTCGGGCCATCAGTAAGTCTTTCGAGCATGATGATTAAATCCTTCGGGTAATTTGTAAGCCTTCACCGAAGAGTAGTGAAGCAAATTCATCAGTAAGTGTCATCAGTAAGTCTTTTGAGCATGATGATTAAATCATTCGGGCCATCAGTAAGTCTTTCGAGCATGATGATTAAATCATTCGGGTCATTTTTGAGTCTTTTGATCAAGATAATAAATCATTCGGGTCATCCGTAAGTCCTTCGGGTAGGATGTTTTCACACCAAGGTGATAAGTCATTCGGGCTATTTTAAGCCTTCTCGGAAGAGCGTTGGAGCAAGCCATCAGATCATCAGATGTGGGAGGAAATTGAAGGTTCTCGAGTACAAAGAAGTGGATCAATTGATTAAAAGAAAATGAGCACGAGGAGTCATTAACCAATTCAAAGTCCCAGGAAGAGAGAGGTTCAGATGGCAGCCGAGTCCAAGAAGATTATCATATCTAGTTGTTGCGAGGCAAGCTCCCTCAAGAGAAATGGATTCTCAAAGATTCTCTTAAATTCTAAATTTTTTCGAGTATAATGTTTTTCAAATCTTCAAGCATACATTAATAAGTGGAAATGTTTTATTTTCAGGTTTAACCTTCGAAGTTGAGCCTTCATGGAAGAATAGTGAAGCAGAATTACACCAGAAAATTGTTCGAGTTCTACTCCCTGAAGCAAGAGGAAGCGAACCTGTAGGCAGACGATTGTTCGAGTTGTACTCCCTGAAGCAAGAGGGAGCGAACCCATTTTTAGAAGATTGTTCGAGTTCCTTAATCCCTGAGAAATAGGGAATAGACCCGTTATTTGAAGATTTTTCAAGTCTCATTTATCCCGACGTAACAGTGAGTGGTTTAATCTTTTGAAGTTTTCATGATCGGACAAATTCGATCATCTTTTAATCTTTGCTCTATTCTCGTTATACGACAATGAGCAAAGAGGGGCAGCTGTAGATGCTCGATTTGTCCGGGGCCAAGTCAGAGCAAGCCCGAACCAATGGATTGGTTGGTTGGAGCTGTCTAACCATGCAACTGCTTTGGTGTACTGCAGTCAGAGAAAAAAGGATTTTCAGCCATGTATGATAACTGGTCAGTTATCAGCAGTTAACTAAAACAATTGAGGGAGCAGTTTGTAGAGAGTGGGGGTTTTTAATTTTGATTTAACCACCAGAAACAGAAAAAAAGAATGGGAGAGAGGAATTACCAGAGAAACAATAAGGCATACTGAAAATCTTCTCTCGAACATTAAAAACAAAGGCAAATTGTAAGGGGTTCTTTCCCATTTTTTGAAACAGCGAAAAACCCTTCATTTGTTTTTATACAACAAAGCAACAAGAGGAAAACAGTCTGTAGAGGAGAGGCTTCTGCTACCCTATTTGAAACGAAAAAACAGGCAATACAAAGTAGCAGAACAAAACATTAGAAAGGTATTCTATTTCTTTTTCAACAACTTTTGTTCTATTATTATTTAAATGGGGTACTCGAACCAAACCAGAAAATAGATGGGGATGGGAGTGGGGACATGAGTAGATGATATGATATCTTTGTACAAAAAGGAAACACTAGTCTCGCTAGACCATGTACGTTAACGTCGCCTATTTCCTTCCATACACTTGGAACCCAAACGGATAATAAGGATCAAATCAAGGCCCTTCAAATTTGGCACCTTAGGTTCTGTGAATGCAATATGTTGAAACTTACTACAAATTGCAGAACACGGCTAGCATTCTTGTAATGGAAATTATCTTATGATTATGAATTTTCCATAAATGCAAACACTAGACAGTTGTTCCATACAATATTAGCATTCAAACATGCTGAAATGAATGCAATATTAGATTTATACCATATATATTTTTATGCATATCAGCATGGAAACTTACTTCATAAGGTGATTAAATTCGGCCACATATGGTCTGAACCTCTTCCATTACCGTCAATGCTCCATAATCATGGGCATTTCCAGTCTATTATCATCATAGTTGTAACGTGTAAAAATGAGATAGAATTGTAGCCAATGAAAACTTTCTGAATCAATGTTATCTCCGCCGAAGTTGAAGTCATCGGCTCGAACGATTGGAAGGTTCTGTCCCAAATAGCGGTTATCTCCTTTAAGTTTTCTAGAGAAGAGGGAATTGAAAATGCAAGAAAGGGAGAGGTGAGAAAGCCAATTGCGGCTGAGTTGTTTAGTTTAGAGTTAGGTTAGGTTTAGGTTTTAGTTAGATTACATATCAAAGTTTTGGGTTAATTATTTATTTGGTCACTAACGCTTTAGGTGTAAACTATCTCTAGATCCTCCTAAGTTTAACGTTTTTTTTATAATTTAGTCACATGCAGGGCTTGATTTTTGAATTTTTTTATTTGTCTCGATTTAGTTATTTTCCAGTTTTTGTTTTAGTTACTATTTTGAGTTATTTAGGTTTAAGTTCCTTGTTCGTTTTATTTAAGTCTTCGTTTTAATTTTTAGTCAGCATGTTTAATTTTACGTATGTTTAAATTTTTAGTTACTACTTTTGTTAATATGGATATATATATATATATATATATATATATATATATATATATATATATATATATATATATATATATATATTAAATTATAGTTTAGTATGCCATGTTTATTTTTTATATTTGAGTCACATTTGTACATTATAGGTTAATATGCATGGTTATAGTTTTTAATTTTAAATATATGTATATAATTTTTATATTAGAACGTCACATTGTATGATATATATTTTTTAAATCATAATACTTGTTTAATTAATTTGTACATGACATACTTTTTGCACAATTTGTATGATATTCTCATTCGCATAACTCGACTTATAAATACATAATTGGACTAAAGGTAATACCCTTTTAATTTAAAATTGTCTTGAGTGGACTGTCTTAACTAATTAGAGGGTCGTTTTGACGATTTTAAATTAAAAGTATATCCCGAAAGTGAAACAAAAAAATTTGATTTGTCACCTAAAATTTGGGAACGAAAGAAAAGGAAATGTTTGTTTATTTAAATTTATCGAGAAAAGGTTGTTATAGCTTTTAAGGTCTGGTCTCGATATTTGTAAATAATCGAACATTCTTTATCTTTCTAAAACGACTTGGTAATTTTAATTTAATTTATTTGAGTGCTTTTGAATATTGTAAAATTCATATTTGTTGTTTTATGGGATTAAAAGTCAAATTAAATTTGAATTTGTAAAGTCCATTGCAAAGACGTTAATTAATCAGTTAGGTACCGATTTAGGGCGTTGTGGGGGTGCTAATCCTTCCCCGCACGTAACCGACTCCCGAACTCGGATTTTGGTAACGCAGACCTTAATTTGTTATTTTAATTAAAGTTAATTTTTATTTAAAATAACAAACATTTTTGGGTGCCCAATCACACCCTAATCAAAGATTGGTGGCGACTCTTTGAACCGTATTTTTTCGATCGTAAAGGAAATCCAAATTTTTTCGAAACAAAAGGTTTTTAAATCGCATTTGTTTTTAAATAAAAAAAGAGATAATTCAAAAATTGATGTGGTTTTCAAAATCTCTCATTTTTTCACCTTTTAGAAAAAAATCGTTTCGACAATTAGACTTGAATAACTCGTATAATTCAAAATTTTTAGTAACTAGTGGATTAAGTTTTAAATTCGAGTTGAGCATGGACGAACACAAGATTTTATGCAGGGGTGAGAACTTTTATAGTTAGTACAATGACATAAGTTAATGTAATATAACAACTATAGTAACTAGTAAAAGCAATATGCCCAACACATCAGATAACATTCTTTCTCATTCTCCTTTTTCTGTTTCACACGGAAGCTGCTCTCAACCTGGCGTTGGGGGCAGCCTACTATCCTACCCCCCCTTATCCCATTACATATGGGAATAAGGGTCAGCTAATTTTTTTATAATAGAGTTTTATCATTTAGAGATGAAGAAAACTTACTAGCTATAGAAATTGGAGATGTAAGATAACTCGTAAAATACTCAACAACAAAGTTAAAACAACTTCAAGGATACGTAATAATTAGGAAGCTACAAAATATTACAAAGACTATATTCTTACTTATCAAAAGTATGCATTTGAAATTGTGCCCGACGCTCTTTCATTAGATCAAAGTCATTAATAAGAGAATCTATCATGAATCACATGTAATTTCCTTCTCAATATATGTTATTAAATAGTTCGACAAAAACCCATCTTCCATTTTGTTACGCAAGTGAGTCTTCACTAGCTTCATGGTTGAGAAAGCTCGTTCCGTGAGTCAAAATAAGACGAACAAGTCGATCAAGAAGATAATGAATAACTGACTTTTGAGTCTTTGCTAACACTTGACAAAGTTATGAAATTGTTGATGTCCTTCTCAATTCAAGGCTGCATCGAGCTTCTAATTCAAAATGTTCTAATTGAACTTTTAAATGCAATCTTTCTTACTTCGTGAAATCTTCTGGGTAAAATTTATCTGCAAGCTTGTATATATCATTAATGCAAAATGATTTAAAATCGTCCCTTGAATCCAAACAGAACTAAGCTTAAGCAACTCCATCATGTTATCTTTGAATCTAATGTTCATCTCATGCATTTGAGAATAAATAATATCGATAAATATATCAACATGGTAGCAATGTCCAATTGAGATGGAATCTCGTTGAAGACGAGACCTCCCTCTGCCACCTTGTTTGAATTTTAAGAAACAATCAATAAAAGACAAGAAAATTGAGAGACAATTGGGTAAAATATTGTTCAAATAACTTTCTTTTTTTTTTTAAACCCTAGTGTACTTTGTATTTGATTGTATTCGAAAGGAGAAATTGTTTCATAACTCCCCCATTCTCATTCGTTTTTCAAAACAATCCAATTATTTTTGTACATTCAATTCTCATACTTTTTTTATTCAATTTAATCCCAAATTCACTTCTAATTTCATCTAAATTTAGTCTAAAACTTTAATTTAGATTAAAAGATAAGTTTATAAATATTAGGGGTGCAAAATATAAAATTCTAGAGGTTGTGAAAAAAATAGGAAAAATATTTAAAGATATAAAGGAATTTGAAATTTCTAGGGGTGCCCCCTCCGTCCATCTATGTAGTTGAGTACTTCAACTTTGCATAATATATATATATATATATCACATATGAAAAAAATATAAAGAAATATAAATGTATATCATATATGGTTATAGAAGACACTTAAATTGGAATCAATTAGTGTCATAATATTATAAATATTTCCAACTAAATTTTTAATAGAAACTCGAACAACTCGACTAAAAAAAATTCCAAATAAAGTTTGACTTATAAAATAAGAATCATAAATTCGATTTAACTCGATCGAATAATCACTCTTATTCTAACCTACCAAAAGTATTAGGTTAAAAAGGGAGATAAACATAAATGGTATAGAAAACATAAAAAATGTTAAAGAAAGACCCTAACCCTAAATACAAAGTCCACTTAAACTAGTTAGCTATACCTGGTATTGTTGATTCTGCGTGTTTGACATGGAGACATCACTGACTAAATTGGTGCAGAAAAACAAGCTCTGAATCTCAAGATTAACCCAGATTCAATATATATATATGTTATTCGAATTATGATTAAGCATTAGATACAAAATTTTTCAGATTTCTCTAAGTTTCTTCTACATACAAAATGAATTTCCTCTCTTGATTCCGCAAAGATTGATTTTTTTAGAAGTATGATTAATGGAAAGTTGCAGAAATGGAGTGAAAACATGAACTAAAAAGCCATATCTCAAAGAAAAAGGATTAAAAAAAACAACAACCCAAATCAGATCTTTGATGTTTGATGTTTTATATACCATGGTTAAACACTTTAAAAAAACAGCTTAAGTTCATCTCAATCAAAAGGCTTAATTTTAAAGTTAGCACCTTTACTACTGCTAGTGCTACCAGTGAAGCTGAACTTCAATGGATATCGTTCATCTTCTTTATCTTTAGTCTGATTCGCTGCTGCTTTCTCGCCTTCGAGCTCTCTGAACTTACGCAAGTACAGTTTCAACGGCACTTCATAGTCGTCGAAGCCTATCGCAGTCAAAGCCCAGCAAATATCGTCGCCGTTGACGGTCTTTCGCCTCTCTTTTCTGCATTTCTGGGAGGCTTCGCTGGTGACGAAGCCGATGAACTCCGACACGCATTCTTGCATGGTTTCCTTCGCTTCTTTCGAGATTTTGGCCCTCTGGGGAACGGTTTGCTTCATTATTCGACCCACGTTGGCTATGGGGAGTAACTGGTCTTGCTCCTTGATGCCGACATCGTGGTCGTTCAAAGCTCCGATGATGTTTTCGGACATTGGAGAAAGAAAACCTAACTGTTGTTGTTGTTGATGATGATGCTCGAGGTCAACAGGTTAGTTGTATATGTTTGTATGTATGAAAGCATGGATGGATGGAAGGATGCATCATGTATGAATGGATGGGGTTATGTCTTTCACGATATCGATGTGACGTGATGAATCTG
Source organism: Hibiscus syriacus (assembly GCF_006381635.1). Lineage (NCBI taxonomy): Eukaryota > Viridiplantae > Streptophyta > Magnoliopsida > Malvales > Malvaceae > Hibiscus > Hibiscus syriacus. The sequence goes on along the minus strand of NW_024062648.1, from coordinate 308,062 downwards.
ATAATCCGGTGGGGATCAATCTACTGGGACCATGTCTACAGGCTCAAAGTCCACAGGTCAAATTGTATAAAGGCCTTGTACTATGCATTATTGCTGTATTTAGTCCCTATAGGTCACGTCAAATTTCCAAATATATAATTTTCAAAAATAAATTGATGTACAAGGTTTAAGATTTTGGTAATTAAAATTTTAAGGTTTAGAGTTCAAAATTTATTATTTACAAATTAGGATTTTAGGTTTTTATTTTAATATTCTAAATTAAAATAGATAAATTATATAAAAATCATGCACGGTAGAAAAAAATAATTATGAATGGATGACTGATATTAAAACTTTGTACATTCACATTATAGACCTATAACTTTAGACGTAAAAATCTTCTCATTTTCAAAATTTTAACCTAAATCATCTATTTACATTTGTCAGATGACCCTAAATGAAAAATTCATTAAGTGATCTCAATAGTAAAAAAGAGTGATGCTCTCCTCTTAGAAGTCCTGAATATATCAAATGACCATTATGCCCTTTTTACTTTGAGGTTTGTAACATCTCAAAATCAAGACTAATGACTAAAATGAAAATTTTAAAACTTTGAGGTTTGATTTTGAAATATTAAAAAGTTTAGAGACTTAATTGAAAAATTTTGGTGTTAGAGTTAATAGCAATTGTGTCTGTTATAAATAAATAATAAAAAATTTCAATATATATATATATATATATAGAGAGAGAGAGAGAGAGAGAGGTAGGAAATGAAACATAATAAAAGAAAATGAATATTCTTGATAAACTTGCTAGCATTAAAGCCATAAATTAAGTGCAAAACCCAAAGTGGATTAAGTTTATAGGATGATTTGTACGTATATGTATACATGCATATAGACAAATGAATATTGTAATATAATATTTTTAGGGTTTAGGATTTGTCTTGTAATCTCTGTTTTGAAAACCGGACCGGCCGATTCAACCGGTTCAACCGGGAACCGTTGCCTAGTCCGGTTTAATCTAAATCGGTTAAACAACTACTAGTGAACCGGCCAAAACCGTTGAACCGGACCGACTGAAAATCGGAAAAAACCAAAAATTTTGTGTTTGTTAAACGAGCCAAGTCAAACTAGAGTATTGCTGAGCTCGACTCGAACTTGAAAACTTTAAAAGTATGCTCAACTTCACTCAAACTCACAAGTTAAAAATTATCAAGTTCAACTAGAATTCGAAATATAATATTGAAACTTGAACTCAAAAAAGCTTGAACTAAAAAAAAATTAGAAGCTCAATTGAAGCCTAAAATTCGAGCTTGATTGAAGTGAAAGAATAGTTCACTCAATGCTCACCAAAAGGCTCCATGATTTTGAATACCAAATTACCTCTATTATTTATAGAAGTTAGTTGTGATGCTCTTCTATGTTTCTTAGCAATGTGAGATTGTTTTGTTCTCATATTTTTACTTTTTAGACTTTTGGGATGCTCTTCTATGTTTTTTAGCCATGTGGGATTATTTTTTAAAAAAAAAATTAAACCAAACAATATCATTTTATTATGATTTTTTTAGCCCCAAATTTATTTTTTAATTATAGTTATATATATATTTATTTAATATGTTTTACCTTAAATATTATGTTGTAGTTAATTTGAATCATTTTGTTTCACTTGATTTTATGGTTTTTAATTTATATATGTTATGATTTGCTTTGAATATGACTTGTGATATAAAAAATTATTTTTTATTAAATATTTTTGATATTTTTATTTAATTTTTAAATAATTATGACGTCGTCCGGTTCTTCCGACCGGTCGGATCGATTCGACCGGTTGAACCAGTGAACCGGTAGCCTGACCGTTGTTAACCGATCTGGTTCGCTAACCGATCCGATTCTGAAAACCATGCTTGTAATGGCCCATAAAACAAATTTACCAACCATTTAAATGTAGTCAAAGGGATTTCTTAAGACTCAAGAAACCTTGACTGGAAACTGGAAAGGGAAGCAGCAATATCCTGAAATAAGCTTCGGAGAAATGCATGTTGGTGGAAATTTTATACACATAATTAATATTTTTGAAATTTTCATATAATTAAACAATAAAAATAAACAATTAAAAAACTATGATGATGAGGAGAATAAATCGAAAGAATGTTGGGGCAGTTACATTTTTAAAAGAATTAAAAATTTAATATAATTATTTTTTATATTAATAATATAATTTTATATTTTTAAAATTTTATAATACCGAACCACTAAATTTTCAGAATTAAAATTTCAATTTGGATGTTGATAATCCAATCCTCTTTTTAACTACTCTAGTTAGTAGGTAGGATAAGTATGACTCGGTTTCAAAGTCGTTAATATTTTATTAGCCAAAGACGTCTTTTTAAAATAAAATCAACACTTTAATTGAAGTGTTTATTATGTTGGATTACGTGGTTTTCCATAAAAACTGTGTGCTTTGGATATTGCTTAATCTATCATCGCGAGAGTTGGATATTGTTCGACTCGTGCTCGTTAATAAATTTTGTTGCTCGAAAGTATGACTCGGTTTCAAAGTCGTTAATATTTTATTAGCCAAAGACGTCTTTTTAAAATAAAATCACACTTTAATTGAAGTGTTTATTATGTTGGATTACGTGGTTTTCCATAAAAACTGTGTGCTTTGGATATTGCTTAATCTATCATCGCGAGAGTTGGATATTGTTCGACTCGTGCTCGTTAATAAATTTTGTTGCTCGACTAGCTATTCATTAAGCTCGTTAAAATTTTGTGCTCTTTAAAAGAATTTGTTGCTCGACTTGTTGCTCGCTAAGGTCGTTAAAATTTTGCTCGACTCATTGCTCGTTAATCTCTTTAAACTTATTGCTCGTCTAGTTACTCGTTAAATTCACCGAATTTTTTTCAAAAGAGTGTATGAAACAAATTCAAAGTCCAAATATCAAAATAATAATCTATAATAATAATTAGGGTTTGATTTTTAAGTGTAGTAAAATAATAATTATTAATTAATAATTTAGTATTTTTAATTATTTATTAGAAAATTAATAGATTAGCAATTTATTATCTTTTATATTATCTATTAGTAAATTAGTAACTGTTTGGATGAAATGATTTTTCAAGATAACTATTAAAAAGTTATAAAAAATTAACGAATTGCTCGCGAACTTATCGAGTTGAGTTGAAATTTGTTCAACCCAGCTCGTTAAAGTCTCGAGTCGAGAGTTGCTCACGAACTCCTCAACTCAGTAAGCACTCTAATTTTAAGTATCCTAAACCCCAATTATATTAAATGTTTGGATATTGCTCATATATTGTATGTATCTAATTATTTTATTGGATTTTTTTAATTAAAATGTATTATTTTTTTTATTAAAAATCCTAAATTCACAAATAGGTGTCTAACCTTTTAAGGGATGCTTATAAAAGGGTCTAACATTTTAAAACAATTGAATAAATATCCAATATTTTTCAATATACTCGTATCAGAACGATTGAACGAGTGCCTAACATTTTAAATATGCTCAAATAAGAGTAAGTTTTTTAAAATAATATTTGATTGCACTTATTCGAATAGATCTAAAAACACTAAACTCTTATTTAAGCATACTTAAAATGTCAGGAACTTATTTAAACATTTTGAAAAGTTAGGTCTCATATTAAAAATGTTGAGACCATAGTGAATAGTTCCTAAAAGAATAGGTCCTTATAGAGTAATTAGCGAAAACAAATGTTGTTGAAATCAAAGGCTACAATGAAACTTTGTGCCATATGAAATAGCCACGTGGCAAACCGGAATCAACCGTCGTTCTGTTGTATAAAGTGAACCAGCGCGTGGTCTCCACACATGATTTACCCTCTTTTTTCTTCTCCAGTCCCCTCCATCTTTCTCTCAGAACAAAGCCGAACGCATAAAAACCCAGAAAGCTCCTTACTAGGGTTTTTTAACGACCGTTCCGTTTGGGGACAATGATATAGGACCCAAATAGTAATCTGGGTCTGTTCTTTTATGCCGGAAAAGCAGAAGGATATAAATAAAAGGGCAGAGAAATGGGTCAGGCATTTCGTCGAGCGACTGGTAGGCTTCGATCGGTGGACCGATCACAGCCCACAAAAACAAGGAGACCTTTGCGTCCCACCGAAGAACAGAATATTTCCAGAGCTTCCCAGCATGAAGATCTCGATCATGGTAATTCATTTCACTGTTCCAATAAAATCAAAGTTTGAGTTCTTAGGTTTTTTTTTGGTGGGTGATTGAATTTGAATTTTTGGGGTTTAAAGGAAGAGTTACGAGAAGCAATCCTGAGAATGTACTGGAAAAAAGAGATCCCAAGTATGACGCAATGCTTAGTCAAATGGTGGGTAGGATTTCAGCTAAACCTGGTGGCAAACTTGAGATGGGTGAGGTCAGTTCATCAGAGTTGTTTTTCTTGTTTTAATTTGGTTTTGTGTTGATGAATAAAAGCGTAGTCCAAAAGGAAATTTATAGCTGTAATGGTGTTCAATAGAATCAAACATTGCCTTAGGATTTTTTCACAAAGGTTTCTACTTGAAGGAAATGGAAAAGTAGGAAACCATACAAGGAATTAAGCCACTGAACAATTTTGGGCATGCTTGAGGTGCAATTACTCAGAAGTTAGATTCATGGACTGACTATTTGGTAGAATAGCCATTTCAGTTCTATTATCCAAAAACATGGAATACACTTTTGAGGATTATTTTGCTCACTCGTTTTATGTATTTCTAGTATTTTCGATTCTTTATCAAAATTTTTGTTAGTGTTTGGAATGAGAATTGCCGGAATGCAAGTTCATGTCAAAAGAGTGGTTGGTTTAGGAACAATCTTAGGCAACATTCACATTGGGAATCGGCCCCTCGCTTGAGGTTGACTGAGATAGGTAAGAACCTTTTTTTTCCTTAAAAAATTTCCTATGCTATCTCCTTTAGCTTTTTTTTTTACGTGTCTTGTATTGTTCAACTCTCTGCCTTTGCATTACTTCTAGTGCCATTTCTATGGTAACAAAATTTGATGGATTTTATAGTCTTTAAACCTCCATTTGACCTGAGATTCGTCTTGTTTTTTCTGAATCGAATAGAGATAAATATAGACTATGATACCCATTTGGATAGAGGGATTAGTGGCTAGTGTAAAGATTTAGCTAAATGATTCCACTCAGTCTTAACCGGTTGGTATCAGTTTAGTCGTCGCCCTTCTTTTTTTATGTTACTGTTTTGGTTTTAGATGCACCCGATATTGTGATTGCATCTGCTAATGTTGTTGGAACTTCCTCCTACTGCAGGCATTTGTGACCGAAAATCCTACCAGACCCTTGCCAAAATTGCAGAATACGACGACAGAGTCAGTAAGGTATGAAGACAAGCCCACACCTCCAGGAACCTTGAATGTAAAACAGCTACAACACATTATGTTTTTGCATCAGGGCAAGGCTGATGATCATGATGGTCCCATGGATGTTAATCGGATTGCAGAGAAGTTCAGACTGGATGTTGCTCAGGTCCAAACGATCCTGCAATTCATATCCCTTCCTCCAGAGGACAACACCAAGTCCAAAAAACACCAATAAAGAACTCTCGACTTTCATTTTCCTCTTATTTAGGAGTTGGATTTTGTCTTGGATAAAGTGCGGTTTATATAAAAACTCAAGTATGTCATTTGACAAAGTAGTTCATATTTGGAATGTTTTGGATGTTCACACTGATAGGTATACTGTATGATGAATTTATGATGTAATTTTTTTCTTTTTCTTATTTTGAAGAAAATAATAGAGAGATGGGTGCTTTACAATGATGCTTGATTCATGTGCTACTTTGCCTCCATATTGCTTTAAAGCTAGCTTCAAGTATCATTTTGGTTCGGATACCTATCTATATAAACATGATCGAACAAGTTTGCATCAATGCAACGTTTAAAGCTTCTCATTATATTATGCATCTATCTGGGAAAAAGAAAGAGCATTTCCGTGAGTTTCTACATCTTTATTTTCACCACCGAGTCCTATACTCTAAAAAATATCAACTTCCTGTAGTTAAATGACAATGGAATGTAACAATATGATGAAACCCTCCCCCATTTTCTTCTGAGGGCCTTCACAGAATACAGGGGGAAAAATGAATTGTCATTGATGAGAAGGAAAAATGAAAACGTGGGTCAGAATCAAGTCAAAATGGACTCTAACCAATCTGATGTAAACTCATAAGCCACAAATGTGACAGCGCCAGCCGGTGCAGCTTTGATCGTCGACGGAATAATCCCCTTGTAAAGACCATGACAACCCTCCGACTTCAGAATCCGGTGTAAGGCATCAAACATGTTCCTATAAGCACGATGTTCTACTCGGGCACCGTACTTCGGGTGCCTCTGTAGTCCTTCAATCTGCAACCGAGCAGTAAGATCAGAGTTACATAACGCACTACCATAACCTAAAATGAAACGAGCAACGATATATGACACCTTGAATGCAGTATCTAAAAGAAAATAGACAGTTAAATGATCCCAATATCTACCTGGAACCTTTTCTTAACTACATCAAGCGGATGACAGACGAGTTTTGCGCAAGTACCAGCTGCTAGCCCACAAATGAACAGTTGAAAACTTGAAAGGCTATTATCTGTGGATGAGCTTGTACTGGATGATCTTAACCGATTCCAAGCCTATGATGATGACATAAAAACCAAAACCATACATCAGAAATGATTATTTCGAAAATAAATGAATTTAACCTTTCAAACTACAACTAAGGACTTATAAAGAGCAAATCAATATTTCAATACATTCAAACGATTTCATCCCACTGAATATAATCTAAAATTTAACCAGTATCACACTATGTAAAAGAACAAAAACCTCACCATGCACCAACGCTTAAACGTATCATAAGTGCCAAATTGCAAGCCAGCATAAGGAATAATCTGAACCAGCGTTGGTGACAACCCAACATACAATCCTCTGAAGCCACGAGTTTTAAGTATATCAAATAGTACTGATTTCATGTTGGGGTATACCTACATGCATTCAAAAGGTGCCAAATAAATGAGCTACATTGAAGAAATTACAGCCTTTGCAGCTAAGAAGTGATGATACAATGGGTGAAGTTTTCACACATCACTTTATGAGTTCAAGGATACAATTATAAAATATTACCAAAAATGGTTAACATGTAATTGTATAGAGATTCAAAAATATATTTCCCACACAATTGAACGAAATGTTGTCAAAGCAGAAAATGACATCACAGCATTAGGCAATTTAATACCTTAGGTTCACCTTGTGAAGCTAATATTGTCCGTAGAAGATCAAAAGGATAAGATCCAACAGTAGCTGCACAGCCTGCTAATGCCCCACTGATGTAAGATAGGTAGGGGCTTATATTAAGATGATCCTCTGATCATCACAAAATCAAAACGTAAGAAACAACATAAAACTATCATCCGAAATAATAAAGCCAACTATTAAAATACCACATAATGGTGGACATCAAGTACAAATAATATGTATGCTTCTATACTAACTAGATCTAGGTCCCAGATTACTGTCAATACATAGTGTAACCCGAAACTTATTATTTTTTATCGGAGCATAAGAAAAGACATTGTTCAATGTAAAGTACCTGTATGGGAAGAACCAGAAGCAAACGTTTTCAATTTGTGTAACACTGCAAACTGTATGGCAGTATATGGCATAACCATAAGTAAAGCCGGCACATTACCACGCCAAAAGCCCTGTCATAAACAGGCATAGTGAATAAAAAAAAAGAACAATCAAATCTACCAAAACTAAGGAAAATCAGCAAACCGAAAAGAAAAGGCAATGTAACAATGCAGCTAACTATAGAAACTAATAAGCAGTATGTATAAACCATTCACAAACATAACCAGTAAAATAAAAAAGAAAATAAACATGCAATTCTACAAGAAAATCGCTGTCATACCGTTAAGCCCTCTTCCCTGAATATCTCCTTTGTTGCTTGAAACATTCCAGTATATTTTGATGGTCCTGAAAGATCTTTCCGAATCAAAGCCCATGAAGATGTAGGCTCCAATTGAACCTACCAGCATAGGGGGGGGAAACATTAATGTTGGAAACAAAGGATTAATATATACTGACAAAAGCCCGGAGCTGAAATGGAAATTCTTGTAAATGAAAGCATTTGGGACAAGATGGAGGTTGAATGTCATACAGTGTGGATTTAACTATGAAAACATGTTTAAGATAATTAAACATGGAAATAGGAGACAGAACAATGTTATGGTAATTGGTAAGAAGACAAGTACGAATAGCGAATTTTGGACAACCAAATGGAACATGGTTATTCAAGAAAAAAATTGGGTTTTTTAACAATTAAATGTTTCTAAGTACCACATAATTATACATTATGATTCATAAAACATTCGCGAATATGGTGAAATAAAGGCTCCGTTTTGCTGCTGTTATCTGATACCCGATGGCATGAATTTCTAGGCTATATATATTTCAAATTGCAACATTGCAAGCTAAACCCAATTGGATTCACCTAACACTCTACCAACCCTGGCAACTTGTTCTCTAAGATTTTGCTTGGTAGCAACGATTGGAAAAACTTGTCAAGCTACGAAGCAAACATACAACATGAATCTGAACCATTGGGTTAACAAGTTATTGATCCCTCACCTCTTTCAATCAATCCCACCAAGCAAAGCCTAAAAACAGTTCAATTCATAGAAAAAAACCCCAGAAAGAATATCATAAACATAACAACATATACAGTAATTCCAATGTTCCTCATATGAAATTAATAACAAAAGCAATAAACACTCGTTTCACCTGGAATCTAATCTTAATAACATCAAGAGGAGAAGTAGCTGTCCGGGAAATGCCGCCAGCAATAGCGCCTGCAGTGGCATCCAGTAATGCCCTTTTAAACTGCCCTGGCTCTTCCATGGTCAGAGCTTTGCTTCTTTTTTTTTGTAAGGAAAAAAAAAAAGAAACCTTTTCTCCTCTCGCTCTCTGGATTTAGGCTACCTCGGAAGAGGGAAAGGATTAGAAAGATAGGGTTAGTGCGAGACTGCAGGTAAAGAAGAAGAAGAAGAAGACGACGACGACGAAACAAAGAGAGAACCGTAAAGGAAGCTGGAAATAGGAAGGGGCAAAGTAAAAGGGTTTTTTTTTTATTAAGTTAAAATCATTATAAAATAATAGGTTAATTACCCACCCAACTTTCAGTTTCATACATAAAATTTAAAAATTCTCTATTAACTGTATAATATTTTCTGTCATTAACGGGTATACCTATTTCTATCATGGAAGATGACGTGGAACCCTCTGACCCATAAAATTCGAACACGTGGTGGAAAAAAAATAATTTTTAAAGTTTTTCCACTAATTTTTTTACACATTTGGCTCCTAATTTCCACGTGGGTTCAATGGTTATAAACCCATATTTGCAAAGGGTTATCTTTAGAAAAATCAAGGATTACAAATCTCATTCTTTCGAATTAACTCAAGGGTTGATTTCCACAATTTCAACTAAACACACGTTCGTTTGGATTTCATTTGGGTTTTATTTGGATTATTTTCGATTTGTTTTGGTTAATTTGACGAATTTGTTTCTAGGGTTCTTCGTTTGGGTAATTTTACGAATTTGTTTGCAAATGCAGTTCTTCATTTGTGTATTTTCACGATTTGTTTTTAGAGTTCCTTTCGATTTTAGATGTTGCTTATTTCATTTTGATTTTTTTCAGCATATTTTTCTTAAAGGATGTCATCATATTCGTCAAACTCAAAGGAAAGAATCTGTCGAGAATTTATCTGCGATTGTGGGAAGAAAGCTGTAATTCGTACATCCATAAAAGAATTAAGCAAAGGCCAGGGATTCTTCGGTTGCCCAAATTGGTTCGAGGTTAGTTCATGTATATGTTAATTCTTTTGAGTTTATGAAATGTGATGCATATTGGTTAGTAATGAAATGCTTCACCATAATTTGTTCTTTTGTTTTAATTGAACTTTATGAAATGTGATGCAGGACAATGGATGTAACTTCTTTCGTTGGGTTGATGAAGATGTTGGAAACAAATATGATAGGGACATTCTTCTCGAAGTTATGAAAGAAAATAACATGTTGTTAAGAGAGAATCGAGAGCTGAAGGTTGCTCAAGTATTGCTGAAATGCAAAAGAGATTGTTGTATAAGTGATGGTTTAAAATTGTTGGAAGTGGAAGAGAAGTTGAGGAAGGCAGAGTGTGAAGTATTTATGTTCAAGCTTGTGATATTGTTGTTTATGTTTTTTGGTGTTCTGTTCTCCATAAGTATTTGATAGATTATAATTGGTTTAAGGTTTAAGGTTTGTTCATAGTGTACTTTTTATGTAGTTATTAATCTTAAGCTTGTTCTAGTTATATAAGGTTGGTGTACTTGAACAATTAAAATGTTAATGAAATGTTACTTTTTATAATCTATTGCATATTTATAGTACCAAAGATGTTAACCTTCATTTAAATGTACAGTTATATAAAGTTGACCAAAATTTTCATTCAAAATTAACAGAATATATAAAGTTACCATATTTCCATTCAATAATTAAAAAAACACATAAAGTTTAACTAAAGTTAAGTTGTACAAAATATGATAAAATGCAGTTCATTTAGTAGTTCCTTGACAGAGTTGAACACAAAATGCAAATGGACAGTCCATATACTTCCATGGTGTTGTTGCATGTGGTGGTGATGCATGTTGTGTTACTGACTGTTGTGTTGGTGCCTCTTGTGTTGGTGTTTGTTGTGTTGGTGTTATCTGTTGAGGTTGTTGTTTACTAGGACATTTCCTTGAGTTATGTCCCTGTTTGAAACATAGTTGACACCTTTGTCTGACTTATCTTTTAGACAATATTGTTCCACAACTGCTTTCACATTGTTCATGCCTTCTCTTCTTTTTCGGTCTCCCAAGTATTTTCTTCTCAATAGATTGTTTTAGAGGGCCCAGATTTGTCATCGACCATAACATATCACCAGGTAATGCAGGGAGGACACAACTGTAAAGATGCACATTAACTTCTTTCTTGTACAAATGAAACACATAATCCTCAATTGACTCATTTCTAAACAAAATGACACATATAGTATGAGGGCAAGTTATACCAGTTAAATCCCATGCCCTACATGAACATCTTCTTCTTTGGCCACTTCCTTGCTTTACTACATAAATTGATAGGGGCATCCACATGTAACTCTTCTTTGGCCAAACGTTGCATCTCTTGCAAAGTTAACTCAGTATGATCCTCAATTTCTTTAAAAAAGTAATTACCTATAAACTTGTAGTTTGCCTTTGAGTTTTTTAAGGTTATTGAACAATCATGCTGACTTATCATTTTTTAACCTTAAAAAACCCATCACTACTGTCAACAGAGGCATAAATCTCCCATTTACATCATTCGCCCTTGTTTTTTGCACTGACCTTGTCTCTCTCATTTCTCACTAACCTATAATCAAACCTTTTTGACACAACATAATTAACTAAAGCATCTTTGAACTGTCTTGTGCTAGAAAAAATCAACTCAAGAGCTAAATTAAGGATTGGAAAAGAAGGGTCATAAAATACCTTGTTACTTTTCTTGTAAACAACTTCTGCATCTTCCTCACTTTCATAACTTCCAACATCTGATGAATTAATATAACTTTTGTCTTCTCCACTTTCAGAATCCTTATATTCCTTATCATCCCTACCACTCTTCATATTTGAGGCTTCACCAGTTCTTCAAAAATGGGCTCATGCACATCATCACTTGACAATTTCTTACTATTTTGCTTCTTATAGAACCTCAGACACTCTTCCCCTATTCCCCTAATTTCATCATCATCAGGTCCATAACCATTTCTATTTGCAAAAATAAAACCTAAACCATCATCAGCAGCAGAGCTATCACTCTTACTGTCAGCCTTACCTTTAGCACCTTCACCCTCATTGTTAGACTTCTCAGCCTCACCCTCAGTACCCTCACCCTCGGTTTTAGACTTCTCAACCTCACCCTGAGCACCCTCAGTCTCGCTTTTCAACTTCTCAAGCTCTGTCTCAAGCTCAGTCTGAGATTCTGGCACAAAATTTACTTTACTTAAAAAATATTCCATTCAATATATAGGCCCCACCATCATTTGTTGTCTCACCTACACAACTATTAGGTCTACCAGCATTATGACATGTACCACCAACATGTGACTCAGATAGTATCTCAATGGGTAGACATAATTTGTCTTCATCAACATATCCTGAGATATCCACTTCATGCTCAACATACACATGCAATACCCCTTTCATACTATGTAAAATCATAATCTTAAAAGATGCATCATCATAACAAACTATAGTCCCATCCTTTAAAGTTTCTCCTGGTACCAAATAGCTAAACCACTTTACTCCTCTATAATCAGCCTTATGTACCAAGTTAATTAAATGAAAATAACTTAATAAATTCCTGTCAATTTCCCACTCAACCTTATCTCCACAAACATATTCCAAATTTCGATTCTTAACAAACTTGCCACCCATATGCATAACAATTATTGTTCTATCTACACTCATTTTGCAATTGAATCCTAACATATACATGAACAAATTTAACTCAACATTATATTCAAATTTTTAAGCATTTCTATTTATAAAGATAAAGAATGCATAAAATAAACAAAAACGTTGCATCTCTTTCAAAATAATCTCAACAATTCACTCACTTTCCCCAAATCTCCACTAAACTCGAATCTCTAAAAGCAACAATATTCACTCTATACAATAAATAAAACAGACAAAGCAATTTATAAAAAATTAAACCCTTTTAAAATCCAATAAACTAAAACTCCTATTCAAAATTGAATAATAAAGAACCCTAAACCCTAAAAATCAAATGCATTATTATAATTAAGATAAGGGTACTTACCTCAAATCAGATGCGAATACGAAGAAGATTAAACCCTTTTTCATATTTCAGAATTTCCTCACATGCGAAATCGATTAACAACCTAATCTTGCTGTCTTGAACAAACCAAAGCCCTGATTGTTTAAAACCTCAGTAAAGTCAAAGTCGATTTGGGTATTTGCGTCGCACACTTCTCTCCAATGTACAAGCTTCTTCTCCGATGAATAGAGGTGCAAAACGAAATCGGTTTAATCCATGTGGGAATGAGGCAATTTAAATTCAAATGGTTTCCTCTGACCATTTAACCCACGTGGAAATTAAGATCCAACTGGGTAAAAATATTTCGGGAAAAAAACTTTAAAAATTATTTTTTTTCCGCCACGTGTTCAAATTTTATGGGTTAGAGGGTTCCACGTCATCTTTCGTGACGGAAATGGGTATACCCGTCAACGAAAAAAAACATTATGAAGTTAATATATAATTTTTAAACTTTATGTATGAAACTGATAATCGGGTATAATTCATGTATGAATGGGGTAATTAACCCTAAAATAAAAGATTATCATCGAATTAAAACTGAGAACACCAGAGGGAGGCCGATGATACTCAGGATTGAGGGCAAAATTAGACAAATAACGTAGGTGTGATAATTTTATTTTTAAATAGAAGCTTCTAATATTATTAAAAAAATAAAAATATTTGAAAGTATAATAAGAGTTTACAATTATTAACGTAAATTAAATACATAATTTAGATATTTTCTGTAACATTGAAAATAGTCACTTTAGATCATATAATGACCCTATATGAAAAAGGTTAAAAACTCAACCAAGAGACTTGAACAAAAATAAATATGAATAAACCTGATTGTATCAACAAACGAACCACAAAAGAGAATTAAGCTATTGAAATACCACCGAGATTTGTAGATCAGAGCCGAGCGTAGTGAGAAAATATAAAAAAAATCAAAATCACTCATCCAAATTTAATCCAAAGGTTCATAGCAGAGAAGATCAATAAGATTTTGAATAAGCGCCATCTGAATCAATCGTAGTATCATCAAATCCAACACTAAAAAACATAAATAAAAGAACAGACAAATGATGGAGAAAAAAATTGAAAAACGTGTCATAAATGCAAAGATAAACGTGTCTTAAAGACAAAGATAAACGTGCAACACAATAAAATTATTCTTATTCAAAAACAAAAGAAAAAACAAAGCAAAAGAGAATCGACGATCGGCAACCATCATCAATGTCAGTGTCGCAGTCTACTAAAGAAAATCAAAAAAGAAAAAATTGATCAGATCTATAAAAAACAACAAACTCAAAGAAAAAAAAGACAAATGAGAGAGCATCTAAGGAAAGGAAAACATAGGTGTGATAATTAATTAATAAAATATGATATTTTCAAATATTATTGGGATATGTGTCATTTATTGTAGTACTATTCTTCATCTGAGTATGATAAAGTTTAATAAAATATATTTTTTATTGAAATTTGTCATTAAGATAACACAAATTTTAATAAAAAAAAGTTATATTTTATTAAAACTTGTTATATCCACGTGACAAGTACCGATAAAAAATATAAATTTTATATGAATTTAAATGTTTACTTAACGAGTTACAAAATACTAAATTAAATACCATATATTCTAAAATAAATTTCCATCAGTATATTTTAAAAACTTTTTAAGGCCATTATTATTGCGTTAATTTTGTCGAGGATTGAAATAATGATATATATTTTAATTTTTGTTTTAATTATATCATCAAATCAGTAATGTATATTATTGACATGATACTTATATTAACTAATATCGCTTTGTTGTGACTATTTTTTAATCGTACAAAATCAAAACAATATCATTGTTTTTTTTATAAATCAATTTACCTTAGTGATTAAAAGAATCATTATTATTCTTAAAGTTTACGGATTCGAGCACTAACGACTGTAGCAAGATTATTGAGTGTTCATTGTCAATTGATTAAGAGTATTTAAAACATATACTACTTTTTTTTAGATAAGTAAAGTTTTTATTTATCCAAAAGTAAGCAGCAAGCTGCTACAAAGAACATTACAAACGACTAAATCAAATCCCAAGCAAGACACAACCTCCTATTTACATTATCCAATCTGTTCACATGACTCCTATACATTTTGATTCTAACTGCCTCTCTAACTCTATCAACAATTTCCTCAGCTGTACGGATCACACCTCTAAAAAACATGTGATTCCGCTCCTCCCAAACAAAATAAACAAAACCAGTCCAAGCTAGCTTTAGTATTCGAACTAAAAGGGATTTACCTTTCAAACTCGATACCAGCCAGCGCAAAGAATTTACCCTTAGTTTTAAAAAGATTGACAAATGGAAGAATTTGGTATTGCGATCGTCGAGCTTAAATCATTTCAATCTCGACTTCTGCAACCACTCTCTTTCGTCTCTTCTATACCTCAACCTTATTTTTTTCTTCATGAACCTTTTTTTTTTTCTTCATGAATCTCTTCTTGAACCCTGGTGGAATAACCGTTTGTCAATTGCCAGTAAGGATGCTTCAAGCAATTATATTTTATTTTCCAGTTCCGCAATGCTCTCAAAGTCATTTGATTTGGCCTCTGTTGCCCACCCTTTTGTTGCAACTTTAACTTCTTTCAAGAGTGTACTTATCCCCTTCCTTTGACAGTCTTTGCTAACCTTTTTGACTATCATTGTAGCCCCGATCGTATGACCAGTGTGTAAACATTTAAATGGTCTAAGACCCCATTCAACCTTCTTTACACTCAAAAGCACAAGATTATGATCGGATAAGCTTCCGGGAAGATTATGATCGGAATAGACTTGGATAGCATACGACTACTTTAAGCGATAGTAAAAACTTGTCTAGCCTACATGCTATCTCTGAGGTGCCTCCTCTAAACCACGTGAACGAGTTACCTTCGAGGGGTAGATCAATCAGGTTACACCCATGAATAAAGTCTTCGAATACCTATATTGCGTTTGCACAAATAGGCCCCCCAACTTTCTCTTCTTCACGTCTCACTATGTTGAAGTCCCCTCCGACTATAACTGGTACGCCTAATCTAGAAATAATTGCTTCTAGCTCGACCAGAAATTCTTTCCTCTCTGCAGGGTCGTTTGGCGTGTAAACGTTAATTAGTCCGACTTTGAAATTGTTTTGCTTAAGCCTGCCTACCATCAACGCCATCCTTCTACTCAATTTTAAGTCTTCGATCGACATAAACTCCGAATCCTAGAGTGATATGAGGCCTCCCGATGCCCCATCTGAGGGAACACAAGCACACCCACCGTAAACCTTCTCTTGGAGACTCTTCAAAATCCATTTGTTGTCCGTTTTCATCTTATGACCACTCTGAGATTCCTCGTCAAGTATTTCAAATCTCCTAATGACCACTCTTTCTTCCCCATTAAATTCAAGTCCAAGTCTTGCCCCGATTTCAAAAGTCGCTTCTGCCTCTGATATGCATTTACGCCTATTGGAGTGTTCAATGCGCGTGGGTTCAGTTGTGCATAGGTCATTAGCTCCTTCCTTTTCCCTTTTTTTTGGCCAACGTTTTTTCTGCCTCCCTTTTGATGTAGCCTTTTTTGTGACTTTGCTTTCTTACTGAAATGTAGATCCACTGGAGTCTCCTACAGCACTACCTGGAGCGTAGGAGCTTACGAGAGGCATTGGGAATTGTTTAATGTTTCGCTCATCCCATAGTTTAGATTGGACTCTAATTGATTAATGACCTTAATTGGGACATCTAGTAACCTCGATCCATTAGAAATCGATGTATTCGGCAACGACGACATCCTATCCATATGCTGCCCCAAACACTCATCTCCTCCCTACTATTCCATGCAGGACAGTCCGCTCCCAGACGCAATAGTAACTTTGTGTAGCACATCCGTATGGGAGAATTCCTCAACTGCAAGAGCCATCCTCCCCTCCGAGCACACAGGAAGAGTCGGATCCATATCATCTGCCCCTTGAAGGTAATCATTATCACATTTAGCTTCTACGCCTCTACCCTCTGTCAAAGTTTTCTATATTCCAAGTTCTTGCTCGGGTGTACCATACTCCATGACTGCAATGTCTCTCTCCATCCGTTCAAAGGGAGTTGTACCGTCAATAAACACTCTATCGCCTTCATACACCTCGGTGCGCAGAATAATCTCGGACAAACGCCCATTTACGATAATACCTACTCTGTCTGGTATGCATGATAGCTTTTGGACTGATATTAATATCCTAGCGACATCAAAGTGATTTCGGTTGGATGTATCCTCCTCAACTTTTAGAACCTTTCCCCATCTTTTTCCTAATTCGATAAAAAATATATCTTTCTAATATTGTAATGGAACATCATGCAGTGCAACCCACGTTTTGACATTCCTCTTTCCATCATACCCTTCTAACTTTTGTAATGACTCAAACTAGTGCCGAGTCATGAGTTCTCTTCTATTTCAAAACCTATCTAGATCTACCTCACTATCAAATAACAGCACAACCACAAAACCATGCCAGGGACACACCTTCAGACCTTAAAACATCTTGCACAAAATTAACGTCGTACATACCTTGAATGTCCCACGAGGCATCTTCTTACCCATTCAGTCTCCCTTCTCATCATACAAATCACCTCTGTTGGTTCTTCACCTTGCAAGTTTACGTTGTTTGGCTCGCCATCAACCACCCTCACGTGCACAACTTCTGTTAGACTATTCAACTCCCCATTGTTGCTAGGTCTTGCTTTTCCGATCAACACTTCTTTGAAAGTTCTCGCATCTCTAAGAGCAGAACTTATCCGCCTTGCCTTCTTGACTGTCTCACCTCTTTTTAGATGTCCTTCTCTCCTTTTTGAGCTAAGGTAAACCCTGATAATATGACCATCTATTCATCTCCCGATTTCACAGCACGTTTCGCCTCGTCCCAGTTTCTAAATCTGACAAAGGCGAATGTAGTCTTCATTGTCATTCTTTTCAGGTTCGAGTATGCGATGTAGGTGTCTAAAACAACTCTGTATGATTGAAATAGTTCCTTCAAAGCCATTTGGGGGACTGTCTTACTAACATTATCGACGAAAACAGGAACTCCTAGCCGATGCCGCTCCCTTTTCCAGTCACCTCCTACATTTCTTCTCCATGACTCTTCAGCTCCCACCGTGTTTCTCGATATTTTGAGACTATTATTTTAAAGTTTAATTTTTGATTGAATTCATATCTTCTTATTGTATACTTTTAAATTCCTATTTTAATAAAATCGTCTATTTTTGTCAACTTGGCTCCTCGTCTGAATTTTCAAATAAATTGATTAAATTTGTATTTTAATAAATTGGTAGAAATTTCATTCAGACAGGAGGTGTATATGAATACCAGTAAGGGTGTAAATGAATCTAGCTTGAACAGATAAAGTTATATTCATGTTCGTTTATTTATTTTTAAAAATGTTTATGTTTGATTCATGTTCTTTTAAATTTTTAATATTTATTCATATTCTTTTATTTATTTTTGAAAGGATTCGCATTCATTTGTTTAACGTTCACAAATGTGTTTGTTTAATATTCGCAAACGTGTTCCTTTAACGTTCGACAACCCACACACCTTTTTTATCCTTTTATTTGCAAGCCAAAGTTTACTTTATGTTCAATTTATTCCATATCTTAACCAATATTTAAAATGTAAAAAAAAGGGAGAACAGAGTAAACGAACTCATAAACGAGTCGATAAACGGACGTAAACATAAACGAACTGAACACTTTGTTTATTAAATGAACATAAAAATTTTGTTAATCTCGTTTATTTTACTTAAAAAACAACGATTCACGAACAATTTGTCGAACAATATGTTGATTTTCACCCCTGTGAATAACCGGACGAGAGTGTGATAAGACTCTCAAAACACAGACGACTGGGAAAAAAATGAACATATACATGTGATACTTAAACTCTCGTCTCAATGATTTAGTTTTATAACATGTATAGACTAAAAATACCAGCATAATTCAGGTTTTCCATGAGAAAAACCAGGTACTAACTACCAAATGAAATAGAGTCTAGAAATACCATGGATTTAGATGCCGAATTCCTTCAAGTTATCACAGAACACAGTTATGACCCACTCGGCGACTCGGAATTGTCTTTAGCCGCAAGAGGAACCGAATGAGGAGAGCTCTCTCCACCCAACTCTGTTCTGAGTTCAGTAACGCTTTTCTCCAACTCATCTATCCTGCTGCCCATCTCATCAAGTTCATTGAAGTCAAGGAGATCAAGAAAATGTTCACAAGTTAAATGCAGTGTTCTATGTTGTTTCAAACAGGAGTATGTAAATCTAATGAAGATGAAATTGCTTCATTATGGCTTTTGTAGCACCTAAAGAACAAGGAAGAGTGAAATCAAAATTCAAAAACCCTATCATGGTTAAATTACCAGACAATATGCAAACAGGAGCCAAAACAGGCATAGGAACGAGTAAGATGCCTTGATTTTGTGTACTGCAATCTCAAACCTTTAAGACCACTAAAAGGGTCCCAAAATCAACAAAACAAGATTTACTTTCCCAGTAGTATTTCGCAGTAACTAGGCAATACGAAAAAGGATATTCTTCGCTAAGATGGAGTCCGACATTGTTTGGAATCTCGATTGCTGCAACATGTAATCAAACAGGAAACTTAGCTGCATCTTCTTAAAATACATTGTCCTTTGATTCCATACAAAATCTCAAAGCAAATGAAAATAAGAACTCACCATCTGTTGAAGTAGATTCTGAACCTGCAAAGAAAATGGACTTAATTCAGTAACGGGTGGATGAAAGTTGTTTCTAAACCATAGAACCCTCATCTCGAAGATGGTCTAACAGTTTCAAGTGCAATGTTCGGTAAATCCCCTAAACGGCATAGTTAAAGTTGTCCGGTCTGAATAACTGTGATGAGAAGGAAATAGTCTTATATTCATTCACGTTAAATTAAAGTGCAGGAGAATTAAAGAACTCACAAAAAATGCCATATCAGAAGTGTCCTGTTTTGGATCTACAGAATCATTCCCATCCTGCAGAACAAAAAATGTAAAGTGCAATCAATAGTATCGATTTAAGCTTACCGTATCAAATCAGAAAGCATGGTAGCGGCTTAAGGAAGCAAATCTTTCTACAACGAATGTAAAGTTCGAGCCAAAAACAGTGAATGAATATCAACTTAACTACACACCAAAATTTCAATCGTTCTAAAATGTCAATGTAGCACAAAAGCAACCAAAAGCAAAGCTATTTCTAGTAATTCTAGTTCCATCAACAAGCCGAAGATAAGAGGTATATAACTGAAACGGATCAGTTTCCACATAGTTAAACATATGAATCTAATACTCGAATTTACTTTCCAAACATTTCTCAGCAGCCTAACAGATCATTAGGGGGGAAATCAACATTTCGTAGCAGGTTACGACGCATCTAACTCCTTTAACAAGACAAATAAAAGAAGCATATCGTCGAACGACTCGAAACCGGTTGATTCGCATGATATAATACTTATATTAATTCTTAACAGCCAAACAAACTAGAGAAATTTTAAACCATGATTCATCAGGAAAAAGAAAACACTCATATGTTAGACTCTGACTAAAGAACAGATCAGATTCATTAACGGGGAATCAAAACCCTAACAAATAATCTACAATTAAATTTCATAAAATTAAACGAATTAGGGTTAAATAAACATTACAGAGAAATAATTTAATCAATAAAATGCAATTTACCATTCTCGATTATTAGAATCTGTCGCTGGTTACGAGCGGAGAAGATAAAAGAGAAATGACGACGTTCACGACAGGGAGATAACCAGAGTGACAACGAAGACATGAAATTACTTTTTAGTCCCTATTTTATACAAGAAAATTCGTTTAATATATATTAAAATATTATAAAATTATATAGATTTACTAATAATACATTTTTGTCACAATAATGCGAGTGACGTTTATATACAAATTTATTTAAGGATAAAAATTTAAAACAAAAATTATTTTATAAACACCTATATTATTTAAAAAAATTATTCAGTAAACTGTTATAAATATAGCTGTAAAATATTTATATATAAATTAATCAATTTTATTAGTCTAGAATTTTAGTTCATTTTTTTTAAAAAACTATTTGAAAATAATTAATAACAATATTCATTATAATTAAAATACTAATTTTTCATTTTTTTCTAACTGAAATGATACTTAATTTTTTTGTTAAGTAGAGATATTACATTTTTAAAAATGCTAACATTTTTTTTTAATGAAAGCCTCTAGTTTTATTAAAAGAAAAAATTTCTAAAATTATAATGAATGTGTACAACTATAATCGTAAATTAAACATATAATTCGGATATTTTTATATAACCATTAAAACAAGAAACTAGTTATTT
The DNA here is from genome assembly GCF_006381635.1 of Hibiscus syriacus. Taxonomy (NCBI): domain Eukaryota; kingdom Viridiplantae; phylum Streptophyta; class Magnoliopsida; order Malvales; family Malvaceae; genus Hibiscus; species Hibiscus syriacus. Next base: position 286,769 of record NW_024062648.1, on the reverse strand, counting down.
GAGATCATTCAAGGACTATATAAGACAAAGGTTAAAATTCAACCAAAATACTCTAACAAAGATAAAGACGAATAGATCTAACTGCATCGGCAAACGAATCACAAAATGAAATTAAAAATACTAAAAGACCATTGACAAGCCACATATCAGAGTCGGATGGCGTGAGAAACTATCCAAGAACACAATCACGTATTCCAATCTAACCTGACGGTCCAAAGTATGAAAGATCATCAAGATAATAAATAATCGCCATATTAATCAGTCAAGACATCGTCAAATTCAACCATTAGAAAAGATGAAAAAACAAAAAGAACGATCAAACAACCTAAAAACTTGTCAAAAAATAAAAAAATGTCATAAAAGTATAGAAAATGTGTCACAAATATAGTTATTGAAAAATTTAAAAAATAAAGATAAAATATAAAAAATAAGTGAAAATAAGAAACATCGGCAATCAACAACCAAAACTAAAACTGGTGTCGCAGTCGATCAAACAAAAATATTCCTGATCACTCAACTATTTAATTGATTAACTTACCTAAAATAATACAAACATAATTTTTTATTATTATTAAATCAAATTTAAATTTTAATATAGATTTTCTAGAAAAATAAGTTATGTGTATACATACTAAGCTACAATTCAATTGACATTATTAAAGTTGTAACTTTTGTAAGGATAAGAATTCAAACATGTTTAAATACATATAGATATTTTTATTTACGAATTTTAATATTATTTTATTTATCTCAATTTTTAGTATAAAAAAATTATTTCTTATATAACTCAATTTAATAAAAAAACATTTTTTTGGGTAAACAACCATATAAACTCAAACGATTGTCAATAATGTTGTTCAAATACTGATAAAGTGAACCCACATGGTTCATGGGTAGAGAGAAACATGGCGTTGTTGGATGCGGAAATGGCTGGTTTTTGGGCGAAATTGCCGTTGATTAGGAAGCTCTTGCTTTCGCATCCGGAGATCGAGTTCCTCTGGTGGATGGACAGTGATGCGATGTTCACGAACATGGCGTACGAGCTTCCATGGGAAAGGTACAAAGATTCTAGTCTAGTTATGCATGGTTGGAATGAAATGGTTTATAATGAAAAGAATTGGATTGGTTTTAATACTGGTAGTTTCTTGTTGAGGAATTGTCAATGGTCGCTTGATCTTTTAGATGCTTGGGCTCCGATCGGTCCGAAAGGGAAGATTAGGGAAGACGCCGGTAAGATTTTGAGGGGTAGGCCGGTTTTCGAAGCTGATGATCAGTCTGCAATGGTTTACTTGTTGGTCAAGGAACGAGAGAAATGGGGTGAGAAAGTGTATGTGGAGAATGCTTATTATCTGCACGGTTATTGGGGGATTTAGGTGGATCGATAGGAGGAGATGATCGAGAATTATCATCCCGGATTGGGGGATCATCGGTGGCCTTTGGTTACTCACTTTGTGTGGTGTAAACCTTGCGGGAAGTTCGGGGATTACTCGGTCGAGAGGTGTTTGAAACAGATGGATAGAGCTTTTTATTTCGGTGATAATCAGATCCTGCAAATGTATGGGTTTGTGCATAAATCGCTGGCCAGTCGGAGAGTTAAGCGAGTCCGGAATGAGACTGGTAATCCACTTGAAGCTCAAGATGAGTTGGGTTTGCTTCATCCATCTTTTAAAGCTGTTAAGATCTCGGGTTATTCATAATATATGTCTTGGACACGTTTTCGGTTTGTTGCGTTTATCGCGGTCACAGAAGTAACGAAGTTTGTAGCGGACAATAGCATAGAGAGTGGAAATTCCTGGCTGAAATAGCTTCAATTGAAGGTCATTTACATTGTCGTTCTTGATTTTTGCTCATTTACTAGTCTATTTCCATTCCATTGCTAATCCTTCTTTTTGGGAGATCGGATGACATAATAATTTGTGTTATTAATTTATAGAAAGGAAAACATAAAGGTCAAATTGTCATCTTTTTAAGTTCAAGTACTCTAGTCTAAAATATTTCACAAACAAAAAATGTTATACGTCTTATTTAAGGTTTTAGAGTATGCAATAATATCCGTTCAAAATTTTCTTAATCAACTGATAATGCGCACACCCCTTATTACATACATTTCTACCTGAATTCAAGACTTCTAGGAATAATTAGAGTATGCAATAATATTCGTTCAAAATTTTCTTAATAAATTAATAACGCACACACCCCCCCTTACTACATATTCTACCTGAATTCAGGACTTTTAGAAAGAATAACGTTTTCTTTATCATTAAGGTCGTTTGATGGTTACTTGTGATAATAAGTTAATCTTTATATATATGGCATAGATTTACGTATTACTTTTTGGTACAGTAAATTTATATATTTCATAAATCCATAGAATGTTACATGACACGAACAATGTGACCTTTGAGGTTATAAAGAAAATTAAACAACGAAAAAGGTTTTAAAAAGTAACACTGTTTTTCTACGAATGACTTTTCAAAGCATTTCCCTTTGCCACCAAATAAGCACCGACAGCAAGATTAATGCCGCCATGAACAACCCGATATTTGTGCGAAAAAGCCGAATTCTGTCTTGGAGACCATCGGGACAAGTAGTACAATGACTATCCATGATATGAAATTATATGACTGTAACGGATGCAGCGATGAAAGCAGAGAATGAACATCTTCTGTTAACGAGGAAGTCTCTTCCAATTTAGTATCTCCTCCTCTTTCAATCGATGCTGGAACCTGGCGAGTCGAGCTTGAAGGCTCACCAAGCTGGCAGCCTTGCGTGAAAGCACAAAACTCAGCTTGGTCACATAACTATCAACTTGGCTGCCTGGTTGATCCACCTCAGCCAAAAGCTTCATTTCCTGAAATTAAGACGCAGAACACGATGAACAATCTCGACTTATCGACACGGACTTCGGTAATGTCGTATGAGCAAGGTTACTTACTTCGCGAACAATCTCCATTGTATCCTCGATTTCTTTTCTGTGAGCAGCAGTTAAAGCCTCTTCCTCCTGCAACAAACCAAAAGTATACTCGAAGATGAAAATCCTGAGAGCCCTTTTACAATACATAAACAAAATTAACTGTATTGATCTCCTACCTCTAGTACTGAACTGATACTCCCATCTGTACGAGGCTCGGGATTATATGGTCTAATTCCAAAACTATTTGTGCCATTATAGTTAGCAGCATTCGCCTGCTGGGAGTTTGTAGCAGACGAATCCGATCCCACTCCATCATTCTTGATCCAGTTCCCCATCATCTCAGAATTTTCTTCTCTAGTTGATTTTCTATGAGGAGGTGACACCTTCTGCACTTTCTCTTCTGTATCGACTGAAGTTTGAGAAGCTGACGAGGAAGTTCTTTGAATTGCGGAACCACCATAGGCGTTACTTTCTTCGAATCTCTCCTTATCCATTTGGATAGAACCTGTTCCATTTTCCTCCCTCCTATTGAAAGGTTGGCTTGAAGAAAAGGTCGACGGCAGTCGTTTGTCGAAGTCAAGATTATAAACGTCTTTCTCGACAAGCCTTCGACCTATATCAACAATTTTTACTTCCTGTGGTTGCACGTAAATATCTTCTACATCTGAGGCAGCTGAGGCAGGAGATGCATCCTTATAACTTGGTGGTAAGGAATTTACAGACTGATCTCTTTTGGAATTAGCACTTCTTGAAAGACTTTTAACCCTGTTCAATTGGATAGCAATAGTCTTTATTGAGACAGAAAGTAAATACAAATATACTGCAACAAAGTTTATTATAGAAACAAGGATACCTATCAGCATATCTCAGAGTATTCAGAGTGTGTTCACATGAACCGGCATTTGGAGAAATACAGGAGATCATAACTGTCCTTGAATGGCCAACGAAAGAGTCTCGGAGCACTTCGGTAAGTTTGCTCCCTCGGAACGGTATATGGATCTGGTCATTGTCCAGAGCACGAATGCACTCCTTAAGAGCCAAAAGGCTCTTATTAATTTCAGCACCCTCTATCCTGGAAAGAACTCAACCAACCAAGGTGTGTAGGAAACAATACATGTTAATACAGTTAACAGGAAAATTCGAACTTGCCTCGTTTGTCGGTCATTGTCGGTGGTGTCTGCGCCTCTTTCACTGCCAGCAAGATCGATAAACGAAATCTTCCCAAAAACTTTTCCGCCTTTAGACTCATCCCCATGAATCCCATCATTGTTCATCTTGGATTCTTTCACCTTGGAGTGCTTCTTGATGACAAGTTGTAAAATAGCATGTGACCTTGAAGATTCCTCATTTGCACCAGTAGAGCCTGTGCTTCTAGCAGCATTTCCTTTCTCGATGTATTCCTTCACCATTTGCACGTCTGAGACCTCAAATTCTTGCAGTCCAACAATACAGACTTGTTGTTTCCCATCTTCTCTCATAAAAAGTCTCCTATAGGAGGAAATTTAGATCGATTCATTTAGTTGAGCTCGATACAGTCAGAGCAGCAGACATTTCAGTCATTACATATAATAATTCATAAATGATAAATCAATCAGGCATGTCTTCAAGAAAACAAAACAAATTAAATGAAACACGCATGAGTAAGCAAGGAAAGAAAAGGGAAATACTTTCTCTCACTCAAAAGGTCATAGAGTTTTCCGCCATAGATCTCGAAAAAGCCGAGCCACAGTTTAAATTTCTGATTGTGATAAACTGGCTGGTTCAAGTATCTTACTAGATCTTGGGCAGCTCTGAGAGGTAATGGTTGCATTGTGAACGTCTTACCGCTACCTGAAATTGAAAAGGTAAATATTCCATGACAGAGCAGAAATAGCAACCATGCCACCTTATCATGAACTAGAGGTGCCTGCCATTCTGGAAGAAAGTTCAGAAACTATGCACCTGTTTGCCCATAAGCAAAACAAGTAGCTTTTGTTCGCTGAAAGATGATGGGAATAATCGGCTCAACAGTTTCACGATAAACCTGTTGAATAAAACAACAGCTTAAATTGATCTTTTTCTCAGACAAATCAACAAACTCTGGTCATAACATTATTCAGGAACCATGTTTGGATAGCATTAACAAAATATATTTCATCTGAGTATTACCTCATCATTGGTTACATGCTCATCCAGAACAGCATCAAAACAGAACTCGTGCTTCTCAACATATGCTGTCAAGTCCACCTCTCGTATAACAGTTAAAGCAAAATATAAGAAAAGAGTGAAATGATACGTCAAACAGGTAAGCACAGTTCTAAAATATTCATCTAAGGAACACAGTGATGTCACATAACTACAGTGAATAAGGGACAAACCTTTAGCTTGGGTTCATGGACAGTTAAAGAATTCTCCTTCACAGTTACTATGTCATCCTCCTTCCGAGAAATCTCCTTCTTGTTTAATGGTCTTTTACGTACCTTGTACCAAATGTCAGAGAAAAGTTTTATGGCTTATATGCATGGATGGACCGAGGGGGTGTTGGGGGTGCAGTCGCACCCTTAGAATTTTCAAATTCTCTTATATTTTATATTTTTTTTCTTTGTATTTTGTATTGATCATCTAATTTCGCACCCTCTAAAATTTTAATAAAACTTCTTAAGTTCGCACCCCTAACATAAATTTCTTCATCCATTTTTGCTTACATGACATTTAACATGCATCTACTTTGTCCAGAACATATATAATGAAACACAAGAAGGCAAGATGAAAATGAAAGGAACAAAAAAGACACTAAACCGGAGAACATAAACAGCAATCTTAGATGTCCCCATCTCTACAAAAAGGATGAGAAAAGGGGAGAGAAATGAAGCACCATGGAAAGAAATCAACATACCACAACTTTAATCTTAGCAACATTATTTTCCCTAGTGCTGGTCTCCTTTTCATTGGCAGAGCATATGGCATCTGCATCAACTTGCTCTTTTCTTTGCTGCTGGCTATTACTAGATTGAGTTTGAAACGCTTTGTTCACATCAGGCATGATTAGTGATGGTCTAAAAGGTTCACACATAACATGCTGCAACCAAATAAAATCAAAATTTCTAAACCCGAATATGCAAACTTAAATTGAAGTAATTTTTTTACAATTTTAAAAAATATCATAAGGGAACAACATCAAGAAATATCTAAACAAATCACCACAAAAATAAAAGAAGAAGAGTAGTGTTGCATCTAATCAAATCATCTCAATCAAAGTTAGGTGAAGTGTCCTAAACCTTACCTCAGACAGAAGTTCTGTATCATCCATAGCATGAAGATCCAAAAGCCCAAATCCAATATCCCCCCTGAAATCTGAAGAACAGAACCCTCCTGATCTTTGGCCAGCTGGCATGCATGGCTCCGATCTAGATCCCCCATTAAAATTGCAATTCCTCATTAATGTGACAAGCCTCTGCTTCTCTTCTGCAGATTGTGCTACATAACCCTTCAATAATGAAATAGTAACTTCCCATTATGTAAGAATCCATAGAGTGTAAAACCATTTAAAACTTATAAAATGAGATAAAAACAATAATAAACTCATGAGAAGAATGATCAACTAGTTATGAACTCCGATTTTCTTAAAATGCCTGTCGCCCTAACAGTTCATACTAAAAGCGGGATGATTTTTTCAGAACTTCATCCAAAAGAGGAAAGAACAAATTCATTCCATCAAGTCATGGAATGTTAAATAGCAAAAAAGGGGCACATGATTAGGCGTAGAACAATGTGGAAACTTCAATAACACTTCCCTTAATTAAAACTGCAATAGCCACGGTTGTTTTCACCAAATAAAGTTCCACCAAAACTGAAATTTCGAAGTAAATTTAAAGCATTAAAAATGTACACGTGGAAATTAACTTGTTTTACCTGCATGAGGAGATTGGAAAGGTGGCGTTGGTCGATGCCCGTAGAGGCCAGATGCCGCAATCCAGCGGACTGCAACCACCGCGCCATTACCGCATCACCGGGATCGCCGCCGGAGGCGGAATCCGAGTTGTGAAAGGACTCTCCGCCAGAGTGATCGTAAAGCGCCGTCGCAGCTGCATTGCTTTGATGCATTTGGCCACCTACGTAACGCTGCGATCGTCTTTGAGGAGCCAATTCTTTAAACCTGCTTACCAACGCAAAAAATAAATAAATAAAATGCAACAGAATTTCACTTTACGAGGAGAAAATCCGAATTCGAAAAACACTCTTCTATCAAATTCATGCAATATTCCTTAATTTCTATCAAATTCACTCAAAATTGACGTATTCAAATTATAAAAGAAGATTACAGGAGCATATATAAATAAACAAATTGCCAGAGAATGAGAAACGAAGAGTGACGTCGGCGATTCAAGATCCGCAATGTAAAAGACGGTTTTATTGTATGACGGCTTTGATCATATATAAAAAGACGGAAAAATTGGATAAAATTCGAATCAAAATTTAAAGAGAGATGGAAGACTATATCAAGTTGATCATTTGGATTTTTGTTTTTTTAGGTAAACGTTTTGTTTGTTTGTTTTTTCAAAATTATTGAACGGCTATCTTTGAATTTGTTCGAAATAATTATATAAAGCTGGTTTTCTGAATTTGGATTTTAATTCCCTATTTTGGGTGAATTCACGAGATAATATTCTCAAACTTTTTTATTCACGAGATAATGCACATCCCAGATTAATTGCTGAAATAGAGTGAATTCTACAGTGATGGCCATAGGTCGCCATGCAGTCCAGGCGATCTTGTAAGACGCCATGCAATCCTGGCGACATACGGGGTGACATACGAATGGAGAGGTCGCCATGCAGTCCCGGCGACCTTGTAGGTCGCCATGTAGTCCCGGCGACTTTGTAGGTCGCCATGTAGTCCCGGCGACCAAGTAGGTCGCCATGTAGTCCTAACTCACGAGACCATGCATGCACATGCAGCCACAACTGAGATTCCTTCACGTGCTCCCCTCCTGCTCCCCGCTGCATGCCTACAGCTATTGATGCATGCATGTGAACCATTTGAGCCGTGAATTATTGGTACAATAATTGAACTATTGCTGCGTGAAATCAGCTGCTATCATAGCTGCAATTGCACAATTATTGGTGAAATAATTGAGGCAGCCGGTTATATATGGGGTGTGCATTATCGTGAGAACATAAAAGAAAGAAAGAAAAGGAGAAGTGATTGCAGCCAGAGCTTGGTCGCCGAGATTGCAGCCGAAGAAAGGGAAAAGAGATTGCAGCCGAGAAAGAAAGAAATGGAGAAAGGAAAGTAAGAAGAAGAAAGGGAGATAAGGTAAATTTTTTTTATATTTAAATTAGTTTATTATTATAAATGTTTAATTTGTTAGTTTAGGGTTTAGGGTAAAACAAAAAGCAGTTAATTAGTTTGTTAGTTTAGGGTTATATGATTGTTAGTTTAAGTTATAGTATACATAAATTAAAAATTATTTAATTAGTATATGTTTGATAGTTATATAGTTAAAAAATAATTAATTAGTTTGTTTTGTTAATAGTTAGTTATATAAAAAAATTATTTAATTAGTTTGTGTTAGTTAAATAGTTAAGTTATATTTGTTTGTTGAATTTATATTATATAAAAAATTAGTTAGTAAGTTTATTAGTAGTATATTATAATGAAAAAATAGTTTATTAGTTAGTTTTAGTTATATAAAAGAATATTTTATTAGTTGTTTAAGGGTTTAACGTTTACGTTTAACTTATATTTTAAAAAGTTTAGTTTGTTAGTTTATTAGTTTATTATATTATAAGTTATTATATTAAAGTTTAGTGTTGTAAATTAGTTAGTTAGTTTATATTAGATTATATTAAATGATTTTTTAAATATTGTTGTTTAATTTTTTTTACAGATTCATTCCAATGGCTGACCAAATTCCACTGTTGAGGCTTGACAATGAACATATTTCAAGTCATTTGGGAATAATGGTGAATAAAATATTTGTTTAATGAATTATAATTAATAAATATTTGAATATTATTTTATGATTGTGATAATTTTTTTGAAATATTTAATTGTAGGAGGACGAGCAGCGAGTCCTTCGTCTTCGACTACAAAAAGTGCCCAAGCCACACCCACTGATAGAAGAAAATTTGCAAGAGGCTGGATTTTGGTATATAACATTTGTGCGAGATTACAAGTTGGTCCCAGGTTTGATCAGTGCGTTGATTGAACGTTGGAGACCAGAAACGCACACGTTTCATTTGCCGTGTGGCGAATGCACGATAACTTTGGAGGATGTGGCAATGCAACTCGGGGTCCAAACTAATGGGATGTCGGTGGTAATGTCACATGAGTTTAATAAGGTGGAACAACTTTGCAACTTGTTTCATTTGCAACTCCGACGTTACGACGTATGCACGACACGACAAAAGTATGACCAACTCGGTCGAAATTATGAACAACCATTGATGTTGCCAATCGCTCATTTGCTTCCATTGATTCCACCACTGTAGGAGCCCAAGTTTTACCTCTATTTATGAGACTCTCAATTTCCTTGCCTTTGTCCGACCAAACTTTACCCAGTCTAAAGTACGTCTCTTTCACCACACTCGCTATTGGGAGATGGCGTGTACCTTTTAATACCGAATTAATGGCCTCAACAAGGTTTGTGGTCATATGTCCGTATCTCCGACCTTCATCGTATGCTTGCGACCATTTTTCCTGCGGTATTTTTGAAGCCCACTTCCAAACACGCTGATCATCGTAAAATACCTTCAAATTCTCCAATCTCTTGTCAAAATTTGGTCGACGTAGTTCGTATCCTGTTCCATAATATATTGTGTTAAACCGCAATTAAAAAAACCATGTAAAAATTACACAAATATTGAAAATAAAACTTACCCATGTTGACTATCTCGCTACGAATATGTGCGTTATGAAACTGGTCGATACTATTCTTGCCAATATGACGGATACAAAATGTCGGATATGCATACGGAGGTATCCAACGACTTCCTGGTCGTTCAATTGCCGCCAAAATACCCGTTCCTCTATCGGATATCAAGCAAACTCCATCTTCACGAACGACATATTGACGTAGATTGGTCAGAAAGAAATCCCAAGCCTCTGTTGTCTCTCCCTCAACAATGGCGAATGCAATTGGGAAGATATTTCGCTCACTATCTTGAGCAACTGCCATCAAAAGTACATGCCTATATTGACCATACAACCACGTACCATCTACTTGGATCATATGTTTGCAAAATGGAAATCCTTCAATACATGCCTTGAATGCCCAAAATAGTCTATGAAATATTTTCTTCCCTGGCAGAAGTTGACCTTCTTCGTCATATGCGGGCATGGTTTGAGACTTCACTATAGTTCCTGGGATAAATCGCTTCATTGCTTGTAGCAAATGTGGTAGCTCATTGTACGATGTATCCCAATCTCCATACGTCAACTTCATTGCCTTCATTTTCGCATTCCACACCTTGCCATATTTTACTTGATATCCAAATTGGCTTCGAATAGATGCAGCTAACACTGAACAAGATATCCTTGGATCCTTTTCAACCATCGTCTTCACGTATTCACATATTACATCGGAGTCCAATAGTCGGTGGTCTTGTTCGATGGAGTTTCGCAAACATGTGTGCGAACCATTGTACCTCGTGATGACCCAAACATCGTGCCTTTGATTTTTCGACACTCTGATCTTCCACTTGCACTCTAGGCCATATTTTACACACTTTGCGTATAGGGTTTTCTGGTTGGACTCTGCAACATGGACATTAACATGGCATTTGATGCAGTACTCTTTAATCGCCAGCGTAGCTTCATTTTTTCCTCTGAATTGCACCCCAACTGAAAATTCACCAGAATTATCGAATGATTCAGTCATTTGGTACGGAGGTAAATGTGGCATGTCTGGGAATTCAGGTGCCCTCATTGCATCATAGTCTATCTCGTACATGTGAGGAGTAGCTTCATACGGTGTCGGAACTTCATCAATTGCACCTCCACCAAAAATATTTTCGTCGTCGCCCAAAACGGGTTCTTCAGTTTCTTCATCTTCGCTTGAATCATCATGAATTTCTCCCCATCGATTTTCAGCGTCAATATCAACAACCAATTCCGGTATGTTTCTCGTCTCATACTCTGTTGCTGTAGATGTCCCCCCGACTTCATTTACACTTTCCAATAATGCCATAAAACTGTTCGGGAACCTGTATGTCGGCTCCTCAAACTGACTATATAAAACCATTTCATATGGATTTTGAGCCACACCTCTTGATGACCCAGGAACATCACATATGTTACGCACATCAACAAATAATTCAATAACTGCTATATTGGTTGACTCATGTAATCCAACCATGGTTCCAATATCATCATCTTCTTCAAGTGGAACTGTAACATATCTGACTGGGTTAGAGCATATCATAAACCTATACCTCAAACCATCAACTGCAGCTTGAATTTTTCTTTCTATCTTATACTTCATTTCTATAAATGTGATGTCTTTTTTTAACATCATATTTATTGGTTTTTTAGACTGAAAAACTACTCCGACCTCATTTTCCATAATCTGTCCATTATATTAATGATCAAATAAAATTTATTATTTAACTTGATGATTGCTTACTAATAAACCTAATAATGATTGATAATTACTATTAATCTAATGATTTGATATTTAATGATTTAATAATAATACGATTTAGTCATAATCACTAATAATTATTTATTATAAATATTTAATGATTTAGATTTGATTCTAATCATTTAGTAATTATTACTAATAATAATGATTAGTTTGATAATATTTTTTATTTTTTAAAAATATCAAACAAATTTGTTAGGCAAAACTGTCGAGATAATGTTCTCGAAATAATTATTTCGTGAGATAATGCGTTGTCCGGATTATTTCATTCAATTAATTTTTACTCCTTACTAATATACACATACAATGTAAATTAAACAAAATATTTTTAAAAACACTAAATATTTTTAAACACAATATTTTTTAAAACGGAAATTATCTCGCACAAATTAGTTTATATAATCTAATATAAACTTACTAACTAACTAATTTACACATACAACAACAACAAAAATGGACAACAAAAAATAATAAATTACTCACGTCTTTATGCCTTCTTCCTTTACTTCTTTTCCTGCTTGTTTCTTTCTTCGAATCAATCTACGTGGGCAAATGTTGTGAAATAATGTCCTGTATGTGTAAACAAAATATTTATTTAAACAACAATAGCTCCCACAAATTAATTTTATATAATCTAATATATTATAATATACCTTAAACTATAAACTATTCTTTATATAATATAACTTAGTTAAAATAACAAACTAATTAAGCACTAATTAATTTTTTTAAACTAATATATATAAACTATTTCTTTATTATAATATAACTTAGTTAAAATAACAAACTAATTAAGCACTAATTAATTTTTTTATAATATAACTTCAACTTCAACGAACAACCTAATTACGTTTAAAGACACTAACAAATTATTAATATTTTTTATATTTAATAACTTAAACAAAACTAATTAACTAATTTTTTTATATATATAATATATAACTTAAACTAATAAACTAATATATATAACTTAACTACAAACTAATAATTATACTAACAAACTATTAACTAGATTTTAGTTTTACCCTAAACCGAAACTAACAAACTAATATTTCATATAAACTAAATTAAACAATAAAAAATTACCTCACGAACTATGTTTTGAGCCTCTTCTTTCTTTTTCTTTTCTCTCGGCAAAGTTTATTATGTGCTTATGCTTCTGGTTCTGCTTGTGCTTCTACCCTAAACCCCATATCCTTTATAAAGCACTGAGCGTTGGACAGAGTCATTAAATTTGTGTTGAAGCAAATAATATTAGCATTGCATCGTATAACTATTGAGCATTGAAAGGCTGCAATTGAACAATAATATTTGCTGCACTTGGCAGCTAAATTAACGCTGCAATAACGCAACTATGGATGCAACACATGCAGCTACGGATGCAGGAATCTCCCAGCTATGATGCAACGCATGCATGCAGCTACAGGAATCTCCCAGAGCTTGGTCGCCGAGACTCCATGGCGACCTACCTACCACGCCGTGACTCCATGGCGACCTACACCGTTCGACGTGCATGGCCCATGCACAATTCCCACGTCCCATGCACAACATGCATCCCACAACTCCCCCATGCATGCTCCAATACTATTTGATTGCATGGCGACCTACACCTGCTCCTTTGCAAAACACCACACAGGTCGCTCGGATGCCATGGCGACCTCCAAGGTCGCCCGGATGCCATGGCGACCTCCAAGGTCGCCCGGATGCCATGGCGACCTCCAAGGTCGCTGTAGAATTCACCCCATTTCAGCAATTAATCTGGGATGTGCATTATCTCGTGAATAAAAAAGTTCGAGAACATTATCTCGTGAATTCACCCCTCTATTGGGTGTTAAAAATAAGGGTATGCAAAATTATCCAACCCGTTGACTCGATCCGAAGACCCACCGATCCGGACCTAAAAAACGAATAATTTCTTAAAAATTTACCCGGAATCAACCCGACATTTCCCGGGTCAAGCCCGGATCACAAAATTGAAATTTTCCAGGTACCTAGTTACCCGAATACACGTTAGTTTATATATATATAAATATATAATATATATATATATATAATGAATTATTTATATTATGAATTATTAGATTTTGTAATTCGAACTTTTAAATTTTATGTTCAGATGTTAGAGTATGTAATTCGAAGTTTCGAATATTTAAATTTGTATATATATTTTTTAAAATTAATAATTTGAAAATAAAAAAAACGGATATCAGATACCTGAAATACGGGTACCCACAACATCTAGGTCGGGACTCGGGCCGAGAAATTACCTACTCGAATATTACGGGTACCCAATAATCGGTACCCAATAACCCGAGTACCCGGATTTGCACACCTCTACTTAAAAATACTATAATATGAGTTATGATTAAAAAAATCACTTTTTTCTAGTTATCTATACAAGAGAAAAGGAGAAGGCATTGATCAAATATTAATTTATTTTTTATCATTCTTTAATTAAAAAAATAAGAGTTAAAGATTTAACATTGAACCCCTCCCTTCGTAGTTCGATGGATTTCTTTTATTAACTTTCAAAATTAAGGACTAAAGGGTCCAAGTTATTATCAGTCGCACCATAAAAAATATTCCATCCCAGAAACAATAAAAAATACTAAAACTTTGGTAAGTACTTGGTTCTTCAAACCTCAGCACTTGATCTCCTTCAATGCATAAGCCAGGTACAACAATGTTGGGTCAGTAGCACCCTCCTTACAGTAACCAAACACCACACATCCGTCGTCGTGCATGCTCTCTCCGACAAAACTGCAAGATACATTCCATAGTTTTGGCATCCTAAATACCGAAAAAGAATTTGCTGAAAGACAGAAGGAACAGTAATGGTAAGATGCAACTCACAATTGACGGTCCTTCAGTTTCCCAAGCAAATACTTGGTTGCTCCCTCGATGTTTTTCTTAAAGCTTTCTTGCTTCTCGGCGTCCAATCTGGGTGTCAAGTTTTTTATGAACTTCTTTATGTAGGCAATGAACTGCTTCTTGTAAAAAGGAGGTTGCTCCTGCAAGAGGCATTGGAATACATTCTTCAAGTTCAAACTCAAAATGTTAGAAATCGTGAATATAATTTGAAGAGTAAAACCGACTAACCTGAAGCCTAAGAGTGTCGACAATGTCAACAACCTTCACAGCTTGATCATCAACACCCTCATCCTCTTCTGCACCTTCAGCAGAAGGATTGGCACCAATGTCAACATTAACAGTTCCTTGCACAACCCAATGAAAATAGCAAAAAAAACATAATTGAGATTAAATTCAATTTCCCATTATAAAAACCTAAAACTTTTGTTCAACTCAACTAGATCGAACAAAGTCCAACACACTTGCATCAACAAAAATCCAACCAAATCAAATAACCTTAAGCTCAATGATGAAAGATCAATCAAATAAAAGTTCATTCATCACACTTACATCGACACGACTCCAAGACATCTTTAAGATGCATAATAAAAGATCAGTACTTCTTTCTGCTTAAAACATCTGAATTCTAGACCCGATGGATAAAATCTGAAGTTCTGTTGGGGTTTCTAATTTTGTCACTGATTAAATCTACACCGAAATATAACCAAATAAGAACTAAACATATATCTAATAACAACACGAAAAAGATCACGAAACCGAACAAGAAAAGAAAACGATACAAAGCAGTGAAAAGCAAGTCGAGATTGAAGAAATATTGCAGGAAAAACAATTACCGGTAATGAGATCTTGGTAAACCAACATGATTTCAGCTTCTCTCTTTGAGAAATCGAAGCGAGAAGCAAGGAAACTTAGGTATGGCGGTGGGAAAAGGCAATGGTGAGTAAAGCGAGCATCTCCAACCTCATCTCTACTATTTAGCATCTCTTTAAAATAATTCATCTAATACTATTTTCTACATATAATAATAAAAATAAAAAATTACAAAAAAAAATATAGCACAGTTACAGTGTAACGTGCAATGTAATTATCATCACAATACAATTACAAAATAACGATTAGTTGGAACATAAATCATCTTCAAAGTGGAGATATTCGTCACTAACGATACGCGGAAGATAGCTTTAGAGAAGAGAAAATGATGGGGACAATAGGCATATTTATAAGCGAGGGTTTGGGTTTTTAGGTTTGGGTCTTAAACAAGTTTGCTTAGTATTATGGATGAGTATTTAATTAACTCGAATTAATTTTTTAAAATTAATCAAATTTATAAATATTAGTTTATTATTCTTATTCGTATATTATTATTAACTTCTTTGAGTTGGTTTGAGAATTCAACTGAATTTAAATTGAATTAACTTTACTTAGTTTGTGATTAACTAAGGTGATTACAAAGTAGTATTTGTTCTAAATATTCTCAATCATTTGACATTGACTGCTCAATCATCCTGCTACAGTCGCTGGTGCTCGAACCCAAGACCTCTAGGAACAACAACGATTCTTTTAACCACTTAGATAAGTTGGTTTTTGCTGAATTTAAATATATTTATTTGAATTACTATTTAAATTTGAATATAATTATTTATAATATTATAGTACTAATTGATTTTAATTTAGACATTCTCTAATTATATTATATATATTCATATTTAAATAAGAATTATAATGTTATTTGATAAATCAAACACCATCTAAAACTATATGTTTATAATATTATTTTTAAAGAAAAAGTAAAGATAAAATATTTATGGGAATATAAAGGAGAGAATAAATTGATAAAAACAAAGAAATTTTAAAGAGTTGCATTTGAAAGATCATATTGAATAAAATAAAATTTTAAGTGATAAACTGACAGAAATAAGATTTATTTTGTTAAAAATTAATTGTAGTTATAAGGATATTCTACGGTGATCGAGGAACGTGTAGTTTAAATTTGATCAAAAATAGATTTAAAACGAAGGAATAATCGATGAAATAAAGAAACCATGACTTAAATCATAAAATAATTGAATTACTTAATTAAATGTTTTATTTTTTATTTTTCAATTATTTTAACTTTATAAATTCAACAAAAAATTAAATTTAAAATTTAAATCAAAATTTTAATTTAACTCAACTAAAAATTAAAAAGAATATTAATTTTAATTGAAGTCAACTTTTACTCATTCTTAAATAAGTTGTGAATAACTCAAGGAACAACTAAAAATATGATCAGAAAAAGGATGATTTACAAATTGATTTCATTATGCTTGAATTTTTAATTAAAAAATAAACAATAAAATTGAATAATTGATCGAATATAAATGGACACTTTTACGATAACTATTACAATAAATTGAAAAATAAAAATATATATATTGCAATATTTTAAAATATAAAAACCTAAATAAAATATCCTAGTAATTTCGCCCAAAAAAATCAAAACATCAAATATTATTTTATTTGAATATAACTTACTTTTATTTATCTTAATAAAAATGATTAATTAATAATAAATATTTATATTATATAAATTAAATATA
Organism: Hibiscus syriacus; assembly: GCF_006381635.1. Lineage (NCBI taxonomy): Eukaryota > Viridiplantae > Streptophyta > Magnoliopsida > Malvales > Malvaceae > Hibiscus > Hibiscus syriacus. The sequence continues at coordinate 269,782 of NW_024062648.1, read as the reverse complement.
AAAATTAAATCTTATTACTATTAAATCATTCATCATTTTTAAAATAATAAAATAGTTCTTCTGTTTAACCGAATGGACGGATTGATCCGGTTTGGTTCTAAGATGAAAAATCGAGAGAGGAAAAAAAAACCATTAGCTTAGATCTTCTACTTTATAAATCGTCATTGAAACTGACGTGGCATGTTATCATTCGAGTTCCGTAAGGTATAAAAGTCAAACCCGGGTCATTAATGTCATTCAGTTGAATTCTAAGTAAATCCCATCTCTCTCATTCTCCTTCCAATTTCGATGGTGAGTTTCTTTGAATTTGAATTAACTTTACACTTTATGCGAATTCTTTTTGCTGAATTTTTCACTTCCGTAATCTGCATTTTCCTTTGATTTAGGTGTTCTATTTTGGATTTTTTGTTTCTATGCGAAGTTTGTGAATTTTCATTCAGCTAATTTAGGGTTTTGGATTTAGAGGAATTCGGTGTTATGGATAGCAATAAAGACGAGGCTTTAAGATGTGTTCGCATTGCTGAAGAAGGAATTGCTTCTGGTAACAAACAGCGTGCGCTCAAATTCATTAGAATCGCTCAACGCCTGAACCGTACTTTATCTGTCGATAAGCTTTTGGATGCTTGTGAAAATCTCGATTCTGGGTCGGCCCCGGTTTCTTCTGTTGACGAAAAGTGTGTTTTAAGAGATGAGAATAAAGGCGGGTCGTCTAAGTTGGATGGGGAGAAAAGTTATACCGGGGAACATGTTCTGTTGATCAGGCAGATTAAGAGAAACAGTGACTATTATTCGATTCTTGGTGTGGAAAAGAATTGCACTGTTGATGAAATCAGGAGGGCGTATAAGAAGTTGTCCTTGAAAGTTCATCCGGATAAGAATAAGGCTCCGGGGTCTGAGGAAGCGTTTAAGAAGGTGTGCAAGGCATTTAAGTGTTTAAGCGACGATGATTCGAGGAGGCAGTATGATCGAGTTGGTTTGGTTGATGAATTTGAGTACAATCAGCGGAATAATGTGAGACAGAGACGGAGAAGACATGGGAATGATTTGTTTGATGATGATTTTGATCCTGATGAGATATTTAGGTCATTTTTTGGTCAGGGAGACATGTTTAGGTCAGCACATGTTTACAGGACAAGAGGAATGGGTGGTCATCAACAGAGGGAGGAGCAGCATAGAGGAGGACCTAATTTATTGCTTCTTATTCAGATGTTGCCGATTTTGTTGATTTTCCTGCTTGCTTATCTACCCAGTTCTGAGCCTGATTACTCTTTGTTAAGGAATTACTCCTATCAGATTCCTAAGACTACCGAGAAATATGGAGTGGAATTTTTTGTCAAATCATCAACCTTCGATGTGAACTTTCCCCAAGGAACTGCTGCTAGAGCTAATATTGAGGATAATGTCATTAAGGATTACAAACATATGCTGTGGCGATATTGCCATGTAGAACGCCATAAGCGCCGTTGGAATAAGGATTTGCCAACCCCACACTGTAATCAACTACAAAATCTTGGACTTGCATGAAGGTAATTTTAGCTACAAAATGTTGGCCCTTATGTCTTCTGTATCATGTGGTTTTATTTAATGGGTTTTAACCCATGATAAATTTTCTGAATGAACAGGGGATATGGCTAGATTCTGCTAGAGCATCAGCAAGATGTTAGGTTGATGAGCAAGGAACTCAGTCACTCACATGTTGTCAACTTCAAGAGCGTTCTTTTGCCATAATTGATCATTTGTTGAGATGGTTCTGGACCGGTTTGGATTGTATGCCAAGGTGCTAATGAGGCTTCCCTGGATACATCTAGGTGATAAAACTTCTCTTTTGCTAACGTGATGAGATACTACACTGCTGTTTGTACCTAGTATGGTCAGTGTGCCCATAGGAGGATAGTTGGCATAAACATAAGTCGAACCAAAATGGTCTTCAAGATTGTTTCTTTTTTTTTTCATTCTGATTGATTTATGGGGATGTCATTCTCTGATTGTCTATACTTCTTTTAGAACCATATCTTGGATCTTCCATGAGATCTTGTAGGCATTATGCATATGAATATGATTTATTCAAATGATCTTCACCTTTCCTTTGATTAGTTTTAGTTTTTGTGGAAATTTTGTTACTTGTTGTTCTCTCTGTGAAGACTTTGAGTGTGACCGGATGAGGTCAATCATCGATTGATGCCTTCTCTTTGTCCCATGAATATGGCAGTAATCATCAATTTACCACCTTCACTTTTAGTTCACTCGTTCCCTGTTCATCTGCCTTTCTTTGGGGATTCTTATAGTTAACACTATAATCTGATCCCTCCACAGCTTATATCATAGGGCCTTATCTTTGTAGCATTTGTGCTACACTTGAGCAAAGATAGAACTCAGATAAACAACTGACAAATAGGGCTTGCTGTTGAAAACAGAGGTCTTGTAAGATCATAAACTATGCCTGAAGCCAGATATGCATCGAGCATGGTCTAAATCATATAGCAGGAGACTATATGATGGGTTTCAGTAGCTTCAGCGGAATCATTATTAGGAAGAGAAATAAGAACCATGTGAACGTTAAAGCTGGGGTGAACAATGAAGACTGCATTACTAAAGACAAAAGGAATGAACGTTAAGCACCAATTTATCAACAAATAACCTGTCACATGCTTGGCTTGTGTCATAGTCCGAGAGTTCAGGCAATGCTGGACTGTGCCTGAAACTGCCACCGCCATCGAGCATAAGAGCTCGAGTCTTGACCTATCACACTCGCACATCATCTTGCAGTCGTTATTTAGATTCTTTTAGAAGTATATTTTTTAAGAAAGGAACTAGTGATAGCATCATAAGGATTCTTCTCGTGATCCAAACACTCTAATTAAGATTACAATAGCTTTCGATCACAGTACCCTCTAACTGATCCAAGCAGACTCTGATTGAGATTACAATAGCTTTCGATCACAGTACCCTCAGTTAGAGTGCCTAAATGCCTACATCTGATTCGACTTAACTTAAAAATGTTGAGAATAAACTTCATTTCAAATTCGATTATCTACTCTATTTATAGGCATAAAAAGTTTAATCAACTCAAAACAATAAATACTGAACTCTCCAGTCAAATGCCTTGGGATTATGTTCAATGTTCTTAATGAGGCTGAAACAGATGCTTTCTCGAAACTAGGTGTGAGAATTATCGCAAGGGAATATTTGAATGGCATTTTTATTGGCAGTTTAGCTTTTGTACTACTCGTCAGGGCCGGCCCAATACATGTGTCTGATGGGCGACGGCCTAGGGCAGCATGTAGGGCCGGGGCATCAGTTTCTAATATTGTGACCAGCCCACCTTGTGTAGGAATAAATCTGCCATGCTTCTAATATTGCAGTCAATTCCGCCTCCGCTGGATTTGACACTCCATTCGATCTTGAGAAGCGAATAAGAGTCGCACCGTTGAGATCAAGAAGAATACCCCCAATGCCGGCCTTGCTTACACATCCTTCAACGGCTGCATCGACATTAATTTTGAATTTATTTGCTAGGAGCAGACCAGGAGCCAAAGCTGGGTCTATTGGTGCTGGAAATATGTTTTAGAAGTGAAGATGCTGGATGACTTATAGTGAACTCACTAATCGACAGAATCGAATTCGGCCAATTGCTTTTAGCCCATGTGTCAATCCTTAGTACAACAATGTCAATTACTTGGAAAACATCACACCGTTTATTATTGAAGGTTGCTTCATTGCAGAAAAGCCAAATGGGTTATGCATTGGCAGAAAAAAGCAAGCTGTCAGAGTGTACGAAGAGACAGTTTGATCGGCACTTGTTCCCACATGATAAGAAAATTTTCCAGGGACTCAGAGATAACAAACCGAAACACGCACCAGAACTGCCAAATCCTCTATGAAACTTCAGTGGCAGAATAAAGGTTTAACTATTTTCAGGCTGTTTTTATATAATACGCAAATAGCCGATGCTTGCACACTTACACCATGCTTCAACAACTCAGACCAGACAGGAATGCGTTCTTGAACAGCTCTCCACATAAACGATTACACCTTTTGAGGAGCCAAACCTGACCAAACTAACCTCCACAGTCTATCTGCATTAGCTCCAACCGATGCTACTTTTAAACAAAAATATTTGGGCATGTAGAAGCCAGAAGAGTTACCTACCCACCTCAAGCAGTCTATACTCACTAAAACTCTTGATGTGTTGGTTATTAGGGTTAGAAAATTTTGCCAAAACTCAAATTCCCAATCAAACAATCGTCAGCGTTTTTTCCAAATTCACATATCTTACCTTCATTCTTCACAGCGTTTGTCTATTATAGGGCATAAAATTATTATCTCGCATAGGACATTAAAACTCATTGGACCGGCCTGCTACTCGTTATAGCAATAACATTTTTATTTTCCCTATCGTTCTTAATCCATTGTTTTTATCTATTGTTTGTGTTCAAATAAACTTTGGACTTTATTTCTTTTCTTAAAGCGTTTATGACGGACTAAATTAAAAAAAAATTGTTAACAAAAGGAAGAATTGAGAGTACGCAGGTGTTCTACGATGATTAAGAGTATGTGGTTCAAATTTGATAAAAATATACTTAAAATGAAGAATAAATCGAAGAAATAAGGAAATTATAGACCAAATTGCAAAACTGTCAAAATACTTGATCAAAATTTTTAAATTTCAACTTATCTCGAACTAAAAAACTGACTCAATAATTCGAATTGACTGAAATAACTCAACTCAAAATTAAAAAAATGATTTTTCAAATGAATAGGATTTTCTTCACCCCTAATTTCATGTAAGTAAGCATGTGATTTTTTTTTTTAATTTTTCATAAAATATTTGAGTCTAATATTTATATTCAACATTTCCATTTAAAGATATAAAAATAATCTCCGGATAATATAATTTCATACAATTTTCTCTCTTGTGGTACTATGAAAAAAATGTCCTTGGTCGAGCTTAAAATCATAATCATTTTTTGAAGCTATTTTTTTGAAATTTTATTTAATAAATATTAAAAATACAATAAAATCAAAGTTATAAAATGCTTAATGATTAAAATTAATTCGATTAACAACAACTAAAATTAGCTGACCATATTCTCATATGTAATGGGGTAATGGAGAGGTAGGATAATAGGCTGCCCCCAACGCCAGGTTGAGAGCAGCTTCCATGTGAGACCTTCGACAGTCAGAATTATGAATTGCCCACCGTGAGACTCGATCCCACGACCACAAGATTAAGAACCTTGCGCTTTACCAACTGAGCTGGACGGGCATGATAAAATATATAAATATACAGGTGCAGATGCACTAAGCCCCCTAGGGGGCCAAGTGCATCCCCCATTACTTTAGGGGGAAAATATGAAATTTAGTTTAATATATTAATGAAAATAGATTTTTTTTTTTTTTGCATTTCCATTATTTTTAGGAAAAGTATATTAAAATTTTGAACAACATTCATAAATTTTTAGATCCACCATTGTAAATATATATACTCAAATACATTGAAATATTATTTAGAAAAAAACATATTACAAGGTAACATTTCTTTTTTTCTTCTTTTTTTTAAAAATTTAGATAAAAGGGTGGTTCTCCAATCTAGGGTCAGAGTATACCTAAGACACAATTGAGACTTGCATGAAAATTTACATATTACCCACAAAATAAGTCGGTAAGATCTTTCTTTTCTTCCCAATTCCTTTAACACGAGAAATTGTTAAATTGTTGAGTAATGTAACTTCTGCATCTCCTCTTACAGGATCCACAAGTTGTTACCCACTCTCACGATACAACGATAAAATTCTGGGATCTTAGATATGGTAAATTGAAACTTATGTAACGTTTTCTTTTTCCTTTCTATATTTCTCATCTTTTTGTTCCCTTTATTACATATTGGTTGTTTAATTTCCAGGCAAAACGATGTCAACTCTAACACACCATAAGAAGTCCGTGCGAGCAATGGCACCACATCCGAAAGAATACGTGCCTCTACATCCAATTTATTAATTTACGCGGAAAACAAAGCTATTCCGTGGTTTTAAATGTTTCTCAACTTTTCTGTATCAGTCACTCTTTTGCATCCGCATCAGCTAACAACATTAAGAAATTCAGTCTTCCTAAGGGAGAATTCTTACACAATATGCTGCAAGTGAAAGCCATTTTACTTCCATGCTTGAACTCCGGACATGTGCTTATTCGTATTTTTAACGAACTATCGTTGTTTGTGTTCCGGAGCAGCTCTCAGCAGAAGACTATAATTAAACACCATGGCTGTCAATGAGGACGGCATAATGGCTACCAGAGGTACTTATAAAAATTCTTGCACATGCCTCTTTGTTAGCCCTAAATATGCAAGTATGGCTTCTAATGTTTTACCATGCAAATTGTTAAATGACAATGGAAGTTTGTGGTTTTGGGATTGGAGGAGTGGTCACAATTTCCAGCAAGCTCAGACAATTGTACAGCCTGGTACGTTTTTTTCCGGATTCTTTTTCCGCAAGCTCATGTCGATCGTGGCAATGGGAGGATGATTAACACAACGGGTTGCTTTTATCACAGGCTCATTGGATAGCGAAGCCGGTATGTACGCTCTCTCGTACGATGTAACCGGTACGAGACTGGTTAGCTGTGAAGCAGACAAGGCCATTAAAATGTGGAAAGAAGACGAAACTGCAACTGAACAAACTCATCCTCTTAACTTCAAACCACCGAAGGACATCCGCTGATTCTAGCTGCACATGTCGGTTCTCGTCCGGTTGGTGACTTGATCTTTGTTTTGTTAAAATGTACCTTTATCCCGGTGATGTAAGATTAGGACGACCTTTTGTTAATTATTATGATAAACCGTTGCTTAGGAAACAAAACAGCTATGGATGGTTCCTAGATTAATGCACCTGGATGATAATAATACATCCATTGACCCTATTTTGGTGTTCATTGCTAAGATTATTATAAATTCTAAAGCCATTCCTGGCGGTTCAAGCATGTAAAACGTCGGTCTAATTTTTAATGTAAATAATCCGGTCTATTTTTATAATGTCTTTGATATTTTAATTTTAAATAGGAAAATAAGGGTTAAATCTTAAAAATTATATATGCACCTTTAATAAACGTCTAATGTCATTCATGAAATTTAACTTTGTATAATTATATACATAAAATTTTAAATTTTAGTTTGATGTATTTTAACGAATTACAATTGAACTAAAAAAAGGGACTGAGTCTTAAATTTAAATTAGTAGAGGGACTGAAACCGTAGTTTCACCTAGTTGTTTTTCCTTTTAATCAATCTGATATATTGAAATAATAACATTGGTAATGACAGTTGAATGTAATTACCAAACAAAAGCTTCACTCGCACCGACAAACTACAATGGTGGAGAGCGATTATCCGGCGCCAATTTTCATGCAAAGAAACCCTACAGAACCGGCGAACTGCAACAAATGCTCCCCTTTTTCTCTCTCGTGGAATCATTCAAATTCGATCCAAAATCAAAGCCATCAAACCCAGTTTTAAATTCAATCCCACCGCCTCCCCCTCTTCTTTTTTATCACCAAAACAAAAAATAATGGCGTCCGAACTGATTCACAGAAACCAGAAACCACAATCTCCAACTCTAACTCCACGTACCAATCCCTCAACCCCATTCCGTTACATGGCTCAGAAACAGAGTTTCTTCTTCGTTCTCGTCGGGATCGCCATCGCCGCCCTGTTTTCAACTCGTTCCCCGTGTGGACGTCGTCGAGCGGCGGCGGGTTAATCTCGCGGTCCGAGTCGAGTTCTGTGACTCGGAGACTGCTTTACGAAGATTACAGCGAGGGTTCGTGGGAGGAACGTGGCCGGGAAAGTTCCGTTGGGGGTGAGGAAGAAGAACCTGAGGATTGTGGTTACCGGTGGAGCTGGGTTCGTGGGGAGCCACCTTGTGGACCGTCTGATCGCGAGGGGCGATAGCGTGATCGTCGTCGATAATTTCTTCACCGGACGGAAAGAGAATCTTATGCATCATTTTGGGAATCCGAGGTTTGAGCTGATCAGACATGATGTTGTGGAACCCATTCTGTTGGAAGTTGATCAAATCTATCACTTGGCTTGCCCTGCTTCCCCCGTTCATTACAAGTTCAATCCTGTCAAGACCATTATATCCTTCTCTTTCATGTTCATATTATCTTTATTAGCATTTAACATAATATTAAAGGATAAACTACACGTTTAGTATCACAACTATCACTTTTGTTTCGTTTTAGTCACTCAACTATTAATTTTTTTTCAAAATCATACATAATGTTACGATTTAATTTCATTTTGATCAACGTCATTAAAAAAGTAACAGAACTATTAATGTGACACTTAAAAAAATGCAACAATGATGTGATTTTATATTATGGTGACACATCATCGTCATTGTTAATTTTTTAACGGCGGATGATCAAAATGAAACTAAAATATAACGTTAGGTATGATTTTGAAACAAAAAATAGTTGGATGACCAAAACGAAACAAAAGTGATGGTTGAGGTATTAAACATGTACTTTACCCTATATAAAACTTATCAGTAGAGTGAGTTGAGTAGGTTTAGAGTCTAGAGCATGTAAGTGAACTATGTTGTTAAAATTTTTCTGTCTGTGATAGTTTTTACTTCAATTATTTTGAATTTAGATCAATGTGTGGTGGAATTTGGAATCCTTGATTGTTGGGATGGATCCACAAGACCAATGTGGTGGGAACATTGAACATGCTAGGGCTTGCAAAAAGAGTTGGTGCCCGTTTCTTGCTAACCAGCACCAGTGAGGTCTATGGTGATCCTTTGCAGCATCCCCAGGTTGAGACCTATTGGGGCAATGTCAATCCCATCGGTTAGTTCATTCCCTCTCTCTCTTTATATACACACACGAAAAAAAAACTGAAATCTGAAATAACTCGAAAAAATTGTTTAACACGTTTCGATACATCGAAAGGTGTGCGGAGTTGCTACGACGAGGGCAAACGGACTGCGGAGACCTTGACCATGGACTACCATAGAAGCCTTGGCATTGAGGTTTGTATCATATTCTTTGAAGCTCAGATTCGAGTTCGAGTGTAAGAACCGGAACAAGATAAACTATTCAACTTGATCCGGCAGGTGAGAATCGCTCGGATTTTTAACACGTACGGTCCGCGAATGTGCATCGATGATGGTCGGGTTGTCAGCAACTTTGTAGCCCAAGCATTGAGGAAGGAGCCGATGACTGTCTATGGTGATGGAAAGCAAACCAGGAGTTTCCAATATGTTTCGGACCTAGTAAAGAAACTTGTCTCACATAACATTTACCGTGCCTTAAAATTCATCATCTGATTTACTTAATAATGCAACTTATATTTATGTACATGCTAGGTGGAGGGCCTAATACGGTTGATGGAAGGTGATCACGTAGGTCCTTTCAATCTCGGAAACCCCGGCGAATTCACCATGCTTGAGCTCGCCGAGGTAAGAAAAAAAAAACCCGACCGACAGATTACTTTGTGTCGGACGTATACAGGGACAACTCCGCTAAGGGTAGTTCGATATTGTCGATGCAGGTGGTACAGGAAGTAATAGATCCGAATGCAAAGATAGAGTTCAGACCGAACACAGAAGATGATCCACACAAGAGGAAACCGGACATCTCAAAGGCCAAACAGCTTCTTGGTTGGGAACCCACCATTTCCCTACGCAAGGGGCTTCCATTAATGGTGAATGATTTCAGGCAAAGAATCTTTGGTAACCCAAAGACAGTTCTTGTCGGAGATGGCGCAACGGCTTAATAGCCATACTTATTATTACATTATCATTAGATAAAACATTTTTGGATTTTAGCATATATTATATTTTACTTGTCTTATGTACGGACGTGAGAGTATGTTTATGAGTTCAAATATTTAATTTTTAATATATTTATGTTGGATACATACCGTATATATTCGTATCGAATATGATCGTTTTCGAGTGAGATAGCATGGTTTTGTGACAAGTGCAAGGGGGGTATAAGGGGCTCCTTTTGCCACCCTTGTTCATTGATCCTTGTGTCGTGGTATTTTTGCTTGATGGCTTTGCATTTTTGTAAATGGCAAAGAGCAAAAGCTGAGCGGTTACAGGTAGGGAACCTATCCCATTTGGTACCTATAAGCAAACAATAAGATAGATAATTAGGCAAATATTAGGGTATCTTTATGAATTCATAAGTCACTATATGATCCTTTATAAATAAAAAGACACTGAAGATTAGGGGTGTTAAAAAATATCTAATATGCCGACCCGATTAAAAAATAACAAGTATTTATATTAAAAATTCATGATTTTTTGGGTCGGGTACCCGACCTGCTAAATATTTTGGGTTTCAAGGTCGAGCCAAGGTCACAAAATGTTGCTTAACTGGGTAACCACCGATCCGTACCCGGTTTATTATATATATATATATATATATATATATATATATCATTTTTATTATATATTAATTTTTTATTTATAATTCTCAAATTATTTCACTCTAACATTCTAAATTTCTAATTTCTTAAAATTTACCACCATAACATTCTAAATTCTTAATTTCTTTAATTATTCCATATTAAATATAATTATTTTTTAAAATATTTATTTTAACTTAGAAACCTTTGAAATTTAATTATGCATTTTATTTTAATTTTCAATATTTTTTATGTAATTTGAATTTTTAAATTTTATGTGTGAATTATATATTATAGACCTTTAATTTTTAAATTTTTTATATAATTTTTTAAATAATATAATTTAAAGAAAAAATTAAAAAAATTATGAAATGGGTATTCGTGACCCGGAAATATGGATAACCGGGTTTTACGGGTACTTGACTTACAGGTACCCTGATGTAATGGGCCGAGACAAGCTGACATTTTGGTACCCAAAAATTCTGAGTACCCGAAAATACGGGTACCCGATTTTGAACACCCTAAAGATTATAAACTTTGCTCAAATGATTGATTTCGTTTTTGAACTTATAAAATTACAAAATGATCATTAAATTTATTAAATTGATATAAAATAATCATTAAATTTACCAATTTGTTGCAAAGTGATCATTAAGTTTATTAAACTTTTGCACTTATTATAATGTCACGGTGATTATTCTATAACAGTTCGATAAATTTAATAATCATTTCATAATTTTTTTAAAATTTTAGTGATAAAAATAATTATTTAAATATAGTTCAGTACCTTTTAATATACTTTATCCTAAAAAATTGACTCAAAGGCAAAAATTTTATTTATTTTAATATTCAAAGATTATTTTGATAATTGAAAAATTATAGATAATAGAAATGTTACCCCAAGGAAGAAATCATGCACAAGCAAAGCATAGAAAGTCCAAATCCCTCCATTCAAGCAAAGGAGAAAGGAGAGGGAAAATGGCATGTACTTCACACTTTTGCTTCTCGCCACCATTTTCTGAAATAACAAAATCTGATAAGAATCGAATAATATAATTAAAGACATCTAATTCCATTTAGTTCAGCATAATTTATAAATTAAGATAATTATCAAACACATCACGATTATATTATTATATCTAATTACAATTAAATCTAATTGCACAATAACTTTTAAAACATGTCTATGTTTGATTTCTATTAGACAACTATGTTTCGTTTCTGTTATACAAATATGCACCGAGTATCATCATGTTGTGTAATAGAAATCTGACTTTAAGGATAGAAATGAGTCGGGTGTTTTTCAATTCCAAGAAGTTTATATTCTTTATCTGAATCAGACTCGATCCGAGTTTAGAGATATCTTAATAAATTTAAAATTTAACTTGAATTTTAGGGTAAAAATTTACATATGATCTGATTCGACATGAATATATATTTTTTATTTGGTAAAGTAGGGACCTAAAGAATTTTAGGTCATTGGGTCAAGTATAATTAACTATAGAAAATGGGGACAAAATCAAAATCTAAAGGCCTAAATATATATTTATCCATATATTTTTAATGGTAAATATTTTTTTGGGGGCCTACATGGCTCCGTCCCAATAAATATACATAAGAAAATTATACTAATATTTTGGACAAGGTCTAAGATTTTTAAACATATATCTTAAAACCCTAAATCTTAATATTTTAATAACGATCGTATTGAATAGAGTCAAGTCAAAATCCGTCGGATTCAGAAAAATTTGACACAGTAGAATAATCTACAAAAAGACGGAGGTCCAAGTCTGAAAAGTTCATACCATGGCAGCTAGAGGGGAGCCATACATGATGATGTTAAGACCACAACGCATGGACCCTATTGCTCCAATCCGAGTTTCCCCTTCCAATGCCAACTGAGTCACAACAATGGCAGCTGCAAGAAAACCCACATCCACTATCCCTACCAAAATCCCTGTCTTAACCTGCACCACAAGAAAATACCACAAACCTAAAACTTATCCAAAATCAGGGTTTGTTCTCTCAAGTTAACTCCAATTACCCTCATGTTCTTCGGAGCATAAACGAGGAACAGAATGACATAAACAGCTTCGACGAAGATGCCAAAGCCGTTAACAGTGGCGACAAGGAGTAACATAACGTCGCGAATGAAGAATCAGAGAAACATAACGTCCAATTGTTTAATCTTACATAGGAGAAAGAAAAAGCAGAACCGAGATAATATTGCATGCATGAACAAAAACACTTTAGGCTGCCATGATATATATATATAGATGTTCTGAGCCTTTACCTATAACACGCACAAAGAAACTCAAGCCAACTTCCATTGTTGAGTGAAATGGAAAAATTTTAAGTATGTTTGAGAAGGAAAGAGAGAGAACTACTTAGAGGAGGGTGTCAATTCTCTGAAATCTTTTCTAATGAAGAAGCCTTTCATCAACGACGACGAGCTTTGAAGGCATGCTTTTCAGTTGTTCTCACTGGAATACGAGCTTTCAAGGCATGCTTTTCAGTTGTTCTCACCGACATATGTAGTTACGAACGATCGAGGCAAGGCAAGGTTTTCAGCTTGCATATCGTCGCAAAATGGAGTTGCACAACTGAGTTCAGAAAGTAAAAGGGGATGGAAGGGAATGGGGGTTGGGATAGGGTTTTAGGTATTTTAGATATTTTAATTATTATAAAAAAATAAAAAAATAATAATTTAAAGTGTATTTATAATAATTTACCCAATTAAGTGATCCCAATGGTTCTCCAATGTGGCGGTCAACCTAGTCAATTCAATCTACGTAAGCAATTAACGTGCCAATTATATTTCTATCACGCCTCTTAACGACTGTTAACGTGGAGTGAGTAGTTTGTAACCAATCAATAACGTTAGTGACCGATTTATAATTTTTAAAACTTCAGTGAGGAAACGAAACTTGGCTCAAACATTAGTGACAAACTATGTAGTTTACCCAAGTTTAAATTTTCAATTAGTTGTTTACCTCACTGAATCAGTTAACTATTGATATATTAATCTTAATATTTTTAATATTAAGTGATAAGTAGCTATCCATTACGTATCTTATTCAACACAAAAAAATTAAATAATTAAAGATTTTCTTTTTCAATAGTTTATCAAATACACCTTTGATTGAGGAAATTAGGTTGTCCTCGTCTCTTTAATATTCTATTCAAATTAATCGATTAATTGATTAGATATCAATGATTATACCAAATATACCTTTGATTCGTACACTATAATTGTATTTATATGATCTATTTTATATAAATTTAGACACGTTAATTAATAATATTGTTATATAAATTTTATCATATTTCTTTATTAATGATACTTTTTATATTTTATTATTATTTTTCAAAAATATGGACAGTGGCCCATAGGAAAGTATAAGATTCTATGGACTATTGTCCTAATTCCTAACTTTTTTTTTCAGTCATTCTTCCATGTATTCAATTTTGTCACCTAACCTTTCTCACCAATTCATGACTTTTATTTTACTCAAAATGTTTATATCATTTCCATTTTTCATATTATTTTTTTTTAATTTCATAAACATGATTACTATTTGATATAATAAGTTCTTTCAACCTGAATAATCTTATTTTGGGAATTAATTCTTAAAATAGTAGAAATTGAAGGGTTATTAGAAGAAATACAGCAAAAATGAAGTCCTTAATGGCAAATAGAAGTATGTTTTCTTATAGGGACTAGAAACATTGTTTGTCTGACTAAACGTACTAAATCTTCATTCCCTCTCACCACAAAACAACAGTTATGAAACATTGTCGTTTTGGTACACAACAAACACTCATTGATTGTCCCAATAAAAAACGATATCACACAAATGAAGTAAATTAATATTTAATAATTCGGTTTATAGAATTTCTTAATTTTTATACAGGAAATGATTAAATTTAGTATTATTATTAAACGTGATGTTAATGCAGGAATAATCTTATATTTATGATTATTTGAATGTTATTTAGCATATTTAAATGACTTTAACTACTAAATCTTAACATTTTTTTTATTTTTTTAAACCTTGAATTTAAATATCAAATCATAAAATCTAAAATATATAATCTTAAATTATAAACTCTAAATAAAATATATTCATACAATATGTGATCCTAATTATTTATAATTTTCTCACTATCAATACATAAAATAATAATATTTTACTAAATTCACTAATAAACTTAAAAATATAATAAAATATATTAAGTGATTTTAGTAGTTAAAAAAATATTATTTTAAAAAAAAAATTGATTTCAAATAATTGAGTCAATTGTAAATAAATTAAAAAAATTCTAAATAAATATTATCTTAAATTATTTAAAAAATATATATTAAAAATAAAGTTTATATTATATTAAAAACAATATATATATATATATCTAAATAGAGAAGTGAGCAATCCAAAATACATTTACCTTGATTCCAGGAACAGTGAACCAAAAAGACAGAAGATTAAACATTTTCATTACAAAATTAGCAAAACATAACATTAGGAAACACAACAGTTTTAACAACAAAACCAAACAAAAACCATTCTTCTTCCGTTCATGGCGGCTCGTTTTTTGTTTTTCAATAACCAGAACCGCCGCCTCAGCTTCTTCCACTTTCATGGCGGCGACGAACAGCTGAAGAAGAAGAGGAAGAAGGTTTCATGGCTGCAAAAGAACACTTTTCTTTCTTTAATGTCTCTTCTTCGTCCATCATAATTTGCCTGCACCTACACTCCACACTGCAAAAGCCCCTATCTCCTCTACCAAAAATCAGAATTTGCCTGCACCTACACTCCACACTGCAAAAGCCCCTATCTCCTCTACCAAAAACACAAAACAAAACCCAGATCAGTCAAAGCAAAAATCTGGGGAAAAAAATAAAACATCAGGAGGAGAAAAAGGAAATAAAAACAACTTACTGGTACATATAGATGTCTTGTGCAGGTAAGAGTTTTCGTTTGCAAAGGAAGCATTGCTGAAGAAAAGGAGAAACTGCGTAGTTTGACTGGGAATTTACAAAAGAAACTTTGCCTCCGCCGCCGCCGCCGCTGCCGCCGGTGATGGTGGTGATTAGCATGCTTGTTTTGCTGATAACTTGTGGGTTCTTTTTACTAATTATATTAGTACCACTATTTTGTTTTTCCAAAACTACGCTTAATCCCACCATTATTTCATTCTCCCTTTTTATAATTTATATATGTATATATTGATATGAAATATGGTTGTGGTGGTGGAGAGTTTAGGGAGACGCGGGTGTTTGGTTGATGAGAAAATAAAAAAGATTTTCGAGGAAAATAAATAGAAGGAGAGACAGAGAGAAAGGGGAGGGTGGGGCCCGCATTGCTATAAAAAGAGCAGTAACGGAGGACGATTTAGTGCAGCCAACGATGTGACTTGTATTGCTGTTATCTGCCACGTGTCTCTCTTCTTTAGTTTCCATTTCATTTTCTTTGTTTTCACCCTTGTTTTCATCTGTTTTGTCTGTTTCTGCTAAAACTAATAATATTAATTATTAACGATAATATATGATAATTTAAAATTTTCTAGACGTATTCCCTCTATCTATACCTGATTATTAACAAAAAATCTTGTAATTTTACACATTGATTTATTAATATGGCTTTTTCATAACAGCCCAATTGATTTTTTCAATATATGAAATGCATCTACTGTTAAAAAAAAAAGTTAATTGACTCATCAGTGGCGGAATATGGTGATAAAATTTGAAGGGTCAATTTAAAATTTTAAAATATTTGAAAGTTTAAATTAAATAATTAATATTTTTTGAGATTTCGGGTTCGAGCACCAGAAATGTCGGGATGTGAACATTCAATTTCAAATGATTGAAAGTTTTTTTTTTTGCTTACAAAAAGTTTAGGTAAGGAGTGACTCCCCAATCCATGGCCAGTATATACCTAAGACCCAATTGAGATTTATATATGAATTTATAGATTGTTCACTAGGAGTGACGGTATTAGGATTCAAACTTGACCTTAAAAGCTCAAATTCCTGAATTCTAACCACTTATATCAACACTCGTTAACGATTGAAAGTTATCTTTAAACATATACTACTTTTAACTTACCCAAGTTAATAAAAAAAATGATATGTATCCAATCTAACAAATGAAATCATTTAAGTATATATACGTTCCATGATCTATGTTTAGGATTAGTGTATGGCTTTCCAGATAATATCGTCTCTAAGATTTAAACATGTGTTCTTTCATTGAGAATGCAATTACACTTAATTCTAGTGAGTAGCATAAACAAATCTTCAGTCTCCAAATTGTTACAATAGAAACAAGGGTGAAGTAAAAAAACAAATTGTCATTGGAGATTGAGGTTGAAGTGTAATTTTTTAAAGAGGGTCCTAGGGTAGTTTTACAATTTTATAAAATAAAAAATTACTCTTTTTGGAACTAAAAGAGAACTTTTCCAAATTAAGAGGGGGGAATGAAGAATTTTACCATTTTATTGCTAAAGCCTTGTACATTTGAGGGCTAAAATAGAATTTTTACCAAATTAAAGGACCATGGCCCCTACTAGTCCCTTAGTGTCGCCTTGATTATATAGAAACACTATATTTGTTGGTCAAAGTTGTTTTCATTAATTAATCAAAATATTGAGAAGATAAATTACTTGGTATATATGCTATATAAATCTATCAAACGGGTTGATTCAAGTGGTAAACAATTTGATATCGTTTAAGTAAAGTATTAGATTCGAGTTCTTGTGTATACAGAAAATTTCCGCTGAGAGACTCACCCACTAGCTAGGTGTACGACTTGGGTCGGTCCAGATTAGTTAAGGTAAAGCCTTTGAACCATGGAGGACAACAAAAAAAACATGGATAAAATACACAAATGGCCCCCAACTGTAGGATACTACTTTCTAGTCCCTCAACTATTAAAAGTTACAAAATAGTCCTCCCACTATGGAATGTTGTTAAGTCCTTCAACTATTAAATGTTACAAAATGATCACCCGCCTATTCATTATGTTTCAAACTTGAAATCGGGAGACCATTTGTGTACTCTACCCATAAAATTTAAACTTCACAACTATGCCTATTTTAATGTCATCAGACATATTTGAATTACTTTAAACTTTAAAACTTACCCTATAAACTTCAAGTCATAAATAAAACATATAAGTTAGAACACCGCTTGTAAAATATGTTTTTCCACTATCAATATATGAATATTAATAATTCTACTCGTAATTAGGATTGTTAGCTCTTTATCATTTTTAAGAGACATCTGAAGAGTTACGATTATACAAAAATTCTAATTATTGAAATATAAACTAAGACGTACCTTTTTCAATAAACTCCAATTCCTAAGTCCATTTCTTAACCTAAAAAATCCATAGAAAATCAACACATTTGAAACAATTCTTTGAAATTATGTGGAAAAGCAATTGCCCACAAGATAACTGAAAATAAAATAACTCTAATGTCAACTATGTCATGCTTTCATATTCATATATACGTGCCCATTTGATTTTACGATAAGTTTTGCATGATTGGTTTAACCCTAAACGCTATATCTATATATACGAGAAATTATTTCATGGTCCTAGTTCACTATGTCACTTATGGTTCCAGTGAATGAGGGTCACAAATTTTAAAATAACTTCCGAATAAATATTTACTCTTTATTTACACGTAAAAAAAAAGTGAAAATTCACCTTAGAAGAAAATGAGACGAACAATTATTATTGATTAAGACTACGGATGAGTAATGAGCCGGAACCCTTCAATAATTTTTCCTATAATACATACACGTCAACAACACTTCATGAAAATGACACGCTCAAGATAAATACTTGTAAATAATTTCAGTGTTTTGTCCATTTTTACAATGGGGTTTTGTTTTTCCAACATATAAATTTTAAGTGACTAATAATAAATAACGAAACCGCCAACAATATCTTGGCACGCGTAAGGTGATGGTTTGTAATGATAAACACACCGATAAACAAGACGGTGGATCGATAATTTGTGGGTTATCCTTTCTAATACGTGTGAAGAGCCACAAGTAGGCTAGGACCCAAGGTAAGAGTTCGAATATATTTTCAGAAAGTATCTCTAGAAAGAGAGAGCATAGTACTAAATTGTACTAAATTACGGTTGTGGGTGTTACAATTATTACGACGTGATTCTTTTCTTACAAATAATTATGTTTTACGTTACGGTTGTGGTTTGCGGTGTCGCGGTGACCTTGAAAAACGTTAACAACAATTTAATACTATAAAAGAGATTAAAGGAGTTATATTATATACTTTGAACATCTAATTGTCACATGACAACTTATTCGTAGGACGAATGTGGGTTTACGGAACTGTATTAGTATTCGGTTTTAGGTTTTGAAAAGGTGGTCTAATATATGTGATGAGTGGTCTTGAAGTAGAACCCCTCTAAAGTGGTAGATGATGTAACTCATATAGTCAAATAAATCTACATATTGAAATGTGAAGTAAATATATTAAGCTTATGACGATTTAAACACAATCTTCACGACTCTATATTCAATCGAACTACAAGACAATCACATGTCTATCAAGTTTAGAAGATATATAATAAAACCCTTTTTGGGATAGTCTGCTCAATACAGGGCCGGTCCAATGAGTTTTAATGTCTGTGCGAGATAATAATTTTATGCCCCTATACTTGTACTGTATAATAGACAAAACATAAATATTTTTTTTTAAAAAGTGTAATAGAAATTATAGTCAAACAATATCAATACTAATACAAACCAAAACCTACAAGGCTACAAATATCACCTAAACGATGTCATCGACCGATTAGGTGTTTTGGGCTAATTTTTTTGGGCCAAATATATATATACACACTATAATCACTAGAAAACTGATGTCTCCCTTAAACATGTTGCCCTGGGTTAAGGCCCATCTAGCATATATATTGAGCCGGGCCTAGTTCAATATTTTACATTTAGAATTTAGTCGATTGATAACTCTATGTCCAAACTAGAAGAAATGAATCACAAATTATAAGCCTAATCATTTTCTTTTCTTCATTTCAAACTATAGTAAACCCATCTTATTCATTGAGCATCAATACTCTTGGCATAATAGAAAATTTTAAACATGATAATGACAAGTTAAGCATAGCCAATTTCATCAAATATCTTAGTTTTCTTCTTTTAATATAATATGAATGATTCACAACTTTTGTTTTCCCTTTGTTTTATTCCTTTCTTTTTCAATTCATGCACTTTAACATGGGAAAATAATTATTACCGCATAGCATTTTTATTATTTATATGTTTATCATCTTACTATTCAAGCACTATAAAGATGAGACAATAGACTTATATATATTTATCTATTTATTCACTTTAAACTGCGACAAGGGAATCAATGGGATTTCTTTGGGGACATTGGGTCCCCTCTCTCATTTATATTATAAAAATAATATAAAAGATTTAAATTTTTATATAATGTGAAATATTAACATATAAATAAACAAATAATCCATTGGGTGATGGTGACTTTGCAAGAATTTTTCTAAGATACTTGCGTTGGAACTAAAAAGCAACCTAAAGATGGCATTTGGGAACAAACTTTTTGTAAAATAAATTATAACAAAAAGTGATGGAGATGTTTGATAAAATAAAAATGAAATAATTAGGGTTGTTGGGGGAATTTCAATCAAGTAAAGTACCAGTAAAACATTGATAATAATTGATTAGGATTACCTTTTTTTATTGAATATATTCCATTGGGATTTATGAATCAAAGTGTTACTTCCTTTTTCTTTTCTTTGAGTATTTTTATTTATTTATAGAAAGTAGCTAATTTTATTAAAAATAGAAAATATTTAGAGTTATAATAAAGATTTACAAGCATAATCGTAAACATAAACTAAATTATAATTAGGACATTTTCCTATAACCATTGACACAAAAACTCGCCACCTAGATCACACAATGACAAAAAAAAAGATTAAAAAATCTAACCAATGCTCGAACAAAATAAAGATACGAACAAATCTGACTGCATCGGCAAACGAACCACAAAAGGTGATGAAACCATTGAAGACCACCGACAAATCACAATTCAAAGTCAAGCGACATGAGAAAACTATCCATGAACGCAAAACACGTATCTAAATAAATCTGAGGGTTCAAAGCAAGGAAGATCAACATGATAACAAATAAGTGTCATCATGATCAGTCGTGACGATGTCAAATCTAACTTTGAGAAAAAAGATAACAAAAAATGACAAAAATCGTAAGCTACCAAAAGGCAGAGAAAAGGGTCACAGAGGCAAAGATAAATGTGTCATAAAGGTAGAGAACATGTCACAAAGACATAAAACTAAAACAAAACTAAAAAAAGACAATCGGCGGGCGACAACCAGTATCAAAACAGGTGTCGTCGCTGGTTAAACAAAATTAAAGAAGAAAAAGTTGGATTGATCAATAAAATTGACACAAGTTGTAAAGAAGAAAAAATGGATTGATCAATAAAATTATAAACCTAGTGTTCACCCCAAACCTCAACAATCCTTTTCTTCTTCTTCTTTTGGTTTAAATGTTATAAAATCTACTAAAAAATAGTTAAACCCCTTATTGAGAACAACATCAAGTTAAATTCATTGAATAATGAAGGGTTAACCACATGATTTATCACTTTTATTTATGTTTTGTCCACTTTCCTCAGTGAATTAAAAAATAATATTTGGTCGCTTTCGTTTTTATTTGATTAAGATGTGATCACTAAGGGTTAATTGTCGTTAGATTTTTAATGAATTGTTGACGTGTCACAATGAGTATATAAAATTAAAAAGGGTAAACTACACAAATGGTCACTAAAGTTTGAGTAAATTTTTTTCCCCACTGAAATTTCAAAATTAACAAATTGGTCACTAAATCATCAAATAATTCCTTATGATTCTTATATTATCTCTCCATGTCATCTATTAACCTAGAATATTGTGCTACAGAAATTTGATGAAGTATTCCATACCAATGAAGACAAGAATTCATGAGTGGGAAAGTTCGAGAAATTTTCAATCCAAAGGTGTACTTCTTTTTGTTACTTTTTCATAGCTTTTATTTTTCTGGGCATTCTTCGACTCTTTTGCTTAATCTAATATTGTATCTTTCAGCACATATTATTGACTATTTTTTGGTTGTTTAATGTGAAATTTGTTTGTTTCAGGAGAAAAGAATGAAGCAGTTAGTGAGATTTTCTTAGATGCCTAGTGAACAAAATGAATAGATTGGAACTTTGGTGGCTAAAGTAAAAAACTTGGGAAAATGGGACTAAATTATAATTTTCAAAAGTTATGTATTTTAGTCCCATGAATGAATAGTTTGCCTCCAAGAGTGATGGTTTCATGTTACCTATATTTTTCGTGCGAAATTTGTATTAAAGGCTATAAAATGTCAAAGTTAAAAAATTCATCTAATATTTGAGATATTTTGATGGATGATAAGTCAAGGTTAATAATGTCATTTACATACCTTAAAATGATAAGATTTAATATTTTCCATTGAATTTAAGTTGATTTTCCATGTTAAATTTGAGAAAAATTTTGAAATATTATTTTAAGGTTAGACATGATGAATGAATGACTGTACAAGCTTTAGAATATTGTTTGGATCAATTTGGAAGTATGGAAATGTTAATTTGGAAGTATGGAAAGGTTAAGGGGCCATTTTGACATGTGTAGAAATAATGAGTTTGATGAGGAAATTGATTAGAAATTGATGTAGAATGCTTAAATGAATTGTTAGAAGCTTGAACTCAAGGTTAAATGGCAAAGGATCATTTTAAATATTGTAGAAATATTGGGATAAATTCCAAAAAAAAATCGTTTTGATAATTAGATTATGAAATTTGGAAGGGTTATGTGAATTATTCTTTGATTTGGATATTGAGAGATTTGAAGTTATAATATGAAGTGTTAATATTTTTTTAAAGTGTTAAGTTTGATATGGATCATATGAAATAGATTTAGTATCGAATAAGCATTGAAAGAAAGTTTAGAAAATTCTTTACTAATATGAGTCTTTTATGGAAAGATACTAACATGTACTTTAAAATATATGTGTTTTTTTTAAATGATGTACGCGTAGATTGTGATAAAAATCGAGACCAAAGCAAGCTTAAAGCTAAGGGAAAATTTCAGGAGTGAAGCTTGAATCGCTAAGAAAGGTTTGCTAGTAAAGTATATCAGGTGTGTGCATTCTTATCTATATTCTTATATATGACATAAGGAAGGCTTGCGATGAGCCAACCTTGAATGTTATGGAAATAAAAATGATTTTAATTTTACTATGATATTTTCATAATATTTTTGATACATCAATATCTTTTGATAGATGAATGATGTGATTTTGTTGAAAATATCTATTGTATGTACATTGAGAGTCTTTGATATAGTTGACATGCTATAGAGGTGGAGTATTAGCAGCTGCAATGAGTACATAGTAATATGATTTTGGTACTATATTACACACTTGTATTGAGCATATGGTCAATTTGATTTTGGAATATTGTGCTTTTGAGAATAGAATACATGATGTGACATGACTTTGGCATTATGATATTCTTAATTATTCTGCCTAATTCTAATTGTGCTATGTGTGTATATTCTTCTGACTCACATACCTTGCATTCTTATTTATTATACATTAGGCTATAATTTGAATGAAATTGAAAGTGCATGTTTGATTGAATTGAAAGTAAATCTTTCATTAAGTATTTGGTTTGACATTAAATGCCTTATATTTGAATTGTTGATTTTCAGGTTATACTATAAGAAAGTGACTTTGATATAATCCAATTTTAGATTATCAAGTGGAGTAGAAAGTTATTAACATCATCTACTGAGGATTACCTCTCCAGTATCAGTAATGACATCTTACCGATGTTTTTGATTTTTAGTTGACATGTATACGTTTAATACGTGTTAGTAATATCTTGATTTGACTATGTTTTGAATGAGTTTGTAATAGTTTACGTGTTCTCAGTTTTTAATGAATAGTAAATATATATATATATATATTAGTTTTAAAAATGGTTTGTGGATTAATATTTTAGTAAACTAGTTTATATTGGCATCGAGATGAATTTTTGTTGATGCAGTGTTTAGGCAGTTTTATTCATTATATGTTACAGAATTGAACTGTTAGATTATTGCTTAAAAATGGATTTGATTTGAATGTCATAATAATTTATTTTGGTTTTAGACGATATATAACTGATCTTTGTTAAGAAATGTTTTTAGAAAAGATTCATTTAACATCTATGACTCGTGTTCGGTAACTAATACGGGAAGAGGGGTTACAGGCAGTGTACAGTAAGAGGATGAAGAAATCACTTAGGGGATGTATATCACAAAATCGCATCGATTAATTTGTTACTTTAAAAACTTTAGTAGAAATATAAATTTATTCAAATATCAGTTATCATTTTTGTAATTTATCTTTGTAATTTTATATATTTACTATGTTATATCAATAATCTGTTAAAAATCTAACGTATCTGATCCCACAACGATTATATCTTAATTAAATAAAAACGAAAGTGATCATATATATTTTTTTGAAATCAATAATGAAAAGTGAATAAAATATAAACGAAAGTAATTAATCACGTAATTAATTCAATTATAAACTATAATTAATTGAGTTGTTTTTTTTTTATCCAAACTCCCGAATCTATTAAGTAATGATGTGACGACTAAATTGACATAAATTATAATAGTATTTTATAAGGGGCTTAATCGAGTGTCATTTTCGATTATAGGTTTAATTGATTTTTATTTTTTGTATTTTACGAGGATTTTTCAGCATACAAAAGGTTCAAATATGTTCAAAGTCGTTGTACTCTTTACATAATTGAAATTTAATCCTCCTATTTTCATTTTTTGGAATTTAATCCTTTTATATTTCTGATTTTAAAAAAATCAATAAAAAAAATTATGAATTGAATAGAGTCAAACTAGTGAAATTTTGTTTAGATGCATCCAATTATTTATGATGTTCAATTTAATAAAAAAAATATTAATTTTATTTGATTAATTATGTACTTTGTTCAAGCTAATCATTTTTATTTTACAATTAAAAATTGAAAAGAAATATTCGGCAAAAGGAAAAACAAAAGAAT
This sequence comes from Hibiscus syriacus, assembly GCF_006381635.1. Lineage (NCBI taxonomy): Eukaryota > Viridiplantae > Streptophyta > Magnoliopsida > Malvales > Malvaceae > Hibiscus > Hibiscus syriacus. Next base: position 245,204 of record NW_024062648.1, on the reverse strand, counting down.
TGATTCTTTCTGAGTTTAATCTGTTCGGTAATATTGATAGAATAATTTTATTATATCAAAATATGGATCAGATTACGAATCCATGACTCGATAATAAAAAAATATTATAATTTAAAGATTTATAAAAATCAACATCGGTGTCTATTATTTTAAATTTTATCAATTTAATCATTAAACATCATAAATTATATTAATATTATTTTCCGATTGACGAAAGTTGTCATTAATAATTATGGTGTTAATATAGGAGCTCATATCGAATGATAATATGACATGAAGGTTTAATTCATTACTTTAACAAGTTAGAGACTTGATTTTTTTTTAAAGTTTGTGGCGTACTAATCTTTTCCTACACGTAACCGACTTCCGAATCTGTTTTCTGATTTCGTAGACCAAAATTATTATTTTAGTAAAATTTTAAAATTTTATTAAAATAATCCAATTTTAGGTATTGATACCCATATAAAAATATTGATACTAGTTTTGTTGTATCGATACATAATGGGAAGAATTAATGCCTATTTTTATGAGGAATTTTTTGGAATATCGAAAGTGAGTCCAATTACTTAAATTAAAGCTTATTATTCTATAAATTATTGAAAGAAAAAATAAATTTACAAGTGTTCATATTATATTAAATATATTTTAAATAAATTCAAAAATAATAAAATATTTTATATGAATTCGAGCTCATAACATTTCAAACTACAAAAATTAGAGTTTAAGAATGAACCATAATAAAAAATTAAATTATAAAGTAAAATAATTTTAAAAAATAATTATAAAAATAAAATATCACATTATTTCTTAAATTGGAATTTGGATAATTATATTTTGGTTTAGGTTTTGATTTGAATAATGGGTACGATATTCATTTGGGTTTCAACTTTCGAGATCGGATTGGGCATTTGTATAGCTTATTTGGATATGGGTTTGTGTATAAATATTCTAGAAATATAGTTTTAATATAATACTACCATGATTTAATTAATTTCTTATGATATTTTTTCAAATAATTTTAATTTTAATATTAAATTAAAAAATAAAAGAAAATGTATAGAATTATTTTCTTTACACCATCAAACTCGTATAATAATTTACCAACAATCAGTTGGTCTAGTGGGATGAGACACTAAGTCCTTTAAGCAAAGTCAGAGGTTTGAATCATGACATTTGCGAATGGAGCAAACTGGGTTGGGAAGGTCGCCCTCGCTCTGCAGAACCTGAGCTGGATTAGTCGGTCAATAGATCGGATACCAATGCTTAATTAAAAAAAAGGCGTATAACAATTTTATATTTAATCTGTTATTAATATAATTAATATATTCTAAATATTCTAAAAATAATTTTTTGATAAAAGAAATAAAACACATCGTACTGTCTACCATCTTAAAACTTCAATCCCTAATTTATCTGCCTGAAGCAAACTCCTCTGGAGGATTATTCTCGATCAGATGTAGCCCTTCTTAGTAAATGTGAGATTTACTAACCGTTCAGCACATCGATTACCTTCCCTCTATATGTGTCTTATTTCTAAGTCCTAACAAGGGGAAATAATACCCAAATTATATTAAAAATAATGGGAGTTTACGTCATCAGAGACAACCATAGCAATAATATTAGGACAAGCTGACTCAAAGAAAAGAGCATTACACCAACAACCAGTTAGTCTAGTGGGATAAGACACTAGATTCCTTAAGCAAGATCAGGGGTTCGAATCCTGACGTTTGCGAATGAAGCAGACTGGGTTGGGAGGGTCGTCCTCGCCTCTGTAGTACCCAATATAGGTTAGTCGGTCAATAGATTTGATATCAGTGATCAATTCAAAAAAAAAAGAAAAGAAAAGAGCATTACAAGTTCTAAGAGTTCAACTGGCAAGAGTATGATCTGAAATATTAAAAATTATTCATTACCAATAAAATAAATGAAAATGACATTCCTCTTATAAACTATATAATGTTACATCGTATGAATAGATATGATCACATAGATAAATGAGAAAATTCATTATAATATCAAAATTATAAGGGCTGAACGTGCAATAAAATTCGTATCACGTGATGCTCAATCAAAATTATTAAATTAACGATGGACTTACATCGAGAATCTCATCATCCACCACATTCATTAAAATCTCTCATTCCTCACGTGTTTTTATCTCATGTCCTTGGCCTCGTCCTAATAGATATTTCACCTTATCCACTATCTTAGAAAAAGAAGCATCTCCACCAACAATATTGAACATTTTAATTCATCACGTGTATAAAAAGGGAAAAAGGAGTTTAAAAGACATGTGCTAATTAGGTCTTGCACATGCTAATATATCTCACTCGAAGAAGAATATTAGTTAAACTAGACTTCCCTAATTTTGCCTTGCTCTTTTTTGGATATTTTGTGGGGATTAATCCAGTTGGGTTCCTTACTCCATGCTCCCTCTTGCCATATCCTCTTGTTGCCCTTCCTTTTCGTTGCCTAATGGTTTGCTCGATGGACTGGTCCAACTCGAATCTCGATTTTATAATTTTGTTCGAAAGGGATTAGTAATTTGTTGGGACAAAATTATTTAAGTTGTAGACACGTGATTACAAGATAACATATGTTCAGAATATTTATTAGCTATTGATAACAAATGTAAATGCTTAAACTCGGAATTTCTAAAGAGAATAATACTTCTTTCTACTATTGAGGTTGCTTGTTATACAATATCAAATTATTCTCAAACATCAATACACAATTGATGTTAGATATAGACCCATAATTTTATGTCAGGTGTATGGACTTTTAAGAGATCGTGTTAAAAAATTAAAAAGTACGAAGTTATAAGATTTGAAGTGTAAGATTAAATTATCAATAAAAATAAAAATATAAATAAAGATCTAAATTATATAAAATTTTAAAATTTTCAAAAAATGTGACCGATCCAACATTCCCTTGGATCTATCCATGTTGTTGCATGTTAAATTTCAATTATTGTGTTTTTAAATTCTGATAGTGATGTTGATAGAAGGTGGCATCTCTTGCAATTTCTGATAAATAGTTTTTTTTAATTAATCAATGATATACGATCTATTAATCGACTAATCCAGATCAGGTATTGCAGAGGCGAGGGCGACCCTCCCAACCCAGTTTTCTCCATTCGCAAACGTCAGGATTCGAACCTCTGACCTTGCTTAAGAGACCTAGTGTCCCATCCCACTAGACAAACTGTTGTTGGTTCTAATAATTAGTTTTAACAATGCAATTCTAATACCATTTCCCCCCAAAAGGGGAAGGATTAGTGTCAGTTTCATATATGCCATGCACAATACGTCACCAAACATGCAAACCAAAATCCAATGTGAACAATATAAAAATCATTACTCCCATTAAATCCGTTCATTGTTAATATTTTTAATATTTTTACTTTAATTCATTATTATTTAAAATTTATCATCTATAAAAATATAAAAAATATATTTTAAAACTTTAAATTAATTAGTTTTTAAATATATATTTTATAAAATTTAATTGTTTAAAATATTTAAAATAATCATCATCAAAGTTTTAAAGAATTTGACTTTTAAAAAGTCAACAATAAACATATTTAGTGGGACGGATGGAGTATTATAAACCGTTAATTATTAAGATTTTTATTTGAATTTCTTCCTATTTTGGTTTTTTTATATTAGAATAATGAAAATATAATTAAATATTTTTTAGATTATACTTGAGATATTATAATTACAAAAATAATTTCTATTGTAATAAGTTTTACATAACAATAGTAAAAGACGCAGCAGCTCGAATTTAAATTTTTTTAAAAGAATAATTTTCGTTTTTATCATTGAAGTCTTTTAAGAAATTCTGTCCGATTTATTTAGTTGTTCCAATAATATGGTGTTGTAGACCTTGCAGCTGGATTATTTTATAAATAGACAGATCTAACTCGACAGAGACAAGCACATGCTGCACATGTGTTATAGAAAACGACTGTGGACTTCCTTTTTCAATTCAAGATGTTGTCCTATTAAACTACTGTTTTCATGTCAACATTTGATGACGTAACGGATTCATATAATAATTTTTATGTAGATGACATACAAAAAGTGTGATTCTAGTGATTTTCATGACTTGGACTATAAATAACGTTACAAGACGTATTTGTATAATAAATTTTTTAAATCTTCAACATTTGGTCACAAGGGTTCGGGTTTGCATGTGCAAAAGGATCACTTTTGCCCACCAAGTCATTGGCCTTCAAGGACTCCTTTTCCCAATCCGTCTTGAAAACCACCGTCAAGATAGAGACCACACATGCAATCTGAGCCGCTAACAGCCCGTAACAGAGCCCCACGAACCCTAGTCCCCAAACAAAGGCCAGCACCACGGCCAAGGGTGCACCCACCATGTAGAACGAATAAAAGTTTATGGCCGCACCAATCCCCGGCCTAGCACTGCCTCTCAATATCCCACAGCTCGTGGTTTGTGGACAATTGGCTAACTCACATAGCCCAATTATGGGTAATACGATCATGGTTAGCTCTAGAACTTGGTCATCTTTGGTGAAAACTCTTCCCCATGCTTGTCTCCCCAATATGGCCCCTATCAATCCGAAAATCGATGTCACTAAGGCTACCCCTATTGCGACCATGGCCGCCAGTTTCGCCCTGGTTGGCCTCCCCGCACCGAGCTCGTTCCCGACTCGGGTCGAGGCCGACGCGCTTAGAGCTGACGGCAACGTGTACATCAGAGACGTTGTTTGTATCACTATAGCCGATGTTGCGAGCCCCACTTTGGGTTCGGATAAGTTTCCGGTTAGGATCGTCATGAATTCGTACCACCACCACTCTAGGCAAACAGAGATGCAGCTAGGGATTGAAAGTCGAAGTAGAACTCCCCATTCCTTCCCCATTAGAGATGTCGAAGATGGCGGCGATGACAGTGGCATGAGTACGATTCATCCGGGGCCATTGACGTTGAACTTCGAGTATATAACATGTAACATAGAAGGAAGAAAAGGGTATTGAAATTGGTGATGAAGGTGGAAATAGCGATCCCGGGGACGCCTAATCGTAAATAGAAAGTTAAGACGATCGTGATCGGGACATGAAATGCAGTCGAAACAAAGGCTGACCACATTAAAGGCCATGTCATTCCCTTGCTACGCAAGTAAATGCGTAAAGGTTGAAGAACACTATTGGCTACAAGGTCCGGGATCGCAAACCGACAATAAAGGCTCGCGACTTTCGTTATACCGGGGTCTTGATTGATGCTAAGCATGATAGGTTCAAGGTTAACCCATATCAATCCGATCGGCACCGAAGCGAATAGCAGCATCATAATCGTTCTCCGTAAGGTGAGTGACGCGACCAACAAGTTTCTTGAACCGAAAGCCTGACCACAGAGCGACTCCATGCCGGTGGCTAGACCCGATAAGACCGAGTAGCCGCTAATATTCGTGAACCCAATCGCCAATGCCCCGCCGGCAAGCTCGAGGCTACCTAGTCTGCCCATGCACACCACTAGGACCATGTTCTTCAGGTAACCCACCAAGCTCATTGCTGCTATTGGGAAGCCTATATCTGTTATTCTCTTGAGTCTTCAATCAACTAAATCGGACATGGAAAACAAAACCCAAGTGAGCAACTCGGAGAAATTAACCTTAGGAAAAGGAAATGAAAAATGTTATTGTGTCGGAAGATTTTTGTACCTCTGCCATTGTCGGGTGCTTTTGATGAGATTCGAGTGCTTCGACCATATCTTTTTATTTCGTGTTTTGTCGAGTGTGTAACCAGTAAGCCAAAATGGCAGCAAAAGTTTTTGCCGTGAATCAAACAAGCAGCGACTTAAGTGAGCTTGGATGGGGAAATGTGTGGGATTTGACGGTTTTTTATAGGGCTCCTAGTTAGGTAAGCTGTGGGGCATACCGGTATATATTCATTCATATTGGTTAATATTGCCTCAATACTTGATTTTACCCTGTACTATTGTTAAATTATCGATTTGGTACTTAAAGAAACAAATTTTATCAGTTTGAATATTGCACTTGTAACATCCTGATTTTCGACTTGGTAGTTATTGATAATTGCAGGTGATTAACGGATAGTTGGATCAAATTCCAGAAAAGTCGTTTTTAAAACTTAAATAAAAAATTATTTTGGGAAAGTGCATCTCGGAAAATTATAAATAATTTTAAGCTGAAATTAATATTATTAAGTGTTAATTTGAGTTACAAAAATAAGGGTAAACTACTCAAATGACCATATAACTATGAAGTTGGTGTCGATATGAGCATCATACTTTCAATTTTGACAATATGACCACATAAATATGAAGTAACTGACGTGGACCTTTGACTTGACGTTAGTCAATAGCAATTCACATCAGTTACAATGTCTGTTTTTAACGGCAAGTAACTACATTAAAACCATTTAAATAGTTATGTGGTTATATTGTTAAAATTAAAAGTATGATGATCATATCAACACTAATCCCATAATTAAATAGTCATTTGAATAGTTTATCCTAAAAATAAATTAAATGATTAAATGAGGACTAAAATTGAAATTTAAAAGGATTTATTTATCTCTTTTGAGAAGATATACTAAATTTTCATTTTAAAATTAATTTTTAATTAATACATATAATAGCACTTTTGAGTATTGTACAAATAAATGTTAATAAGTATGATATTCATAGACTGAGATGATATATATAGGGATAGCAATTTAACTCGAAATCGATGATTTTGACTCGATCTAATTTGATAGAGTTGGGTTTTTTTCTAAATCGAGTTCGAATCAAGTGGGGTTGGGTCGAATTTTTAAGGGGGTTAGATCGAGACTGGTTAGGTTTATGTGAAGGGTGAAAAAACTTCGAATCAACCCGACCCCGAGATAATAACGTAATTTCTTTAAAAGCTATTATTTTTTTTAAATTAAGTCGGGTCGGATCAGAGTCGAGTAGAGGATATATATTTTTGAGATCGGATGGAGAATATATAATTTTTGGGTCGGGTCGGGTTCGGTTGGAGGATTCATAGTTTCGGGTTGGGTCGAATTAACCAAAAAGCCTATAGGGGTGGCAACGGGGCGGGGCGGGGACGGTTCTGCATTATCTATTATCTCCAAGACTTGCGGGTACGTTTTTGGTAATCTCCATTATATGTTTCGAAGATTTTTTTGTCCCCATACCCATCCCTTACGGATCGCTATGGGTTTCAGTTAATCCCAATCCCAAAAAATAAACAAATATTTTTTAAATCAATGCAACTCATGAAACTTGTAAGATAGATATATCATATTATCTTAAATTGGTCTCTATCTATAATATGGAAGTTCCAAACGTCAATATTTATCTAACACCCAATGTATATGTACAATTTTAATCATTTTCAATCTCAACAAATCAATGAATATTAAACGAGGAAATATCAAAACTTCAATTTTAGTTCCACTGTAAGTGAGATCAACATTGCAGTACTATAATATATATAGTTAGGGTTTTTTTAATTTTCTTATCATATATATATATATTTTTAAAATATATTAAGGGTATATAGGTAAATGATTATAAATATATTTTTAAAATTTTGTAAAATATCGGGGATCCTTATGGATATTTTTCGGGGATCCTCACGATTATTCACACGGGTACAGTTCGATTATCCCCACGATTTGGATATAGCAATCCCGTCCCCATCCCATTTGAGCTTTGAGGATAAAACTTCCCCCATCCTTGTGGGTGAAGATTTCGGTTATTCCCAATCTTCGTTGGTTTAGATCCCCACGGTTTTTGGATTTTCCCTACCTGATTGCCAACCCTAAAAACCTGACTCTATCCGACTCGTTGCTATCCCTATATATATATATACATACACACACGTCATATGTTATTGTTAAACTTACTGTTAGCATTTATGTTAAAATGTTAGTTAGTGTGTTAGATAAGATAGTTATTTTATTAGAGAGAACTTTTGTATATAAAAGAGACATATTGTAAATTAATATTCAAGGTATGAATATACAAGATGCATTTTTTTTACTTTAGTCTCAACTTTAACATGGTATCAACATTCAACCCGGTCCATTTTTAGTTTCACACCTTATTGGGCCTACGGTTTTTGGCTTTTGTGTTCTTTGTTTTTCTTGTTTGCTTTTTTTGCTCTTCGTTTCTGAGGATGGCACTGTCGCCGCTTCCCACGATTGATTACGCTGTGATTGATTTCAATCACCCCTTTTATCTTCATCCATAGAAAACTCCTGGTACGATACTCATTTCGCATTAGTTGTCTGGCATCGACAATTATACCATTTGGAGCAGGTCTATGTACATCATTCTTCTTGTGAAAAACAAGTTAGGGTTTGTCGATGGTACCTATTGTCACGATGATTTTGAGCCTTTGCTCCAACCTCAATGGGACAAGGTGCAACACCTTAGTTCTTTCATGGATCATTAACTCTGTTAGCAAATAATTATCAGCTAGAATTGTTTCTGTTTCTAGTTCTGCCTTAGTTTGGCTTGATCTGAATGAGAGATTCGATAAGATCAATGGCTCACGTGTGTTCTTCCTTCATCGAGAAATTGCTACTCTTGTTCAAGGTGAATCTTGTATCTCTGCCTATTTCACGCGATTGAAACTTCTTTGGGACAAATTTGATCCTTTGGTGCCATTTGCTATATGTTTTTGTGAAAATGCCCAAACCAATTCAAGGTACATCTCTCAACAACGCCTCTTTCAATTCTTGATGAGGCTTAATGATATTTATGTTGTCGTTCGAAGTCAGTTCTTATTGATGTAACCCTTGTCATCTGTCAACCACGCTTATTTCATGATTCTTTAAGAGGAATCCTGTCACACCCCTATATAGGGGCTAAATTTTATTAATTTAAAATATTAAATTAAAGTTGTAACAAGGGAAAAGTTGTATAATAAATTATAATTTTTTTAAAAGTTGTAGCTCGGTTTCGAAACCTGTTGGAAGTTCATGGACTTTGCACTGAATTTTCCCAATTTTTCCTGGTAAGTTAACACCCAGTTAACCCCCCAATTTTCCCAAAATCCCCAATTCCCCCCAAATCCCAAGACTTAGCCGCCGTTGAGCTTCATACTACCTCCGTTCAGATCATCATCGCCTAGCGAACAAAATTCGACCCCCATTCCGTCGTGAAACACCATCATTCGTCATAATTTTGGGTTTCAATCGTGCGATGAAAAACCCCATGCCACATCAGTTATTTCGTGATTCCGGCCAACCTAGACACTGTCTCGCTTCACCTCCATCACCAACGTGTTCCCTGACCTATTTCGCTCAAAACCCGACTAGTGGGTCGAGTTGTCGTTGTTGTTTTCCTCGTTGCCGGTATGAGTAAGTGTTTCGACCCTTTTTCTTTTGTTTTCAGTGGTTTTAGCTGAAATTGGGTGTTGTTATGGCTTGGTGTTAAGGTTTGAATGATCGTGGAGAAATCAACCGATCACCCCGAGCCCGTCACTGCCACCACACGCCTCCGCGTGCGCGTGGGCTTCTTCCCCTGCCTTGTAAATCTTCTAGAACCGGTCTAGTCGATCTGGACCAGCCCGAACCGACCAACCTGATCTAAATTCGGTTTGTTTTACCCGAACCGAGTCAACCCGACCCGTTGATCGGTCTAACCATAGACTTTGACCGGTCTGACCGTTGATCGATGACTTTAACCAAAAAAGTCAAATTTTATAGGAAGTCATATTTTATGGTTTTCGACGTCCTGAATCTGAATCCAAAGTTTGTTTTGCCAAATTAGCACTCAGTAAGCCATTTTTCAGTGTTTTATCTTCGGAATCAAATTTGGTTTTTCGATTAAGTTCAGTTTCTGACGTAAATTCATTTGCTATGTATTCGAGATATTATGGGACGTGGAATTAAAGTTCAAGAGCGATCAAAAGAAGTTTAAATGGCCGATTGATATGGCTAATAAATCGAGGTAATACTCTACTATAATTTGTATGCTTTTCAAAACACATTGATAATTGGTAAATGCATCAATGTAAATGATTGGTCAATTAGGTGTATTTAATTATCATCTAACTTAAACTGAATATGGAATAAAGGTAGAATATTGTAGAAGACTCAGACTGCTCGCAAAAGAAATTGGTAGACCGATCAAATAATTCTAAGTTCATGGATTATGTAGTAATAATTTGATCTCAGAATCTAAAATTCTGATTAATTTCTTTTAAGGTTAAATGTGGAGAATACTTGATTAAGAAATTACGAAAATACCCTTAAGTTGTAAAAATGGTATGTATTGACACTGATAGTGGAATTACCCCGAGAATCTGTCTTTTGACCCGATAAAATTTATGGCGCACATGTTAACTCCTAATTTATTTAGAAAATATCTTATAATCAGTTTTAAACCTCAGAGAAAGCACAAGGCCTATAAACTTTGATTCTTGAATAAAAACTTGAAACCTAATTTATCGGAAGTAATGTCATTGACAGAATTGAATGAAATGATGATAATACCCTTAAAGTGTAAAAAGGACTATAGATGACTATGATAATAGAGACGACCCGAGAACTCATATTTTGATCCACTTAAACATTAGAATCACCGATTAAATTCCTTATCTATTTGAAATGCCTCTGAAGTGTAAAATGACCTGAAATACGTCCAAGCCCTGGAATAACTAAATACCCTCAAGTCCTAAAATGAATAAATCAACCTCAAATACCAAAATGACCTAGAATTCATATTTCCTAAGCAAACACTCGGAGACTAAGTTTCCGAATGTAGTACTTTACACGTCAGAATTTCTTGAAATGACCAAATTATATAACCAAATTGAACTAAATGGAAGTATTGTATATATCCAAATTGCGGAAACGAACGAATTACTTTGGAAACTCTAAAGTGATCGGGATAGACTTAACTACTAAATGACCTAAATACCCTCAAATACCTAAAATTAAGTGAATGACTTAGATAAGTCTGGAAACGCTAATGAAACTATATGTCGTACTATCCATAAGGGTTTTGAACCAAGAATCAAACATGTCGACATTTCTTGATATCGTTGCAATACAAAAATAAAATAAATACCATTGGAATATCTGTTTGTATCCCTAAAATCTATTCAACGATGATTCTAAAGATGATCATTACGATAAAAGTTGTTAGTATTAAAGTGTGAATACCTTTGAAGTGCATCAATTTGACCGATTGACAGGTATCACAGTGTTAGGATTTGTTCAGTTTGAGTTAACTCGATATCCTGATAAATTGACACGAATCTTAAATACCATGAGTCATCGTTTCACCCTTATTAGATCAAATTACTAATAATTCTTCAAGAACCAAATGTTTAAAATACCCCTAATTTTCTGAATAATGGAATCACTCCTGTCATATTTGAAATCTTTAGTATCTCTAATGCAGAAGATTTTGAGTACCTTCCTGATTGCTTAGTGCCTCCGAAAAATATATGAATACTATATGATCTTGATAAAACATTTCTTGAATGATGATGACTTTGTTAGCTATCAAACCCCTTTTATAGGGATATTGATTCGAAATCCTATTAAATTATAGAAGTATCATGGTCCCCATTTGATAATTGCTAAGTACATTTGAAAAATAACTAGATCCTCTAGTGCGTTCCCTATGTACTACTCGAATATTTTATCTGTTTGAAATACGTTTCACTGAGATTTATGATTTAATGGTTTACTGGCTTATGAACCATGGCTACATGGCATGTGTTCTCTGATTATTTTTCACTGGAAAATATATTTGTCCCTGATTTATGGATCATGGGATTTATTGGTTACAACTTGAATTGTTTTATTGGGACATTATCTGGGTATGTTGGAGTATGGATGTTCATATCTGATCAAGCTGATAATTCCTTAAGAACCTAAAGTGACCTTTGGGTAGGCTCCGAGGCCCCGAGAAACTTTCTTGGGTAGGCTCTCAGGCCCCAAGGCACTTCATTGGGTAAATCATGGGACTGAATATGGTGTACGGGTATAAGGCAGTTATGTGGTTTATTTCATGGTTACTCATACGATATATTACTGGATCACGATCTTGATATTATATTTTAGTGTTAAATCTGATTTCTACTGGATATTGTATGGGTAGGATTATGGAGTATGAAGTTTAGCTCTGATCAATCTGGTAAATCCTTACGGACCTAAGGAGATCATTGGGTAGGTCCATAGGCCCTAAGGTACTCCCTTAGGGTGGCACCTTTATTGTGCGCTTAGGGTAAGTCCTTATGGATGCGGTTCTAGGGAACTGCATAAAGGTGTTCGTTTTGAGGGTTTTACTATGGTTTTAAAAATATGTTTTAAATTGTTACTGTTTTAAAAAGATTTGTACATTTTCACTGGTTTTGGTTAGAACACACTAGACATCCTATTCCAATCTTCTGAACTTGTTTCTCTGAATGTTTACTCTGAACTGAAATTTTCCTATCTCTTACATGAAGAAATATCAGTGGAACTTTAGCTCCTCACGAAAATCCGTGGATGTTTGAATTAATAAGGAAAAATATATGTTTTCCATGTATCTGCATGTCCTTTAGCATCACTTGGTAGCTCTGTATTACTGAGCTTCCCAAAGCTCACTCTTTTACTCACCATTTTAGGTTAAAAGAATCGAACCAGTGCAGCTATCGACATCAGTAAAGGAGTTCTACCGGCGTTGCTTATAAATTGTTTTATGACTTTACGTGTTTTAACATAAATTTTAAATTTTCCTAGATTTTTATTGTAGGTCGCTCCGGTGGCACAAATGTGACACCTCGGATCGAATCAAGTCACATGCATCGGTCTGTTGGTGGTATAAATCCCATTGTCTTCAGTTATCTGGTGTTACTCCTTTTACAGATTCTACAACTTTGTATTCTAATGTGGCTAGCAATCGTAGGCATTTCAATGAGACGTGTGACCATTGCAAGATCAAGGGTCATAAGAAGGAAAATTGCTATAGACTTATTGGTTTTCCAGCTGACTTCAAGTTCACCAAGAAAAAGGGATCGCGTCTATTCAATCTGAGGCCGATAGTTCCATTCATGAGTCTATCTCTTTTGCTCTACCTATTTTTACCTTAGAGTATTACAAACAACTTTTAGGGCTTCTGAATCAGTCTTCAGATCCAGTTCCCTCTATGAATCTGTCATGTACTTTATGTTCTCACTCATTCCTCGATTGAATGGATTCTGAACACTGGAGCAACTGACCACATTTTGTCAGATTTTAATTGTTTGATTAATCCCATTTCTTATGCCTCCAATTCGAAGTTTGTCCAATTGCCAAATAGTAAATATTATTGTGTCACTTATATAGGTTTAGTTAATTTGCCTTGTGGTATCACTTTATCAAATGTTTTGTTTGTTCCCAACTTCACTCATAATCTCATTTCTCTCTCAAAATTGACCCACGTTTTGCATTGTGTTGTGTTCTTCTATCCTGATTTTTGCATATTGTGAGATCTTTACAGTGGCATGATAAAGTTGATTGGTAAAGAGTTTAGAGGTCTTTATCTGCTTAGGTTTTTTTCAAACACTACTTCTTTAGTTCTGAATTACATACTTCTATATGTAATTTTACTGGTATTTCTAAAACTTCAATCAATGTTTCTAAGTTTGTTGATGAAAATAAAATACATCTCTGACATGCTTGTTTGGGACACGTTTCGGCTGCTCAATTACATCGCTTACCTATGTTTTATAATACTATTGTTCATCCTACTTCTGTTCAGAACTATTTTATTTGCCCTTTAGCAAGACAATCTAGACTTATTTTTCCTTTAAGTACTTTTAGGAAAAATACTCATTTTAGTCTAATACATATAGATATATGGGGGCCATATCGAATTTCAACACATTCCGATCATTGTTTCTTCATAACTATTATAAATTATAATACTAGGATGTCTTGGGTGTACTTATTGAAGCTTAAGAGTGATGCTTTTCTTTGCCTTAAAAAATTTATCTCCATAATACAAACTCAATTTTCTTCTTCTGTCAAAATCATCCACAGTGATAATGTCAATGAGTTTATTAACTCTTTTTGTTCTCCTATTTTTGATTCTTTAGGTGTTATCCACCAAAGTTCCTGTGTGCATACTCCTCAACAGAATAGAGTTGTAGAATAAAAATATAGTCATTTATTAGAGGTTATTACAACCCTTCATTTTCAATCTCAAGTTCCCCTGAAATTTTGGAGGGAATGTGTTTTGGCTGCCTGTTATATAATCAATAGGCTACATTCTTTAGTCTTATCTTGGAAAACACCTTTTGAGCTTTTATATCATAAACCTCCTAGTTATGATCACTTCAAAGTGTTTGGTTGTCTATGCTATGCAACTAATCTTACTCCTCGTGATAAATTTGCTCCCCGTGCTTTTCCTTCAATTTTTGTAGGATATTCACCAACTCAGAAGGGTTACTTATTGTTTAACCGTGAACCAAAAAAGTTGTTTGTTAACACATATGTCAAATTTCATGAAGATACATTTCCCTTTCATCATTCTTCTCCTTTTTATGATATTGTTTCTTTTTTTCCCCAAATCTTCTTTTGATTCATGATTCTTATTTTCTAGGTTTTAACTCCACCACATCCTGTTACACAATCCTCCTCACATCCTTCTGTTTCCTCTATGTAGGACCAGGTTCCTCCTTCACCACAACATTCTCCATCACAATCCTTTTCACAACCTTCTTAGTAGGACCACATTCTTCCTTTCCAACAACCTGTTTCAACTAAGATTGCCTCTTCTGATAAATCTTATGCTTCAATAAGTGCACATGCTCCTCTTAAAAAATCATCTAGAGTTTCTAACCCACCTTATTGGTGAAACAATTTTATATGTTCTTGTCAATTTTCCCCATCAGTAGGTTTGACTCTTTTTGATCATTTGCCATCTCAAACTCATGTTTTCATTTTTTTTCATATCTCAAATTTCTGAACCTCAGACATATTCAGAGGCTGTTAAAAATCCTCTGTGGGTCAAGGTAATGAATGAAAAAATTCATACATTGAAGTCTAATAAAATGTGATCTCTTATTCTATTTCCACCAGGAAAAGTTCTAATCGGGGTAAGTGAGATTACTGAGTTAAGTACAAATCATCAGGTGAGGTTGAGAGGTATAAAGCTCGCTTGGTTGCTAAGGGTTTTACTCAACAGGAGAATTAATTTTTTGGATATGTATTCTCCTGTGGTTAAAATGGTTACCATTAAATTGTTTTAGCTATTGCCTCTACATTCAACTGGACTTTATTTCAAATGGATGTTTTTAATGCTTTTTTGGAATGAGATCTTTCTGAGGAGATTTATATGGTCTTACCCGAGGGTTTTTGCATCCAAGGGGAGAATATTGTGCGCAGGCTGCAAAAATCTTTGTATGGGCTCAAATAGGCCTCTAGGCAATCGAATTTCTAGGAAGAAGAAATTGAACCTTGCTGAAGCTCCGTTGTCTGCTGGTTATGTTCAAAGTAAGCATGATTATTCTTTATTCATTAAGAGGAAACAAGACAATATGGTTATTGTTGGTTTATGTGATGATTTGGTGATAACTGGAAATAGTAGTAACTTGATTACTATATTGAAACAAATCTTGAATGGTCATTTTAAGATGAAGGACTTGGGTGAATTGAATTTTTTTAAGTGTTGAAGTTTTGAGATCAGAAAATGGTATATTTTTAAACCAAAGGAAGTATGCAATTCAACTAATAAAGGATATTGGTTTGGAGGAAGCTAAGATAACAACAACAACATTAAAACAGAACTTGAAGTTGACTTTTTTGGAATATGAAAAGGTAGTCACGCAGGGCGGTGAAGAAGAAAATGAGTTGATGAAAGACAAGACTATATATCAAAGGTTTATTGAAAGACTAATCTACTTGACATATACCAAACCAGATATTACTTATGCACTGAATTTTTTAAATCAATTCATGCAGCAACAAAAAAATCACACATGAAAGCTGCTTTAAGAGTGGTTACATATGTCAAAAGATAACCAGGGCAAGAAAATTTTTTGAAATCTTCAGCAGATTGCCAGATTTTAGCATACTGTGATTTGGATCGGGATTCATGTCCTATGATTAGGAAGTCTGTTACATGCTATTGCATCAAACTTGGTGATTCTTTGATTTCATAGAAATCAAAGAAGCAAAATATTGTAGCAAGGTTATTGATTGAAGCAGAATACAAAGCTATGTCAATGGTTGTTTCTGAGATAGTTTGGTTGCAAGGTTTACTAGCAGAACTTGGTTTGGGAGATATAAAACTGGTAAAGCTCTATTGTGATAATAAGGATGCACTTCAAATAGCTACAAATTTAGTGTATCATGAAAGAACCAAACATATCGAAATTGGCTATCACTTTGTGAGGGAAAAGATCCAACAAGGGTTGACCCAGATAGAGCATATTTCAACGCATGAGCAATTGGCATATATAATGACAAAAGCTTTGGAAAGTCAGCAACATTACCATTTGAAGTCCAAGTTGGGAGTTGAAAATATTTTTCAATACCAAACTTGAGGGGGAGTGTTAAACTTACTGTTAGCATTTCTGTTAATATGTTAGTTTGTTAGATAAAATAGTTATTTTGTTAGAGATAGTTTTTGTATATAAAAGAGATTGTAAATTAATATTCAAGGTGTGAATATACATGATGTATTTTTTTACTTTAGTCTTTACTTTAACAGATACTAATTAAGTTAGAGGAAATACATCGAGTCTTGATGACTAGCTTGGATATATATATACATGTTTAATGCCCAAATTATACCTTTTGTGTTAAATAAGTGCCTACATTTTTTTTGCCAATCCGGGTGCCTAACGTTACAAACGTTAGCACTTTAGGTGTTCTGGCCATCAACAACATTAGTTTTTCTCGTTAAGTGACACGTGTCACAACCTGGTAATTTTAAAAAATTATATAAAATTAAAAAAATAAAATTACATATATTTTTTAAAAGAAAACACATAAATTTTGAAATAACCCCTAAACTTTAAAAACTTTCATTTCAACCCTTAAACCCACATCGACCGTTACCCTTTGCTGTCGAAGAAGCTCTATCCGACCTCCCCTCCCCCGGCGACCAAAACCTCTATAAAATTATGATCGGTTGACGACCGATCGACGACAAATCGTCATTTAAGTCCCGCGAACCCTAGGATGAAAATCGCGATCCCAAGCGATTCCGATGGTAAATCGACAACAACTATGACATCATATAACTAGGATGATGGCAAGGACTACGTCAGTGGTGACGATCATGACCGGTGAGGGGTACGACGGTGGATTAAGGTTATGATTTGGGATTTTAGGGTTGTTTTATAAGAAATTTTAAAGTTTTTTTTATAAATATAATAATATTTTTAATATTTTAAAAAATTCAAAATTACCAGATTGTGACACATGTCACTTAACGAGGGAAACTAACGTCGTTGATGACCCGGGCACCTAAAGTGTTAACGTTTGTAATGTTAGGCACCCAGATGGGCCAAAAAAATGCAGGCACTTATTTGGCACAAAAGTATAGTTTGAGCACTTATTTGGCATTAAGTCGTATATATATGGGGTAGGATCCAATTACACTATGTAAAATTCTTTTTAGTTTTACATTTTTTAAGATAATTAGATGAAATAAATTAAAGGATGAGATTAACAGTAGAAAATGAGAAGATATTCACACAAAAAATAAGGAGTTAATCTCAACCTTTTATTTCCATTAATCAAGTGGTCCTAAAATGTTGTAAAACTAAAAGAGTTTTACACAGTGTAAGTGGATCATAACCCATATATATATAGGCATAATCTAATTACATTGTGTAAAACTCTTTTAGTTTTACAACCATTGGATGAGAGAAATTAAATTATGAGATTAAAGTAGAAAATGAGAAAATATTCACTGGAAAAAATGAGTTAAACTCAACCTTTGATTTCCACCAATCCAATAGTCTTAAAAAGGTGTAAAACTTAAAGCGTTTTACACGGTGTAAGTGGATCCTAACCCATGTATATATAATTTAAGGCATAATAACAAAATTACCCTCAACCTTTGCGTAAAAAGTCACTTTGCCCCCAACGTTTTATTTTAGAGCAAAACGCCCCATGGGTGGATGACAATCGTTAATTGACTAGCAGTCAACACTTCCTATTAATGTGACAGGTACACGTGTGATGCCACGTCATCAAAAAATATTTTTAAACTATTTTAAATATATTTTTATACGAATATATGTACTTAATTATAATTATAGTTTACTCTAAAAATAATTTTTTCTGAAGTGGCATCACACATGGGTTTTCCACATCCGTATGAAACATTAACAATTAGTCAACTGAAATTTTTCATCCAACCAGGGGACATTTTGCTCCAAAATGAAATGTTGTAGGCTAAAATGCTTCCAAAAAAAATAGGGAGTAAAGTGACCATTTGTGCAAACGTTGGGGGTAATTTTATTATCATGCCATTATTTAATGTCTTTATGTTTATGTCCGATTTACATGCTTACGTTTATGTCACACATGAAATATAATATAGTAGAAATGTATCACTGATTTTTTTTATTCAGTGTTTGGATTATTTTCGTGCACCTATTATAGATTTTATAGATCGCGACATGGATAACAACATCATCAAATAAGTCTTAATAAGATTATCTGAGTTAAATAAATAAATACTTAGACGGATATATAAGAGTCCTTTTTGGTATTAAGTCAAGTTGTAATTTCTTTTTATTAGAGTAGTTTTTAAAATTGAAGGAGCTCTAAATTTTGTAGGATAAACTCTCGAGATAACGTTCTCAAACAAATTATTTCACGAGATAATGCTCTCCCAAGATTAATTGCTCAAATAGGGTGAAATCTACAGTGTTGACCGTAGGTCGCCATGCCATCCGGGCGACCTACTAGGTCGCCATGTCTTCCCGGCGAGCTTTGAGAGAGATTGCATGTGTCATGCACGTTCCAACACGCTGGACATCCGAGGGCATCCGACCGAGGCTATCCGAGCGAGCTATGGGAGGGCAGGAGGAATCACGCAAGGAGCAGGAGGTAGTGCATGGCAACCTACAAGGTCGCCAGGAGTGCATGGCGACCTACAAGGTCGCCCGGAGTGCATGGCGACCTACAAGGTCATCCGGAGGGCGTGGCGACCTATGCTTGGGGACGTGCATGGCTGGCCACGTAGTAGGTCGCCCGGAAGGCATGGCGACCTACGATAGATTTCACCCTATTTGAGCAATTAATCTTGAGAGAGCATTATCTAGTGAAATAATTTGTTCGAGAACATTATGTCGAGAGTTTAGCCATTTTGTACGATTGCTTTGATCTTTATATAGTTTAAAATTCTTTTAATCATTTCGATGATCGAGTGTGACACTCCTGAACTCGTCGGAGAGGTGACCCATATGATGTAGGTGTTACAACCTATATATATGGTTGAGTGTTGGTGTATGATTTGGATGTGTTTGAAAAGGTGATAAGCGAAAGTAAAGACTTCCCTAGACTGCAATTGTAGATGGTCTACATAGGTGATTGGGAGAACATTAGGCATTGAAACCTTATTTTAACCGTGCGATATTAGCAGGCATGTGTCCCGAACCCAGTCAGCCTTTGTCATTTTCCCGATAAAATGCGAACATATCCACATCCCATCGCCTAAACTCAACCAACCTATGTTTAAGTTTACCCTATTTCTTTATCCTCACGTTCACAATATTCGAGTTTCGGTGGCTGTCACTTTTGATCACTTCACTATCCACATCACTCAAATTTGGATCTCATTTTCAAAATAAGAGTTATAAAATATCTTAAAAATAATGAGTTCAAATTGAAATTTGTCGAGTTTGTATTATTTTATTATTTTTTATCAGGACTTTGAAATGGATTTACTTTTAATTAAATTAATTTTAAAGTATGAAGATATCCTCAATTCAGATTGTGATGTGTGTTATCATTTGATTTATGACTAAATTGATAGAATATGTAAATATTGATGACTAAATTTATAATTATATAAATATTATAACAGTCGCGTCAATTGCTTCATTAAATCTTAACATGACTAGTAACTTGATTGCAACACTTAAATAATTAGATGATCTGGTTGATAAAATTAAAAAAATCGATGATCAAAATAAAAATGAGTAATAGTTAAGTGGTCACAGGATATACATATAATTTACCAACACATATGACTCCCAAGAACAATGGTGAATCCGAGCAATTGAGGGTGAAAGAAAGGAGAAAAGGTGGACGAGAATAGTCGGACGACACCAGGACCATCGAAAATGTCTAAACTTAGATAACACAAAATGAGAGAAGAAGAAAAAAAGGTTTAATAGATAAGTCAAAGAAAGGGTAAATTACGCGTTTAGTATTCAAACAATTAGTTTTGATCCGTTTTAGTATTTAAATTTTCATTTTTTTCAAAATCATACCTAAAGTTTAGTTTTTGTTCATTTTTTGAATTTTGTTTGAAAGTTTATGTACTAAAACAGACCAAAATTGAGAGTTTAGGTACTAAACGTGTTAAGCTTTCAACGGTGGGGTACTAAAATGAAACAAAAACTAAACGTTAGATATGCTTTTGAAAAATTGAAAGTTTAGATACTAAAATAGACCAAAACTGATAGTTTAAGTACTAAATACATAATTTACCCTAAAAGAAAAAGGTCAAGTACACAAATAGTCCTCCAACTATATGGCAATTCTTTGTTTAATCCCTCAACTATTAAAAGTTACAAAATGATCCATCGACTATTAAAAGTTACAAAATGATCCCTCGACTATAGGGTATTGCTTTGTTGAGTCTCTCGACTATTAAAAGTTACAAAATGATCACCTGCCTATTCGTATGTTCCAAACTCATCATTTTTGTTAAAAATTTGACATCGTCTGAGCTGGATGTTAACCTATTGACTTGGATATGATAAAATATGATCTCATAACCGTTTGAGTTGTATGGTTATTTGAGATCATGAGAACAAATTTTATCATATCTCAGTTAACAGATTAACGTCTAGCTTAAACTGTCATCATTTTTAACGAAATGACTGGCTTGGAACATATGAATAACCGAGTGACCATTACGTAACTTTTAATAGTCGATGAACTCAACAAGATAATGTCCTATAGTCAGAGGATCATTTTATAACTTTTAATAGTTTGAGGACTCAACAAAGTAATGTCATATAGCCGAAGACTATTTATGTACTTTACCGAAGAAGAAAAATAAGTTTGTTTACTTGACGGGCACTATCACAGATATATGTGTGTGTAGATGACATAGTACATAGGGTATGCAATGGAAGCAAATTAAAAGCCGGATTTGGGAACATGTGCATATGTCTCAAAACATCCAAAACCCAAATTGAAATTTTAGATGTTCAGGTCAATGTGACTAGTTTTACAAGAAAAAAAATTTGGGTAAAATAAACAAATGATCATCAAACTATATTAAAATAATCTTTTAACTATTAAAGTATTGAAAATTATAAAATAGTCATTAAACCCTTACAAAAATAATTACCACACGTTATAAAATAGTGATAAATTTTAACAAGTTTAAGGAATATTTTATAATAGTCTTATCTGTTTTAAGAATTATTTTGTAGCAATTCGATAAGTATAATAACCATTTTATAACTTTTAAAGTTTCGATATTCAAAAAAAATCATTTCAGTATAATTTAATAAATGTTAATGTACTTTAGTAGACTTGTACATAATATCTCTTTGGGAGAACGAGTTGATCGCGTTCGATGTGTTGGAAAACGATTAATCTGCTGGTTCCATTGCCAGTGTCGTCGAAGTCTCAAAAGTAAGATCGAAAATCATTCGATGTCGAATTCTGAGAATCCTTCCTCTCTTACTCCCTGTTAACATGCAACATTAATGGAGACTCTGCTACTGCTACTGTAAAAAAATCTGTACTCACCATTGCACCTCAGTTTGTTTCTTTTTCCAACCAACTGCAGGCAACCGAAGATCTAATAAGTCCGAGATTTGGGTATAGTTCATGCTTTGTCTCGAATTCATGGCCCGACGAATTGAACTCTTAGCTCACTGTTTGTGGTGGTTACAATGGATTCGAATTGAAATATTCAGATCCGACAAAGAATATTTCGGTCATTCTCAGTGCCATGTGTGGAACAATATTCCTATCACCTATGTCAATGCAGTTTTGGCAGCCATGACATGAGAATTTTCTGTGAATAAAGGAGAGAAAGGAACCAATCTGACCATTGAAGGACGTTTAGATGTGATCAATTTCACCCTTCAGTCAATTCAGTATCTCGGGAACTAATCATTGAATTCGACTGCAAGTTTTCAGTTTTAGCTGTACCTTTTTTCCAATTTTCGGACAGAATACAAGGGTATAACTTTCCAATGACTTCCATCATACAAGGAACAGTAATTTTTCGGGGAATGTCACCCTTCGAGTATCGGCCAGGAACCGAAATGGAGCTAGTGACTTGGATGTTCAAGTAGTAGTTGATCCCATTAATGATCCTCCATATGTTAATGTTCCTGAATTCATTATGTTGAAGAACACTAGGGACGAATCTTCGTTGTTATCGGTTTCGGTTCTCTATCGGCGATCCGGATGTTCTTAATTTCACTGGTAAGTTTCTGGAATTCTTAAACTAGGATTAGGATACTTAATATTCGAATCCGAGTAACATCGTGCTGGTGAAAAATTAAGGGGGTGAGTCAGGCTTCGAACTGGCGTTTTCGATGGAAGTGTGTGATGAATTTTTGCTACCAACACTACCGGATGCCCTTACCGATTCAACTGAACTGAAGTCGAGGAACATTTATCAATGGCAACCACTTCAAACATATGTTACCATCCCGAAACTGCTCGTAGTCAGAGCTATTACATAAAGAAATTTCACACGTTTATACTTGAGAGACGACTTGACCAAATTTTCACACGTTTCCTTCAAGTATCAGATATACTTGTCTTCACCATCAACATGGACGTTGTCTCAACTGGAGGCCCCAAATGCTGTTGCTGAGGCCAGAGAAGGAGAAAGCTCTATGAGATTGCAAACAAAATTCCATAAAAATTTATGTATCAGTAAATAATCAGGCACTTGATCCATATAATACAATCATTTCGGCTCATAAAAGTAATAAACAAACACACACGCATTAGTATATACATATCAAGCAGTATACCAATGGAGGAGGCACAAAAATGAGCACCCTAAAATCAACAAGATTATCAATAATAATACTAGCAAATAATAATTCCATTGCTATCTAGAAGTACCCGTTTCCTGCGATAAAAATGTAATTAAGAAATATTATAAAATTATCCATCTTTTCAAGCTCATTCTAAACCCCAAGTTATTCGTCCTCGCTTACCAAGTTATTCTTCCTCCATCGTTCATAGAGTGTTACATTAATCATTTGTTAACTAACGATTTTTACTGGTGATTGGCACATGATTCAAACCTGACATGTTTTGACCCGACCCGATCGGGTCCGATTTCTTTTAAAAAACAGCTTCGGTTTGTGTCAGATTTTTAAAGAATAAGTTCGAATCGAGTTCAAGTTTATGATGAAAAATATCAGACCCGAAAAGTAATATAATTATACATTATTTATTTACAGATAATTTAAATAATATCTCTCTTTATATTATTTTTTAATTAAGCCCATATTTTATGAATAAAAACTAATAATTTTATAATATTTCGGACCAGGTCGAAGTCAGATTTTATCTCTGATTTGAGTCAAGAAAAATTATCTTAAACATGACCTGACCCGAGTTTCAATGAATAGTATAATTTTTTTGATTCAATCATGCTCACAAAACAAAGATTTCACCTAACTCTAGTTTCCACTCACAAAGAGATCGTTTTACCTAGGGATGGACATGAGTAGTGTTGAGTCGGATTTTTTGTCTACTCGACCCGAGAACAATGAATTTTCCACCCTAGATCTGTTCTGATCTGACCAAAATAAGATTTCACCCGACCTGATTTATCCCGAAATAGTAAAAAATATTATTTTTATTTTTAAATCTAAATCCGACCCGATCCGACCCAAACATCATATTTAAAAATTTCAATCCGACCCGAATATAATTTTTTTTTAAAACCCAACCCAATCGAATCAAATCGAGTCAAAACCCGTCGAATTTCGTTACTATACTCATCCCTAGTTTACCTGAAAATAGAAGGGTTAAGGCTTAGATGATCCAAAATAAAATAAAGACCAAAATAATTTTAATAAATTTTAGAGACTGATTTTTACATTATGCCTTTCAACCCTTTCAACCTTTGCTTGATACATTACTGATTTTAATAAATATTTGATACGATGGCCGTCAAATCCTGAAACTGAAAGATAAGAGAACGATGACGAAATCCGTCAACTTCGTGACGGTTACTCCATCGTAGCCTCGCTCTTTTCGGTCCACGTGTTCAACCACATCGTTTCGTGTTGAACAAGCAATCTCAATATCTCGAGTCTCTTGGAAATCTCATCGTAGCCTCGCTCTTTTCGGTCCACGTGTTCAACCACATCGTTTCGTGTTGAACAAGCAATCTCAATATCTCGAGTCTCTTGGAAATCTCACCATCTTGCTCAATCTCATCAGTATTAGTTGCAAGTTCTTTTGCGCTTCTATTAACAAGGTCATGGTGTTTTCTTTTAATCCCCCCCCACCCCACAAATGAAAATATTATTATATATTATAAATAATATAACATATGTTTTAGACACTCTTAATTATTTAATAAAAATTTATTGATAAAATTTAAATAAAACATACTCCTTAATTTAGTGAGAAAAAAATCCAAACATACTTTAAAAAGAAGAAAGAATATTAATCTTCTATAATTATTGTCAGTAACGACTTTCGAACCTAATTTAATCTTAACAACACGTGTCAAAACCCCAATACAAGTGATAAACTACCCTTTCAATAACTTCCATCACTTGCATTCCTCAAGAAAAGAGCCAATGGCAATGACAGCGATCATTTGAAGTTCCTCAATCATGGCGGTCAGATTTCACTTAATTTTAATTTCGACCCTCACATTATTCTCATCTTCTTCTGCAGGTATTCACATGTTCTTCATAAAAACTACTATTTTTTATAACTTAAATTATTGTATTTAATACGATGTTATTACATGTTTTAGATGAAGCAGTGATACCAAAGTTTGCATTCAGTTGGTTGGATGACAAGGATGCATTCAAAGCTGGGGAAACTGCAACTATCAAAATCAAAGTTCTGGGAAATTTCGATAGTAAAGCAAATGCTTCACTAGATAGAACTGATTTCAATCCCTTGATTTCAGTGAACGGGAAGACAGGGAATAGTTCTTACATATCTGGAGTTTTTCTAGACATCAATGGCGATCCTAGTACTTGGCAGATTGTCTTTGTCCCGATCCTTGCAGGTTTATTCAATGTCATCATCAATGATGACCCTTTCAAAGTCATGGATTCATCTCTACATTTCACTGTTGAACCAGGTCCTGTGTACCCTTCTGCCAGTGTTGCTTCCTGGTTAGCATTCTGGGATGAATTCGAAGCCGGTTCTACCGCTCCGGTTTTGATTCTTCGGAAAGACGCATTCGGAAATAACATAACTTCGATAGACAAAGAACCGAGTTCTTATAACATCTCGGTGACCGCTCTCCATGAAAATGGCTCGGTTTCGAGTTTGTTAAATATCACATCCATGGCTTGGAATGAATTTGGTTATATCATAATGGAGTTCATGGTTGTTATAGCAGGAAACTTCTTGTTGAATATCCAAGGAGCAAACCAGACCTTGAATGGCTCTCCATTACCATTCAAGGTAAATCCAGGTGATTTGCTTTGCTTTAATGTTACTCAGACTCGGGTATAAGCGTTCAATACCGGTTTAACATGCGTCGGTAAACTCGATCCGTCTTTTGCAGGACCTTTAGATGTCTCCAATTGTGTGGCCAAATGGAGATTTGAATTCAATGCATGGCAAATCTTTTCCAAGATGGAAATACTTATATACCAGCAAGATCGATACCGCAACCTTGTTCCGGGATTGTATGAATTCGACGCGGACGTTATCGAGGATGACACAAACTTGTCGATCCCCGTAACGGATTTGCAGTTCGAAGAAGTAGAACCCGGGGTTCAGCTGTTTTCTTTCAGCATGTCGAAAGCAGGGAACTTCTTGCTCACCATTTCTGATATGAAGCACAACAAAAGCATTTCCTATATGCCATATGCTTATACTGTCTTTGTAGGTGTGTCACTAAAGGTTGTTGTTCATTCTACTTGTATGTTACCCGGATTCTTATTTTCCCTAAAGTATCCATGTCGGACACATATTCGAATAGGTTATTGCGATGGAGTAGAGAGCATCGTCAACGGGACTGGTTTAAATACTTCTGTTGCAGGGGAACCGGCACAGTTTTCGGTTTATCTACGCGACGCCTTCCAATATCCCTCCCCAGTGGAAGTAGAAAGACTTCAAGTAGAAATCGAAAGGGAAATCGATTCGACATCCATACCTCCTACTATATCTCCTACACAGATCAGTAATGGTATGTAGGTTCAAGCAATTTACCGACATTTCGATTTCGTTTCATTTCATTTCATAAACAGCCTTATCTTATGCAGGAGAATTGCCTGACATTGCTACAAGTGAAACCGAACTTGCTCCTGTTCCATCCATGGGTCTAAACAACACTGTAAGAACTGTTTTTGTTCTGAAACAATGTATGTATGCATGCATGCATGAATGTTATGTTTGAGACTTTAATGACAGTTTGATTATAAACTCAGTCTCCTGGAAGCTTGACAGTTTGGGCTACTGCTTTCAATGTCATGTATACTCCTCAGAAGAGTGGGATCTATAGAATTTATGTGTTCTGTGGAAATATAATCCTAAATGGTGGTAGTCCATTCACAAAGGAAGTAAAACCAGGTACAACTGATCGAGTTTATGTTACCTATTCAAACCTTGAAAACCCGAGCCGTGCCTAGTTTGATATGGTTCACATGATTACACTAGGAAAGTGAATGGTTTTATACTTCTTTCTTACAGGTCAAGTTAATATATCAGTCTCAGGAGTGGTGGCATTTGCTCCCAAGGCACTGAAGCTGGTTCGAAATGAAATAGTAGTACAGTTGATGGATTCATTTTCGAACCCTGTTGTTTCTGAAACTTCGAAGCTAAGAATCGTGCTTACTTCAGTTGAGAAGCCAGGTTTCTCGAACTGGATGTTTGTGGATAACAATGATGGTTCATATATAGGTCACTATCTTGCCATGGAAGTCGGCACTTACGAGATGTGCGTATTGTTCGAAGGAAACCATTTCTCACCCTGCCCTTTCGCGATCAACGTGTACGGAAGTAAGTTGGCACTGCCGTGTTATTCAAGTAACACAAGACTATGATGTTATAAATCTTTGCTTCTAATGCCCTGCCAGGTGAATATTTTCCCAAAGCATATGATGATATAATCTCTCTTTGGGAGGACGAGTCGATCGCGTTCAATGTGTTGGAAAATGACTACTTTGCTGGTGCCAATGCAAGTGTCGTCGAATTCTCAAACGTAAGGTCGAAATCAATTAATGTTGAATTCCGAGAATCCTTTCCCCTTCTTACTCCCTGTTAACATGCAACATGTTATGTTTTTTTTTTCTTTTGCAGCCAATTCATGGCTCACTTCTTCAATATGGAATGCTCTTTAGATATACACCTTATAAAGACTATTTTGGGAATGATTCTTTCCTATATACAATATCAAACATTAATGGGGACCTTGCTAATGCTACCGTCAAAATATCTGTACTCACCATTCCACCTCAGTTTGTTTCTTTTCCAAACCAATTGCAGGCAACCGAAGATCTAATAAGTCCGAGATTCGGGTATAGTTCATGCTTTGTCTCGAATTCATGGCTCGTATCGGTCATTTTTTTCATAAGAACTGAACTCTTAGCTCACGGTTTGCAGTGGTTACAATGGATTCAAATTGAAATATTCGGATCATTCCGAGAATATCTCTGTCATTCTCAGTGCCAAGTATGGAACAATATTCCTATCACCTATGTCAATGCAGTTTTGGCAGCCCATATGGAGTGAATTTTCTGTGAATAAAGGAGAGAAAGGAACCAATCTGACCATTGAAGGACGTTTAGATGTGATCAATTTCGCCCTTCAGTCAATTCAGTATCTCGGGTACTAATCATCGAATTCGATTGCAAGTTCTGTTTTAGCTGTACCTTTTTCTGCTTTTCGGACATGAATACAAGGATGTAACTTTCCAATGACTTTCATCATACAAGGAATGGGAATTTTTCGGGGAATGACACCCTTCGAGTATCGGCCAGGAACCGAAATGGAGTTAATGACTTGGATGTTCAAGTAGTAGTGGATCCTATTAATGATCCTCCATATGTTAATGTTCCGGAATTCATTATGTTGAAGAACACTAGGGATGAATCTTTGTTGTTCAACGAAGAAACAGATAGATTTCGGTTCTCCATCGGTGATCCGGATGTTCTTAATTTCACCGGTAAGTATCTGGAATGCTTAAACTACGATTAGGATACTTAATACTCGATTCCGAGTAACACCGTGCTGGTGAATGAAATTTCAGGGGGTGAGTCAGGCTTTGAACTGGCGTTTTCGATGGAAGTGAGTGAAGGATTTTTGCTAGCAACATTACCGGCTGCTCTTATCGATTCGACCGAACTGAAGTCGAAGGACAGTTATCAATGGCAACCACTTCAAACATATGTTACCATCTCGAAACAGTTCATAGTCAGAGCTATCGGAATAAGATTCCGAGCATCGGTCACCGATTGCAATGCAATCATGCAACACTTATCCTACCACGTAACACTTATCATATTCTGCAGCTACTATATGTACATAGGGAAGGATTGGATTAATCATCTTGTGTTTCTTTCAGGGAGGAGAACATGATGCTGCGGTGTTAACGGTGAAAGTAAATGATTTAGGCCGGTACGGATGTGACTTGGATTGTGTAGATAGGATAACAAAGCCTTTGGTCGCGGAGGCTACCGTAAATCTGATCAAAGGGAAACCGATGAGCTCATCGATAATTCGTAGTAAGTTGTTCTTTCCCGTATCCTTATAGTCATGCTCGGACTCGACGTGATAAACTGATTATCGAACTGTTGGTTTTGGTGGTGACAGCTCTGGAATCGGTTATAGTGATTGAATTCATTTTGGTGCTTTCACTTGGATTGATGATTGTGTTCTTCACTTGCAAATGTATAATTCTTCTTGTGAACGTGAAAAGGAGACGAAATCCCAGAAATTCTGAGCCTATCAAGGAAGCAGAATTTGCAGACACAAAACTGTAAGCAAGCAAACATGCCTTAAAACAGTCTTTGGTTCCATGTCCCATTACAGTTTAATGATGTTCCCTTGTAATAACTCAAGAGTTTGATCGTACATTTAATTTAAGGGGTACCCTAATTTAAGACACGGAACGATGATGCACATGCAACTTGCCCTGGTCATCGGGTATCATCCTTTGACAATGGTCCTACATTCACTGGTCCAATCGATTCTCAAAATAGGTCCACCTAGGGATGGACCGAATACTGATGTGGTCTCTAGAAAATTTCAAATTCTCACTTGAATTCTCTTTGGATTTTCTTTTAGTTTTTTGTATTGTACGAGTTAATCCTCCAGATCCAGGACAGAAACCAGCAATAAATCTCAAGTCAAAACAGGAGTGCATTAGTTTTGCAGAAATCAAACCAATGAGGACTTAATCATCTCATCCATTAGAAGAAACATATCAGAAATTTACTTTTGCAGTTTTCCAGTTTCCACAACCCATTTTGAATCATGAACTAAGCTTTAAAAAATGGGTTTTAAGTGACAAAATATATGGGCAATGAAGATGTAGAAACCCTGTATGGTTGTTGCTCCATGTTAAGTTCCTTGAGACTAACATAAGGAGTCGAGATTCCGGCTAAAGGGCCGGAATGCGACTGGCTAGTGGGTCGACACGGGGTTGTCGAGCCACTCCCGCCTCTCTCGGTCATGTAAAGAGGTCCCAAAATCAAACCCCTCGAAGCTTTAGCACTCACTCGATCATCATCAAGTTGGTTCCTTTCACCACTGGGAACCCGTTTCTTCCTGCCGAAGAAAAAGAGAGCATTTCTCCACCAATACCTCTTCGTTTTAGCCTTCTGTCGATTGCTTTGGTAGTCTTCTGAAAACGGTTTTTGAAGCTTGAACTGTACAACACCATCAACGGTGCTTGTCGTCTCTTTCTTGTGCTTCCTTGATCCTTCCAAAACCTGAGTTTTTGAGCCAAAACAAGAAAAGGTTTAGTAAAGAAAGAATCAACGAGAGGAAAGGGAGAAGCTTTGGGAGGAATTTGAACCTGAAAATGATGGATTTGGGGATCAAAGCCATAGTCATTGAAGTGGTGAGGTTGTGGCATTGGGAAGATTGGCGACTTTTTTGACAATTTTTTATTGAAAAAGATTCAATCTTTCTTCTTCAAAATTCTGTTAGAGAAGATAACAAGCTGGGGACAGTTTAAGAAGAAGAGGGATGAGAGCTCAAGGTGGGAATGGCCGTTGGGAAGTAACAAAACGCTAGTAAATGCCAACTACAAAATTTTAGTGTTCTTTCTAGATTTCAAATGTGGTTTACCTGAGTAACACTTTTGTTCTGAAACATTCATTTAATTATTTTTTAAAATTATGTTTAATTTTATTTTAATCACTTATTATTAAAAAATTAATAAAATTATTTACGTGATATTTTTGAAAAACTTGTCGGTGGTAACGTGATATTATTTTATGGTGACATATCATATCATTATTAATATTTGGATTAAATGCATAAAAGGCCCCTAAATTTTTAAAAAAACCAATGTAGCCCCTATCGTTTTTTGGATCAATGTGACCTTCCAACTCGAAAAAAAAATCAAACGGTGTCCTTTGACCAATATTTTCCGTCAATCACCAACTCTCTGTTAATTTCAGTCGTTATAAATTGGGTAAATTATAACATTCATCACTCAACTATGTTTTTCTCTTCTATTTTGGTCACTAAACTAGAAGATTTCAATTTCAGGGACTAAGGCTGCAGTTAACCCATTTAGCCCCATTTCTCTAACTTTCTCTCCTTCTCCCCGCCGCAGCGAGCTTCAACAGAGCTGCCATTTATCCTTAAATCTATGAACCCCAAGCCATCATACTCATTCACTACACAAATGGAATTACATTCTTCCATTGCCAAAAATATTTGAATATATTTGCATCAGTCATTTATCATTATCACTGCCAAAAATCCTCCAAATGACCTTCTTCCTCCTTACTCGCAATTCACTCGCCTTTCAACCTCCTCCATCTCCTCAATCTCTCATTCACCCATGAATCTCTCCAACTCACCAAGCAAGCCTGGGTTCGTGTTGGATATCGTTGTTTCCAATTCTTTGATTTCAAGGTATAAAAACTGGGTTCATTGCCAAGGTATAGATTTTTCCATGAATCTCTCTACACTAGAGCTAGAGCTGGAACTAAAATTTAAACTACAATAATAACAGTTACGCTCAATCGGAATCCCTGTCTCTCAAATTCCAGGTTTTCCATTAGTAAACCTTGGAAACGATGATTTCCCGTACATTTGATTTTCCATTGTTTCCAATTTACTAATGGAAAAATCGGTTCATTGCCAAATTGGGTTCGTGTTGGATATCGTTGTTTCCAATTCTTTGATTTAAGTGAACGGGAAATGTAGAGAGTTTGAGGGGACGATGAATGTGTTCGACGAAATGTCTGAAAGAAATGTAGGGTCTTGGATTGAATTGATTTCGGGTTATTCGAATTCAGGGGGTTGGAGGCTGGCGAAGAAATGTGAGCAGTTGAATGATGGAATAGAACCCCAATAGTGTCTCTAGTGAGCGTTCTTCCTGCTTTCAGCTCCTATGCCGGTTTAATGACCGGGAAGAAGTTAGAGAAATGGGGTAAAATGGGTTAACTACAGCCTTAGTCACTGAAGTCTCTAGGATTTCTGAAAATGAAAACTTTTAGAGTTTAGTGACCAAAATAGAAGAGAAGAAAATAGTCGAGTAATGAATGGTGTAATTTACCCAAAAGGAATTAACGGAAAACATTGGTCAAAGGACCATATTGAGTTCTATTTTCGAGTTGGAGGGCCACATTGATCTAAGAAAATGATAGGTGCCACATTGGGTTTTTTTAAAGTTCAGGGGCCTTTTATACATTTAAGCCTTAATTTTTTAATGGTGGGTGACCAAAACGAAATCAAAATGTAACATTATGTATGATTTTGAGATAAAAAAATAGTTAGGTAACCAAAATGGAATAAAAGTGGTAGATAAGGTACTAAACATATAGTTTACCCTAATTTATTTTGCTCTTTTTTTTATTTTTAATGTTATAGGGACTAATTAATTTATTCAATATTAGATGGACAAATTTAAATCATTTTATATAATAAAGGTGGCAAATTGGTCCATTTAATAATAAAGGATTAAATCCATACAATTTATATAATAAAAGGACGTGTCAGATACTTTTTATCGTAGATTTTCAATATATTTAGAGATTTAGACAATATCAGTTTTTATAGTATATATATATATATATATATATATATATATATAGGGTAGACTACATATTTAATATTTGAATTGTCAGTTTTTATCTATTTTAATACTTAATTTTTTTTTAAAAATCATACCTAACGTTTAGTTTTTATTTCATTTTAGTACCCGCTATTAAAAACTTAATACGTTTAGTACATAAACTATTAATTTTTGTCCGTCTAGTACCTAAACTTTCAATTTTTTAAAAAATTTAATATTAAATTTTGAACGGATTACTAAAATGAAACAAAAAACTAAATTTTTTAACGGTGGGATATTAAAATAAAACAAAAACTAAACTTTATGTATGATTTTGAAAAATTTGTAAGGTTAGTTACTAAAACATACCAAAACTAATAGTTTAGATACTAAACATGTAATTTACCCTTATATTTAAAAAAAGTTAGGGCTTAATGGCATTATTAGCCCTCGAATTTTTTAAAGATTTTTTTTTTTCGATTTTTTCTTGATAATTTCTTATTATTCCTTTTAAGCTTGAAGTTGCTGAACGTAAAAGGAATGGGCAAAGATGGTACATTTTTAAGATCCCTCTCCTTTCTGTCATGTACTCGTGATTTTACACGGCAAACTCTGCGACGAGGTTGTGTGACTCAGTTGGCAAAATATTAGCCACGTGGCTAATGAAGTAAGAAAAAAGGTTGTTATTATTACATAACACGAGTGCGAAATCTACAAGGAAAACAGGTCGTAGTACCATGTTAATACAAGCCATTTGGGACACAAAAGACATCCTAGGACTGAGTTACACCAATAATACAATACATATTCATAGCTAACATTGTCAAATAATCTGTAATCAAGTGTCAGAAATCTTCACAGCTCTTCAGCCGAAGTGTTGAATTGCTGCAACAACAGAAGACTGCCCTAAATTCTATACTACGTTTTGTGTCACAGTGCCGATTGCACGTCCACCGGTTCGACCAATCGAGAACTTCGTCTCCTCTTGCTTTCGGGACTGCACCTTACGCCCCCGAACTTTCCAAGTTAACTGAAGCTTTGCAGTTCTGTTGTGATGACAACTTCGCCGATCCATAATCTGAATCAGAATTGACCGAGAGACATTTCTCTGGTGAAGATATGTTCCTGTCACTTTTTGTACGTTATGTACTCAAGTGCGACTTAACTCTCTTTTTGGGCATCCGAAGTTATCTACCCATCTCTTATCGTGCTTCAGGAGTCGGACGTGGAAAGGGTTTACAGCCGTAAAACAAACGGACTCACCGGGAGTCCGCTTCGATCTAAACCAACATCTCCATTGTTCACCTGTATGACAAAAAAAGTTGTTTCGTGTGAAAATGTTACCACAACACTTTCTATCTAACAGAAAGAACTGACCGATGAGATTTGGTTAGAAATGAGAATGAAATACCAATTGGAGAAGTGCGGAAAAGAATCGAGCAACATCATGCTTTTCTTGACCCTTGACAAGATCACCGAACGGCACGACATCTTTGTCTGCTTCGAGTGAGAGTTTGTCGAGAATCCTTTCACCATACTCGTAAATATCAAATGGAGGATGTGAATCCTATACAAAAAGTATCCTTAGCTTAAATCCCACCAGGACAAAAAGAACAGATCTTAAGAAGAGAATGACAGAAAAGATTAGCAGTTAAAGCTAACTTTATTTACCTGCTCGATGTTCTGTTTCCACGATGAAACTCGAGCAGCCAGTTCAGTTTGCTTCTCATTCTCAGCTATGCTGGCAAGCAAAGCATCCTGCAGGAAAAATACATGTAACTTATTCGAGCAACAATCCGGCAGCAAATTATAGTTCACTGCACATTTTATAGGTCAAAGCCTGAACTACTAGCAGCAATAGACGGTCACAACTTTCACTAACAGCACACGGATAAAATAGTGAACTCAGACACGAGCAATTAATAAAGCATTTTCTTTTATATCTATTTCTTAAAAGGAAAAAAGAGATGCAGGTTGGCACTTGGCATTGTAGAATCCATGTTCCACGACAAATTATGGGAAAAGGTTTAACTGTTGTTTGCCTATTGAAAATGTGGAGGAGCATGCTTACCAGGTGAGAGCGGCAGAGATCTTCCAGGCATGCTTGAGAACACGGATCTCTGTTGTCAAACATTTCATTCTTTCCAAATGCAGCATCACCATCCCCATGCTGTGAAAAGATCAATGAATGATCAACAACAGAAAATCCCAGATTTTCCTGTAGGTAGATATAACAAAAGATCAAATCATTGATATGCTAACCTTCTCATTCGTAGAAGGTAAATCTTCATCCATAGGAATGTTCTCTGGAATGTCAAAATCAGGTCCACCAAAATCAACATTCTCGTCGTTATGTCATCGTCTTCATTTCCTTCTTCAAAATTAGGGAAAGCATAAGGAGATCCAGTTCCTTGCCCAATAAGTGATTGACGAAGCTGAAATAAGCAATGTTTTACAAACCAACCGTTCATCACCTTCACCGAAGCAAAACATTTAGTATATATACCTTTTCGTATAATGGAGGAGACTTGAATTCCCTGTGTTTTTCAATGGCCTTCTGCCGCCTCTCCCACATTTGTGTAACTTCGGGACTAATGGTACCTTGCAATCTAGCGAGTGGAAACAACGTAGGATTACTCTTACTACAATTTAACACATTCTTTCTGGAAGCTTTTACTGCTTGTGAAGGAAAAAATGAAAGACTGTTAGGAACTCACCAAAATTATATAGGCAGATAACAAGCATGCAAGAAACCGAATTTTAACTACCTTTTTCTGAAAGGCCTCACTTTCAAGTTTCCAGGTTCATGGGGATTCAGAGGTTTCCATGGATCGTTATCATCATCATCTGAATCATCCAAAACTCTAGGTTCTGAAAACCTATCATCCATATCAAATCCATGATCTACATTTCCGAAGTCACCAGCTATAGAAGGATCGGGTCCCATATTACGATCATTAGCACCAAAATCGCAATCAACCCTAGGAGTTTGATTAATATTAACATCCTTATTCTTTCCATGAGATGATTTATGTGCAGTCCATGTGGGAGACTGAAAGGTCTTGCGCCTTGAAATGCCCTTATTAGTGCCATGCTCACCTTTACTAGGATCGTTACCCTTCAAATAATCATTAAATGCTACCGAATCATATGGATCTAATAGAATGAAATCCCGATAGGGATTTCGAAAGAAACCGAAGGAAAGTTTGGAACTTTGGTGCAGCAAAAAACCCTTATCAATCACTAAACTCTAGATTTCGTATTGATTTTAGCATTAAATTTTAAAACATTTCAATTTAACATTGAATTTTGATTTACGTTATGTAAAATTTAATTTAGAAGTATTCTTTAAAGAATATAAAAAATATACCAATAAGTTAGCCTCGTCAAACTATCATTAAATTTTTATATGAATTTTCGTCGATTTTGATTGAATTTTATTAAAAAAAAACAAAGCAAGAAGAATAAAGATAAATTAAATGTAAACATTTTGGTATAAATCTTGTCGTGAATGACTATTGATGACAAAGTGATTGGGATAATTTTGTTTGAATTGACCGGGTAAACATTATATTTGATGATATGGTTATTTTCTAAAAGAATTAATTTCTAGGTATATTTTTTGTTTGAATTTTTGAACAAATACTTTAATCTTGTGACAAACCTCAAACCCTAAAAAATTATAATTTTTTATATTTAATTTCGTGAGTTTTAAAGAGGTTTTAGAAATTCTAAATTGATCATGAAGTAGTATAAGAAGATGAGACGAGTTGATCGATGTTTGACTGTAAAAAATTGCGAAGAATGACGATATTCGATGGCCTTCGGAAATTGGTAAAAAAAATTATTTTAATAAAGAATATGATGAGATGGAATAAAATAAGGCTTAACAGTACTTGAGGTCATTGAACTTTTTTAAAAAAGTTAATGTGGTCCTTAAACTTATTTTAAACCCAACGTGACTCTCAAATTAAGGGAAAAAACCAACTTTCATGTGATCAATGAAAATTATCGTTGGTCATTACAATACTGATGAAGTAATTCACAATATTGATATGACACTCCACGATAAATGATGATATAACAAATGGACTTAGTTAATTCTTTTAGAAAATTCAAGATTTAATTGATTATTTTAAAAAGATTAAGGGCTCATTTAATTTTTAATTAAAAAGTATTATTATATCAGTTCACGCCATCATCTTCGTTAAATTTTAACGAAAACTTAACAACAAATGATTAAAATAAAAGAAAGTAAAATTAGTAATAATTTTCTAAAAAAATGGATTGGATATTTAAAGTAGAAGAGAGGTGGTAGTCAATGGTGTAGTTTACTGTTTACCCTTTTGAATAATAATGCTTTGGGGGATAAAATGAATTCATAATTTTTTACGACAAAATTGTAAAAGTGAGAGAATGGAAGTAAAAAAGTTGGTAATTAAGAATCCGACAGTTTGGATGAATAAAATATAAGTAATTACATTACTGAGTTGCATCTTGGACAAAACAGAGATGCATGGAATTCATGTCTATCTTCCACATTTATTCTTCGTACGTAACCCTACTAGGTTCCATTCTCTAATCTATAAACCATAATCTTACCTTTATTCTCTTTGTTCTAAGCAACGTTTGATTTTATTATGCACCAACATTGCGAAACCATGCATAAATACTTAATCATAGGTTTCGTATGTATATATATTTTGATCGGATCCCTACAGACCAGGAATCATTCCGGCGGTGTAAGGCACCCCGGCGTTTTGGATCCACTCCTCACCGCGTAAGAACACGCCGGCCGTGAATTCCTGGGCTTGAGCTTCATTGATCTGTTGGATACCTTTCCATTTAACCCTGCGTGTCTGCTCGGCGCCTGGTCCTCGGTTGTTGTACTCGGCGTAAAATAGGGTATCGAGTGCGAAGTCGCCGTTCCACGGCATCCATCCCTCAGGTGTGACGATGTCGTCCATCTGAGATTGCATGATGATGGTCCTTGAACACAGTCTCCACGGCCGGCCGAGGTGCGTTTTGCTTCTCGCCTTCACCGGGAGGTAGTCTGGATCACCGGTGATGGTGCAATTCTGGAGGACGAAGCCGGATGCCTCGCGGTTGTCCTCTCGTCCTTGAGCGGTGATGATGCATTGTTGATTGTCGAGCGGTTTCCGAACGATGAGTTTGCAGTTCTGGTAGACCGAAGCCGAGTTACCGAAGATGAAATCGATAGTGCCGGAGATGGTACAGTCCCGGTAGTATTGTCGATGACTATGGGCGTAAAGGGTGTCTTGGTAGCCGTCAAATTGACAGTTATAGAAGATGGATTGATCACCTTGAACCCTAACAGCCACCGCTTGGTGCTTAATAGCTCCGGCACTGTTCTCGAATCCGATGTCCTTCGCCATGAATTTCGGCCCGGCAACACCTGTAAACATCATTCTATGTTACTCGAATTCAAGTGAGTTTTATAATACAATGTATGTTACTAACCAACAGTTGCGGTCCTGAATGTGATAGTGCCGTCGGCAAAGTTCAAGTTACCGGTGATGACGGTCTTCGTAGGTCCGTCCCCGACGAACATGACATTATGCATGTGCTTATCGACAATAACCTGTTCACTGTAAACACCGGTCTTAATGTATATCACAAACGGGGCAGGACTTTTCTTAGGGACTTCTTTCAAAGCTTCATTGATGGTAATATATTTGCCACTGCCATCTTTAGCGACGATAACATTAGGCTTTATTTCCGACGGATTTTGTAGCAATAACATCCGTTGCCTAAAACTAACCCACACAGGGAACCCTTCTTTAGCCATTAGCTTACGTTTAGCACCGGCTTTGTCACCTTTTCCCAACCCTTGAATGTTCAAATTACCGACGATTTTCGAAATGTCACTAACCATGGCTAGTCCATTGATGGTTAGCTTTTGTGAAGTGTTCAACAGTCGTTTCATTTTCTCGCCGGCGTCGGTCGACACGTTAATGAATCCGTCCAAGCATGTTTGTTGATACGTCATGGCGCCTCCCATCCAAATCTTGAGGTTCTCGATGTATTCGTCTAGCCTGCTAACGTCGAATGCGCCTAGTTCGTCGAACGAGTTGTGTAGGTCGTCGATGGCGTACCCCATCAGCTCTTTGCAATTATCGACGGCTTGACGTGTCATCGGATCTTTTGCCGCTTGTTGAACAGTGCCGGAGTTGTTGACGACCCTCTGTATCTCGTGGATTGCGGCTTTGAAGCCCGCCCTGATTAGCTCTTTGGGGTCGGTTGAGTTGGTGTCCTTGAGGCTCTCTTCGCATTCTTTTTTGTAATCAATAGGTTGGCAAAGTGATTTCACTGCCTTACTGGATGTCGCTGGCTCTTCGACACTGCCGCCTTCCTTGCCACCGTTACGACGGTTAACACCAACCGCCACCGCTACCACCATGGCCACCAATATGACTGAACAAACACCGATAATTGCCGGTGCTTTTCCCATTTTCAAATAGCTTGTTCTTTTTTTTTTCTTTCACAATATCTTTTTTTGATAAATTTTCTTTCACACTATTTTCTTGGATAAATTTTCTTTCACACTAAAATATAGTTTTAGAGGAAAGAAAAGTTTATTGAGGAAGCTTGTAAGAAATTTGATTTGTACGAGGTAATTGAAACAATTTGAAGAAACTGTTTCTTCAAATAGAATGAACTTGAGAACATGAACCACTAAAATTAAAAATAGAAGGAACTCTTTCCTCAATCTAAAATGTTGGAAATTTGATTGGTGAAAGTTGCATGCTTGTAGGCAGTCTTGGGGGCTATTTTTGGCTATTTGACCAATCTTTCATACAAACTAAAAGAAAAGAAAAAAAAATAAATAAGAGGTCATTGTAATTAAAAAAAATTAATGTGACATTCGTATTAATTTTTTCTC
Organism: Hibiscus syriacus; assembly: GCF_006381635.1. Classification (NCBI taxonomy): domain Eukaryota; kingdom Viridiplantae; phylum Streptophyta; class Magnoliopsida; order Malvales; family Malvaceae; genus Hibiscus; species Hibiscus syriacus. The sequence goes on along the minus strand of NW_024062648.1, from coordinate 205,711 downwards.
AATGTGACCATCTAACTTAGAAAATAAATACAATATGGGCATTTGACCAACGTTTTTCGTCGTTGACCATTGTAGTATTGACCTTCCAGTTCACAGTGCTTAAATGACGGTCCAACTGTAATGTTTGAGTTACCAATTTAATAAATATATCATGTCGTCCGCCACGTTAATCTGTCACCCTGGACTGTCATGTTAGTATTGCGGACTGTCACGTCAATATTGTGAATTACCACATCAACACCGTAACGATCAAAAATGAAAAATGTTAATTAAAAGACACCATATTAACAGAAAATAATACAAATGACACGTTGATTTTTTTAAAGTACAAAGTCATATGATTTTTTTGTCAAAAAAAAATCTAAAAATACTCTTATAATTTAATATTTTATTTAAAGAATTAAATAAAAACCTCATTTTTATTTTAAACCAATACTAGTTTGATCAATTCCGAATGAAATATTTATATATTTTAATATTTAGCTATTGTGTAAGTGTCATAAGATCATTACTTTCTTTTTAAAAGATATGTATGATGAAATGTTTAATGTCACCACTTATAATTTCATAAATTTTTAATCTCCCATCAATGAAAATATTAATAGAAATGATATAATTTTCTTAAATATGAATATTATCTAAGAAATGATTTAATTTTAATTTTAACCATCGATTTAAATAATATAAACTTATTTAATTAAAGACGTCTAAAGTCGCACGGATCAACTCTAACACGTGACACTTTACATATTGATCAAGTGTTTTTTTAGTCGGACACAATGTTAATGGATATCGAAGAATGGTGTGATATTGATTGGTAATTGTTATCTCATACTCTTTTCTTTTCTTTTTTATTTAGCCAGTAGTGATATTAATTTTAATATTAATTACCGACCACAGGTGATTATTATTTTTTCTGTTATGTTTCATATTATATCTTTGTTTTTTTCTCGACTTCTTTCACTTTCAAATAAGAATCTTTGTCCTTATGACACGATTTTCTCTACTCTCGTAGCACGTTTTTTTCTCTATTCTTATGGCACATTCCTTATGATTTTCGGTAAGTTTTCCCCATATTTCTGCGGTCGTGTTGGTGCTTTCACAAAGATTCTCACGGTATTTGTGTTCTGATTAGCTTGTTGGCGGGCACGTATTGTCAAATCCCCTCTTTTGTAAATGGACATTTTCCGATATAATTAGAATTGTGTAGCGAAACAGTCTGTCAAATTATTTGGTTCGCTCACCACTTCTTTATTACATCGTAAAGCGTCTCGTACGATAGAAACAATGAGTTTTATGTTCGCTCACCACTTCTTTATTACATCGTAAAGCGTCTCGTACGATAGAAACAATGAGTTTTATGAAGATTACTGAGTTGTTTGGATATTTGAAAGGTTTCATTCTCTTTTTGTATTTGGGTTTAATATTTTTATTTTATGTATGAGTTTTTGGTTTCCACTATCTCCAAGTTTCTTTTTAAATGCGTCGTAATTTTGATTCATTAATTTTTATTAATGAAATTCAGTTAACATTGTTAAAAGAATATTTACAGCAAAGAAATAAAACACCGATGATCTATAAAGAAATGGAGCAGAACTTTATAATGTATATAAAATATAATTCCATATTGATCTTGGTTTATTGTTCCTTGTATTTGTTTCGAAACCAAAGGGTAAAAAAGAAAAGATTCTGCTCCATGATCTTGGTTTTCAAGATTCTTCAAAGCCTAGCTCTTCGTAGTTCTAACTGGGCAATCGTACCCAAGTGCACTTCATCAGGTCCATCTGCAATTCTCAAAGTTCTTGCTGCCGCCCACATGTGTGCCAGAACGGTGTCGGACGATACCCCGGCTCCACCGTGTACTTGGATTGCCATGTCCAGCACCTTCAGCGCCATGTTCGGAGCTGCCACCTGCCACATCCAACATCCGAAACATTCTACTGTAACAAAGTTCATCATGAACCTCGAACGAAATTAATGTAGGCGTAAAAATATTGGTTACCTTCGCCATTGCAATGGTTCCACGGGCGTGCTTGTTTCCAAGTCGATCGAGCTGGTCGGCAGCTTCAAGAACCAATAACCTAGCTTGCTCCAGTTCTATTCGACACTGCAAAAAGCAACGATTTTCAACTAAATGACCAACCTCTACTTGATCACTAAAATGTACATTCTCAGTACTCCAATCAATACACATATCCATATAATCTCTCGTTATAGATAGACAGATTAAGTTACCTTTGCAATATCCGAAATAAATGAACCGTGTTGAGCAATATATTTTCCAAAAGTTTTCCTATGAAGAGCCCTTTGTGCCATTAACTGCATGCCACGCTCAGCTGCACCAATCATTCTCATGCAGTGGTGCAATCTTCCCGGGCCGAGTCTTCCCTACAAGGATATAAAAAATTATATCATACACCGACAATGGTTGGTTATTGACGTTTCTAGATAAATTTTGGAACTTGAAAATTAAATTTAAAGAAGGTCGAGCTTATAAATGCTGAAGTTCGAGGTGCCCAATTTGTGTAGACGCAATTTGCAAATGCATCCAACTTTTGAGAACCTAGGTACATGCAAATATTGTGGGAAGAGAGAAAAACTCGAAACAGAATATGTACGGTGGACATGGCATACTCCTTCCGATATAAATGGCAACTTTACCTGGGCAATCTCAAATCCGCGACCTTCTCCCAGTAGAATATTCTTTGCTGGCACACGAACATTCTCAAAAGAAACTTCTGCATGCCCGTGAGGTGCATCGTCAAAGCCAAAGACTGTTAGTGGCCTCTTTACAGTTATCCCCGGAGTCTTAATGTCTACTAAGATCATGGACTGCTGCTTATGCTTGGGGGCGGTGAAGTCAGTTTTCCCCTGGATATCATTCAGAAATCAGGTCACGTTTTAGTCAAATTAGTATTCGCTAGCACGTGTATCAGAAGCTATAGATTAGATGCATGTCTAATATACACTCAACGCCATTCTAAAAGACTAACCATGAGTATAAGAATTCTGCATCTTTGGATCCATGGCGCCGCTCGTCCACCACTTGGTCCCATTGATGACATACGAATCTCCTTCTCTGTAAAAAGAGTGCATAGACGGTGAGATAAACTCCAACAATATCCATAAATCAGATAAGAGTGTAATAAATTGGAATGAATGAGGGGTTGAAGTGCAGTTACACAAATTTAAATCTCCATTGTTTTACCAATGAATAGAAAGTTCATATGAACAGTACAACTTGCTTTAGAATTACTAAAATAGAATTAGGTTGATGTACCTTTTAATAGAGCACTCGATATTGGTTGCATCTGAGGATGCAACTTGTGGTTCAGTCATTGCAAATGCAGAGCGGATTGTCCCCTCAAGCAAAGGAACAAGCCATTCGTTTAGCTGTTCTTTAGTTCCATACCGCAACAACACCTAAAAACGAAACAACAAATATAAATAAATGTAATGGTAAATCAAACAGATACTGGATTCGCTAGGTAGGAAGGAAAGGAAATTGGAGAGGAAGGAAAACGGAAGAAAATACGAAATTGTAAGTTGGGTCTATTTATAACCTTGTAAATAGTCAATCTTTTAGTTGAAGCATGCTGAGAACTGCCTTAGTGTACAATAGAAGTAAGCCTTACCTCCATATTACCAGTGTCTGGTGCACCGCAATTAAAGATCTGCGGAGCACAAAGAGAGCGACCCATAATCTCACAGAGATATCCGTATTCAAGGTTTGAGAGGCCAGCACCAAGAAAACGATCATTTGCGTAGTCAGTATTTACACTCCCATTATAAATGAGTTCCTTTGCCCTAGCAGCACTGTCAAACTGGACAAAAACGGTTTCTCGAGAATGTCATATTTTCGAATATACAGTAATATTTTAAGAGTAAAAATAGTAATTGGTGAAAAAAAAAAGTTCAAAGAGAAGAGTTGGCACATACAGGAATCCATAAGTTCCACAATCCTTCTTTCTTTGCAAGCTCTTTTAACCTCTCCTCCTCTGGATGCACCGTCCAACGCAAGTCAGATCGTGCAAGTTTGCTGAATTCCTCTTCCATGGGATAAATGTGATCTTCCATGAATTGAATCAATTTGTTTCTTAATTCCTGGACCTTCTTACTTGGAACAAACCTCCCGCTTCCTTCTGGAACGCTTTGGACTTTGTTCTCAGTCTCGAATTGCCTTCTACCTTGTGGAACTGGATTTAAGTAGTTAAAAGAACAAAAGCACCTTAAACAATTGCTTCAGACCAAAATTTCATAACCAAATTGATGTGCAAGTAAATATGTTAAAATATACAACAATCAAGAACTTAAATGATGTTTCTTAAGAAGTTTCTGTGATGCAGCTAGAAGCACATAACAGTCTTCTTAAGAAATTTCTTGAGAGAGAAAGAGGGGTAAATGATTGAACGGCTTAACTACCAGAGGGGGGATACTCCGGAAGCACATTCTTCTTTGCAATAAAAAGCCAATGCAGAATCTATGAGACTATTAGCGTGACGTCCTGTATGTTCCGCACGTTTACCTCCGGAGGCATTACCCTGCATAAATGTGAGTAAAACATTGCATCAATGTTGGACTTTCATAAACTGAAGCTTTTATAACAATGAATTACAATAGAACTCCAATCTAATTAATGTCATGCCATACCATTAACCATCTATTATACACTCCTGTGTAGATCGATGCTCCACGGAACATGGAAAAGGCGACATAGAACTTCCACTGAGAAGCAGGCCATGCTCTCCCCTACAAAGCAACATTTTTCAGCAAAAGCAATGTATCAATGAATTAACAGAACAGTTATCTTATAGACGATTTCCATTTATTGGGAACTGAAACCTAAGCATATTCACGGTCAAAGAGATGGGGAAATGGTGATCGAGGGGAGTGAAGTGGGTATCAGAGACACTTAACGATAATTTCCCCATGAAATGAGAAGACTGTTATAGCTGTATATATTAATCAAAGGCATGTTTATAGTTACTTACAGATTCATTGCAGTATTCAGCCAGAAACTCAGCCTGTGTAGGAATCCCTTCAGGAATTCCAACGATCTCAAAACCTTTAACCAGTTCAGGTGTATCAAGCCCGACTTGTGCAATGTAAGGCTGCTGCCAATGGAGTAATGGAGAGGTTAGGTAATCAAAAGCCAAGAAGGTATAATATGACTCGGTTTCCCTATGTACTATATTACAAAAGAAACACTTATCTATCACTGAAAAATTAATACGAAAAAAGATATTAATCGTTCTCTTTATGCAAAATGGTTAAGTAGGAAAATCAGTCAAATACCATGCAGCTGTATGCGACATCGCACATCTGGTTTCCAATAGTAGACAGTTCCCAATCAAGAATACCGATGACTCGATCCTGCACATTAGAAGCATCTCATAATTTATGCTAATCAGAGAATTCAGTATTAAGTCTTATGTATGCTGAATTTGAACTAAGAAAACATTAAAAATCACCTCAAGTCCTATCAAAATAGTGTGGGATATTAGTTATAAAGTTTGGAGTGCAATTGGACCATAATCAGATCTATACATTCATGTTACTTCGTGGAAGATAAAATCATACCATTCAAACGATTAAAGGTTATTAAGAACCAGACCTCAGTGGGATGAAATACAACATTATCAATTCGGAAATCTCCATGAACTAGGCCTCCCGTTGCACCTGAAGCATCTTCTGGGGGAATATTCTTTCGCAACCAATCAACCAGCTCAAACATCTTGGGATTGCTCTCGGGTTTTCCCTCACGAGTTGAAGCCAGGTATTGCTTAAACCATCTCTCTATCTAAAAAAAAAGGAAAAAACATCCGTAAGCCCCATAGACATAAATTCTCTACATTTTTCTCTTCAAAGGACCATAGATTTCAAAAGCCAACACAGGCAATCTCATTAAGGACCAAGCTTGTACAATAATGCTTCTGCAAAATGCTCCTAATTCAATTAGTGAGAGTTTATATTACAAAAATAAGAGTTCACAGACCTGTCTTTTACAATAGTTGTCTCGACGCCCATAGTTTCCCAAACCAATGGCATCAATATTAGCAGAATGTAATGACGCCAACACTTTCGCAGTCGCCAGATATATTGCCTGCCTCCTCTCTCTGGTGGTACACCCTTTTAAAACAGAATTAGCAACAGAACTCAATTCATAACCTCACAAACCCAAGTAATAAACACATCATGCCATTGAAAAGAAAACAACCATTAGAAGCTTCACCACAGATTCAAAACATCAAGAAAAACATCAGTCGGTCTTACCGGAAGACTTGGGTCTACAAATATCCGACCTTCCAAGAACTCCATGATATAAAATGCAGTTCCGATCACGTTCGGATCATCACACAAACAGAAAACCTTTGGAACAGGAACTTTCGTATGATCCCCCAGGGCCTTGAGAACCTGAAAAAGAAACACGCAAAAAGGGGGGGGGGTTTCTTATATTACATACATTTAAAAGGAATATTCAAGAAACCCAATGCTGTAAATTTCACAAGCTATCCACAGAACTGTAATTTTCCCAATATAAAACGTAAAAATCATTTTAAAATATTTATAAATTTTATACAAAATTCGAGATCGAAGCTTTACACTTAATTAAGCAAAATTTAAAACAAAGAAATTGTAATTTTTATACAAATTAAAATTCACCTGAAATTCTCGGTCAACGGCATGAGCAGATTGAAGCAGCTTCCCGGGAGGTTTCTTCCTCAAAACGTAGCGTTTAACAGTTCCACTTCCATCTTCAACTTCCATCAAATACGTAGGATTCGATTGTCCATGTCCGAACTGCATATTTCATTGAATCAATCTCAAAAACAGTAAAAAAAACACTGAAAATAAAAGAATTCAAACAATTTATTGATATATTGTAAAGGGAAAAAACCTGAGAGAGATTGAATTTTGAAGGGGAGAAAGGAAACCCAGGAACATGAGTTTGGGCATAGCGAAGCAAGGCGTTAGCATCGAGTTTGTGAGCTTCCTGCACTGCCTCCACCAAATCACCCGTTCGATTAGCCATTGTTTTACTATGAGAAAACGAGATACCCCCACCCCCCTTTCTTTATTGTCTCGGATAACTTGAATTAAAACAAAGAAAAATAGATGTTAAAGTGATCCAAATTCACGAAAGCTGGGGTTTTTAGGAACAAATCTTCAAGCTTGGTTATTGAATTTGAAGATGACATAAATTTGCCTCTGCATCTAGAAAATAATTTAATTTAATTATGAAGGAAAGTCCTACACGGCCAAACCACTGTAAACTATTATTAAAATATTAAGGGTAAACTATGTAAAAAGTCCCTTTTATTTTTGATATTATCGATTTTGGTCACCAATTTTTTAATTAAATGTATTTAATGACTAACATTATCGGTCTTTTAGTTTAAGTCCTAGGTGACATTTCAATTTTAAAATAAAATAAAAACTTACATTCATTAACTGTGTAAGTGACTTGACAACTTTAGAATAATAAAAAAATCTCAACACCACTTCTTATTCCTCTCCTCTCACTTCTTCTCCTTTGTCTATTATTTCTTGTTGAATATTGTAGAAAATAATTCAAGAACTTATGCATGAAATGTATGCATTATTTTTATTCATTCAAAGAAGTTAACTCCCACATTTGTTCCACATCATCTTATAAAGAACCTCTACAATGTTGAACTACTCAAGAGAATCACCTAACAACATTTTGTTACACTGTTAAGGATAACAACCTTTTAACCACCTAGTTTCTAGATCATTTCTAGAATTCTCTCATGCATGAACATGCTGCATGAGCTACTATACTAGAACGAGAGCTGCACGAGCACACAATAACTCTCAACATTCTCCCTGCTTCTTCCCTCCTTCAGTAATCAAACAAACTTTGAGTTTATCACGAAAGCTAGCAAAGGTTGTCTTTGACAAAGGCTTACTCAAGCCATCTGCAACTTGATGAGTTGTTGGAACATAACTCACACAAAGTTGATTTGCAGCAATGTTTTTCGAACAAAATGCACATCTAAGTCCACATGCTTGGACTGCGAATGATACACTAGATTAGCACTTAATGCAATTGCACTTGTGTTATCACACCATATCGTTGGTTGCTTATATCGTGGAACCTTCAAGCCAGCAAGCAAGGCATCAACCCATGCTACTTCTGCTACAGTATTTACGAGACTTCTATATTCAGCTTCCATGGTTGATCGTGACACCACCTTTTGTTTCTTTGCACTCCACGACACCAGACTTTCTCCAATAAAAACACAGTGACCAGACATTGACCGCCTATCATCAACACAGCCACCCCAATCAACATCTGAGAAGGCTGAGATATGCAATTTGCCTGGTACAAAGCCAAGACCATAGTTCAATGTCCCAGCTAGATAAGGCATAATACGCTTAGCAGCAAGCAAATATTACTCTCTAGGAGCATGCATATACTGAGCCACCTTGTTTACACCAAAGGCAATATCAGGACTTATGTGACACACATAAAGTAGCCCCCTACTAAACTACGAAATTCTTGAGCATCAACAAGCAAGTGCCCTTCATCCTTGTTTAGCTTTGAGGAAGCTACCATATGAGTGACAGTGAATGAAGCCTTGATCATTTTTGCTTTCTCAAGCAGTTCCAAGATATATTGCTTATGACTAGGAACTAATAGTTGATCACATCGCTTGACTTCAATGCCTAAGAAATAGTGTATCTCACCTAGATCTTTTAAGGAAAATAACTCTTCAATAGCATAACCACCTTCTTAATCCCATTCGATCACTGTCATGTAACTATTATATCATCAACATAGACCAAAACATATGTTGGCATCTTATCTTCTGTAAAAAAAACAGAGAAGCATCAACTCTGGATTCCTTGAAACCAAGTTGAACCGGACTGTATTTTAACTTAGCATGCCAATTTCGTGGCGTCTGGCGAAGTTCATAGAGAGATTTTTTCAATTTGCAAACCAACCAACCACCTTTAGGAGTGTATTACTCAAAACCAGATGGTTGTTGCATGAAGACATCTTCACTCAAATCACCATGAAGAAATGCATTGTTGTCATCCATCTGTCTCAATGACCATCCTCTAGAAACAGCAAGAGCAAGTATAACATTCAACGTGGAGAACCGAACAACAGAACTGAAGGTCTCCTTGAAATCTTACCCAGGTACCTGAGAATATCCCTTAGCCACCAGACGATCCTTGTACCATTGAACCGACCCATCAGAATTACGCTTTATTTTAAAAACCACTTGCAACCAACAGTGATTCGTTCCTCAGGTAGCTTTACAAGAGACCATGTGCCATTACTCTGAAGAGCAGTAAGCCTAGCATACACAACTATCTTCTATTCCTTGGACTTCATGACTTCATCAATAGACACAAGAAGAGAATCATCCAAGGAGCTAACCAAAATATTGCGCTTAAAGATACCACATTTGCTTCTCGTTAGCATGGGATGTTGATTTGCAGAAGGTACATTCTGCTAAGGAACATATTATATGTGAAAATTGGGTAAATCTTCAGGTACTTCAGTAGACAATTGTGGAGGCTCAGGGTCATTAGACTCAGTTGTATTATCTTGCATAACTGAATTATCATCACCACATTGAATACTGAAATTTGCACCATCTTGACTAGCGGAACCTTCACGAGCATATGAAAACGTGTTCGGATGTATCGATGAACCAACCACAACCCTTATGCTCACACGTTCAAAAACAACTTGAAAGGGAGCTGATCGCCATGCACGAGTACTAGGTATACATGCAGATTGTTGTTTATCTGCAAAAGGAAATACATCCTCATCAAATTTAACATGCCTTGAAATATACACCCGACCATCCTGACCAATGCATTGAAACCCTCGATGTTGTGAACTGTAACCCAAGAACACACATGATGCAGAACGAAACATTAATTTATACTACTGAATGGGCCTCAAATGAGAAAAACAACGACAACCAAATACTCTTAGTGTCTTGTAGTATGGTTTTGTTCCAAACAACTTTTTAAATGGTGAAATGTTACCTAACACCCTTGTAGGTAATCAATTTATTAAATGTGTTGTTGTAGCCACAACATAGGACCAAAACCGAAATGGAATAGCAGCCTGAGCGAGTAACACAAAGTTCAACCAAATAATGGTGTTTACGTTCTATAACGTCATTCTGTTCAGAAGTGTGAGGGCATGTGATTCGATGAGAAATGCCTACACGAGTTAGCTCACAAGACAACTGCCTATACTCACCTCCCCAATCACTCTGAACCGATTTAATGGACAAAGAAAACCGAGTTACAATCATAGTTTGAAATAATCAAAATGCATCAAGAGCCTGAGATTTATTCTTTAGCATATATACCCATGTATGATGTGTACATGCATCTACAAATTACACATAGTACCGATAACCACAATAAGGAATATGTACAGCACCACAAAGAGCAGTAAAGATAAATTGAAAGGGAACATCATACACAGTAGTAGAGTAATCAAAGGGCATCTTGTGACTCTTTCCTATGCAACAAGCAACACAGGTTGTATTAAGATTGTTTGAAATGTTAACATTGATTGAATTACACACATCCTTCAAGGTATGAAAGGCAGGATGTCCTAATCTCCTATGCCAAAGATCAAACACACTAGAACCAACAACATTATGAACTTCAACTTTATTATATGGAAAAGCTTTAGACTTTATAACAAACGTATAAAGGCCTTCATGTTGTTGTCCTCGAAGCACCACTGCACCAGTCATTTCATCTCGAACAAAGTATTCTTTAGCATGAAACTCTAAGAAAACTTTATTGTCCCTAGCAAGCTTGGACACCGTAAGCAAATGCTTTGTTATTTTTGGTACATGCAAGAGATCACTCAAAATTAAAGCTTGAGAAGAAGCATTTAAAAGAGATTTACCAATCGAGTTTACCCCTAGTGATACACCATTACCTACTAGAAGATTACCTGGACTGGTAAACTCAGAAGAATGCATCATCTTGGAGGTATCTGGGGTTACATGATAGGTCACCCCCGAATCAACAACCCAATGCTCACCTGAAGCCACATGTGCTTGAGGTTGATTAGCAACAGACATACCAGTCTTAACACTGCAATAAGAACAACCTGATGAGTCAAGCATGGCATAATTAGTAGTACTAGATTCATCCATAGACCATGATAAACTAGAAGACGCATTGACACCAGGAAAATCTTGATCAAACCTATGTCAACACCGATCAATAGAATGCCCATTCGTACCACATAGCTGACACTAGAGACGAGAACGATCTCGACCACGTCCTCTAGATCAACCCCCTCGAATTGACTCAGTCGAGCCAGCTACCGATCTTCCTTAAGCAACATGAGTGCTCATTGTAAAGTTCTCAGGCTGAGAATCAAACCCAACAATCTGCGTTTCAGCATCAACAAACATAAAGTAAACCTGATCCAATGAAAGGGTTTCACGTGTGGTGGTAATCACTGCCATGAATGACTGATACTCCCGTGGTAAGCCTTTAAGAATGCTCACAATATGTTCAACTTGAGACACCGGACTTCCACAAGAAGCTAGAACATCACATATTTCTTTAACACGAGTGAGATAAACCAGGACCGAATCATTACATTTCTTCATAGACTGGAGTTTGTAATGTAGATTCATGACTGTAGTTATGGACCGATTTGTAAAGAATTGCATAACCGTATTCCAAATGGAAGTAGTTGACTTAGCACCAATGAACTGTGGCAATAGTAGAACACTGATCGTGGATAGGAGCCAGGACGCAAGCGCACTAGCCAGGATGCAAACATACTATCTTACGCTACAAAATCTTCACGAGCTTCATTAGCAATTATTTCACTATGCTCATTGACAACCGTGTCTGGTGGAATTGGTAATGAGCCATTTAGTAACCGTTCAAGATGGTGACTGCGAACTGTAAGCAGAACCTGTTACTTTTACAAAAAGAAGTTCATCTCGTCAAGCACTACATTTACACGCTTGTTGGTAAACATTCGAGCTTGCAAGGAGGATGAATCAGCAAAGAGCACCATCGCAACTAACAGAACTCTCCAGGATCGAAAGTGAATGATACCATGTTGAATATTGCAGAAAATACTTCAATAACTCATACATGAAATATATACATTCTTTTTATTCACTCAAATAAGTTAACTCCCTCATTTGCTCTACATAATCTTATAAAGAACCTCTACAATGCTTAACTACTCAAGAGAATCACCTAATAACATTCTGTTAGACTGTTAAGGATAACAAACTTTTAACCACTTAGCTTATAGATCATTTCTAGAATTCTCTCATGCATGAACATGCATGGACCTGTTGCACGAGCTGCTGTACTAGCACGAGAGTTGCACGAGCACACAATAACTCTCAATATTTTTTCATTTTATTCATCTGCACGCGCGTATAAAAATCCACATTATTCGTCTCTTATTTGCCTTCCCTTAAATTCAAACTCATAAAACCCTAATCATTCGAAAAAAATCAAAACTCTTTTTTCTGTTTTATTGTTTGTTCATCAATGGATGAAACCTTTTTATTGATGTTTCAGATTTCCTCTACCTTCACAACTCTCTCGATCCCACTATTTCTTCTTTTTCATATTCTCTCATTTATTCTTATTCATCCATTATTTCGTATTCTCATTCCTTCTCTGCTTCTCTCTTCTTATTTACCCTCGACTCCCTACATTCTTTTCTCGCCACTCTTCTTCGAAGAAATCACTCCCTTTATCGAATAAAGGGAACCCAATTATTCAATTTCTCCTCCTCCTTTCTCTTCTTCCTACTTCTCTGTTGTTGGTTTTCGTGCTCATTCGACCGACTATATATGGCTGATGGATGCTCTGATCTGTGACGTTGAATAGTGGTCGTTATATGGCTTCTTTTACCTGATTTTCACCATCGTGGTTGAGAAGATCAAGCCTTTTATAACCGCATCGAATTTGTCAATTCCTTCTGATTATGTTGTAGTCATTGTGTTTTCTCTTCTTTATCATGGGTGTTCGACAAAAATCATTACTTCATGCTCTTAGTCTGGGTATTCAATAATCACTTCCTTCAATTCCATAGCTAAATCATCCATGGCTTTCTTCTCTTGTTTTTCGGGCCTCGAAGGTGGCTAGATTCTTAGCCTTCTCTTGTGATCTACCCAAGTTTGCTTTAACCAATCGAAGTTAGAGAGATTTTGGGTTTTTCTTGGTTTGAGTTAGAGAGTGAAAGTGCTTCAATTTTGGTTTCTTATCCTCTTTTGTAGGTTATTGTGGAAGAAAAATCCTCTTTTGCTAGGCTTGGTTTAAGTTGAAACATGGTTTTTTAAGTTATTTTTTATTTTTAAAAAAAGTTCGGGTAGTCGATTTAAAGGGTTTTGGTGTTGTGGTGGTAAAAATGTGAGTGTGGGTTAATTTTTAGTTTTGGAATTTAAATTTTTGGGGTTTATAGTAGATGTTTTGGGGTCATGGGAGTCTTGTTGGTTGCTGTGGGTTTTTTACGGAAGAAGAAGAAGAAGAAAAATAATAAGAAGAATAAGAAATAATGGATGAAGGAGAAGAAGTGAGAGAAGAGGAAGGAGAAGAAGTGTTGAGATTTTTTTATTTTAAAATTGTCACGTCACTTACACAGCGGGTGAATGTGTTTTTTTTATTATTTTAAAATTACCATGTCATTCATTTTATTATTAGGTTAACGAATGATAACGTTAGAGACTAAGAGAACTTAATTAAAAAATGACGACCAAAATCATCAGACTGAAAATAAAATGGACTATTGGCATAATTTACCCAAATATTAAACACTACTCGGGTAAACTACACCAGAGATTTTTGAAGTTTAGGGTTGTATCAATTTATCACTTAATTTTAAAATATTTTACCAAATTTTGATCAATTTTTTAAACTTTTTTTTGTTACCTTCCCGGTTTCAAGGATTTATCTTGACTAATTCAGACCGACCCGCGTTGCACATCTGACTCTGGTAGGTGAGTCTCCTAGCAAAGATTTTCTACATACACAAAGACTCGAACTTGAGACCTTGCTTAAGCGATATCAAGTTGATTACCACTTGAATCAACCCTTGTTAGTAAATCTTTTTTGAACTTTAACTCTTTATTATTTAAAATTTATTATTGATAAAAATATGAAAAATCATATAAATTTTGTTAATCAAGTAGTTTTACAATATATATTTTATAAATTTTATTTGTTTAAAATATTTAAAATAATTATGGTCAATTTTTAAAAAAATGATTTTTGAAAAATTAATAAAGGACAATTTTAATAGGACGGAAGGAGTATATTTTCCGGTCAACATAGACACTGATCAACAATTATAAGTATTTTTTCGAGAAGATAAATAACATACATCAAAACTACTATCATCGAATAATGGTCTTGAAGAGATTGGTATACTAAAATGTCAAACTTTAGATGAATTTCGACAATTTTGAGTAACCAATATGAGAAGAATAATTATGATTATTTCAATATAAATATTGTCAGAAATGATGACCGATGATAGAAGCAATTAATCAATAACGATGATCAAAATAGTTGATAATTGTCTGTAAGAAACAAATTGATATATAAATTAAAGTATAGTGCCTAAAATGAAACACTTTAAGATTTGGTAATAAAAACGATTACATCATCACATAAAAATGATTTAATGACTTAATGCTTATATTAAAAATAAAGCGCCTCAAAGTTGAACGATAAATTCCAGGTAAACTCTAAAAGTTTAGTGACACTTTAAGTAGTTTACCCAAAATTTTATAAAATAAAAGGTAAATTAAAAAAATTTACCACTCAACTTTTACTTCACTCCTATTTTTGTCACTAGATCTAAAAGAATTATTTTAAAAAAAGCCCCGTTATAACTTAACTAGTTAGTTTAAAGATAGAGCGATTATAAATAAATAATTCAAAAGTTAAATTATCAAATTAAAACTTTTTAAAATTTAATAACCAAACTAGGAATAAAATCAAAACTAAATGACAACATTTATAATTTACGCTAAAATCAAAGATTTATATAAATATAAAATATTTTGGATATTATTATAATATTAAAGTAAATGAATAAATATATGTCATAAATACCGTCTTTTCAACGACCTTATCTTTTATCTTATATTGTTTTTCTAAAATTAATAAAATAATAATAACAATATAAATAATCGATAAAAATTTGTAACTCAGTTTACATGTAGGGATAGACATTGGAATCGAATTCGACGAGTTTCAATCCGATTTGATTGGGTCGGTTTTTTTAAAAAAAAATTAAGTTCGGGTTGGGTTGAGTTTTTTTAAGTACGATGTTCGGGTTGGGTCGGGTTCGGGTTTATGATGAAAAATACCCAACCTGAGCCGACCAAAAAAATATAATTTTATCTTATATATTTAAAAATAATTACAATAATACCATTCTATATATATTTTTTCAATTATGTCATTGTTTTTATTGAATAAAAAAATATTTTATTATTATTTTTGGTCGGATCGGGTCGGATTTCTAAGTTATATATCGGGTCAAATTCGGGTCGGATGAAATTTTTTTAGTCAGGTCACGTCGGATATCGGGTGAAGGATCCTTTGTTCTCAGGTCGTATGGACTAAAAACTTAACCCGACCCGATCCGTTCCGACCCATGCCCATCCCAATTTACATGACCTGTAGACGATACCTGACAAGAGAGAAAACAAAGAGACTACGACATCTCATCTAACAGCGAAAAAACACGTTTGTTCCGACAAATTCAAGAGCAAAAACATCAAGAACAATGTTGTACAAAAATCATGTAATATATAAAAATTGTATATTTAATTATATATTTTAGAGATATTCTCTAGTGACATAATTTAAACATTTTACTTTTGTTTTTAATATTTAAATGAACAACAAGAAATAGTTGAGACTGGCCATTATAAATAAGGAGTTTTTTTTTATGAGAACAAATAAATAAATTATTATTAATTTAAAAGTTTTAATTCTACTCTGGGTTTTAATTTATTATTTTTAATCTGTATACTTCATAAAATTTAAAATTCCAAGATTAATTTAAATAATAACTATTAAATCTATTAAGTTAAATTCAAACTATTAAATCAGGGATAAAGTATATATATGGTCCTCCGATTATAGGATATTACTTTATCTCAATTATTAAAAGTTATAAAATAGTCCTTTGACTGTAGAGTACTGCTTTGTTGACTCTCTCGACTATTAAAAGTTACAAAATAGTCACCTGGCTATTTATATGTTTTAAACTAGTCATTTTCCGTTAAAAATATTGACGACGGTCTGAGCTGAATGTTAGGGACTAAAACATGAATAACCCAAAAATATAAGGCACACACAAAAAAAAGAAAAATAACATTTTTGGTCCCTACAGGGACAAAACTACAAAAACGCGCTAGAAGTTCAGGGGTTTAAACGTGATTTTCCCACTGCATGTAGCATAAGTTATTCACTCCCTACTGTTTCTGCAGATATATGTTCATAGTAAAATCATGTTAACTGATGACTCGGAGGCAATTTAGCATCAAAATATATCTGAAATTCGGATAAAGCCGTTTTGATGGTTTGATTAGGGAACACTTCCATGTTTTGTATAGATCCTTGACTGACATTTAACATCATATTTCAGTCAGTACGTTAACGTCCGATTCAGGCTGCCATCAATTTTTTAACGGAGAAGGACGAACTTAGAATATAACGAATAGTTGGGTGATCATTTTGTAACTTTCAATATTCGAAGGACTCGGCAAAGTAACATCCTATAGTCGATGGACCATTTTGTAATTTTTAATAGTTGGAGACTCAACAAAGCAATATTCTACGGTCGATGAACAATTTTATAACGTTTAATAGTTGATGATTTAATAAAACAATATCTTATAATCGATATATCATTTGTGTACTTTACCCTGAATATTATATAAAAAAAGATCGTTTCAAACAATAATTTAAATTGGCATGGAAATGAGAGTTGGTAAAATTTTCAGGGTTCTGACTAGGCCCATGAAAGGTTTATGAACGGTCTATCAAATTAGAATATTAATATAAAAAAATGCAAAATATTTTAATAATAGATTACCGAATATGAATAGGGGATTTGTCAACCTGTACTTATATATAAATTCATAATTGGTGTCAATTAATTTTAACTTAGATTTGAATATAAAAATTGATTTTAATATAGTTATTGGTACTTGATTAATTAGTTTAGATTTAATATTATAAATATTAATTATAACTGTGATTTTCTTAATTTATTCTGTTTTATTTACAAGATTAGAATTCAAATTTTGAACATTATTTTAGAAGCTTAACGTCTAATCTAAATTTTAACGTGTTAAATAATAAAATTCGAGTTTAAATATGAGTATATTATTTTTTAGAGATATCAATTAAATTTAATTCAAATTTTAAGTATAAGTATGGACAAATTAAATTCAAGGGTAAATTATGTGTTTAATACTTAAATTATTAGTTTTGGTCCGTTTTAGTACATAAATTTTTAGTTTTTAAACCATACTTAACGTTTAGTTTTGGTTTCATTTTAGTATCATGTCGTTACGTTTAGTACATAAATTATCATTTTTGTCCGTTTTAGTACCAAAACTTTTAAAAAAAAATATTTAAAAACTATTTGATTGGAGGTTTTTAAAATATACTTTTACATATTTTTATCAATTATAGATTTTAAATAATTAAAAAGAATATATTAAGTGTTTTTCAAGGAGTTTAGGGATAATATTTTTTTATATTTAAATTGAAAAAGAAATAAAAGCTATAATATGGGTCGCACTCTAGGTAATTGGCATTGGAAGTTATACAGTGTGACATCTTAATGTAAGGTTAAAATAAGGCGTTATTGGTTTTATTATTATTTAAATAACAAAATCGGTAAAAATTTATCTAAAACATTATTATTTTTACCTAAAACATAAATTTTTTAACATTTCCGGTAAAAATACCCAACTATAACAAAACTGGTAGAAAAATAATAAAATCGGTAGTGCTTTTCCAAATTCGGTAAAACGCCCAATAATAACAAAACCGGTAGAAATAATAATGTTTCCGGTCATTGTTTACCAAATTTTTTATTTAAATAATAACAAAACCGATAACGTCTTTTTTTAACCGTATATTAAAATTACCGCACGTGAGCATTTCCAAATTGATAGCCATTTGTTGTTGTTAATACATAGTGGCTTTGGTCATCATTAGTTTAGTTAGAATGATAATACTATTTTTATCCCATCCATTAAAATTATCTTTTTTAATTACCCATTCCCTTTATTTAATCCATAAAATATTTTACTAACCTCTGACCGACTTTATTTTATAAAACCAAAATCTTATGGTTAAGGTTGGGGTTGATGACGTCGACGGTGAGCTACGTCTACGTTTTTTAATATGAAAATTGTTTTCAAAATGTACAAAATACCCATTGTTTTCGTATAGTTCAACTAACAAATCCATGGTATTTTAGTCCTCCCACGAAAGCTGCTTGTGGTTTGCTGTGAAAGATATAGATTACGTACTTAAAACTCGGCTCGCCATTGTTTTGCAGGAAAAAAAGGACTACAAATGGAGTACAAGCAACTTGGGACTTCTTCATGTTCGAGAATCCGTTGGATTCGATCTGGCGAGATTCCGATGATTGGCAGCCGCTTCGCCGAGTAACCGTCGGATTTCAGGCGTATAGTTTGTCGTTTTCTTGGATCCGAGTTCCATCGAAAACAAAGGTATATGTCATATATGTATGTGTTGATCATGCTAAAATTTTGTACCTGGTTAAAGACTTTGTCCTTTGTTTTATTCCTGTTTATATTTAAATCTTGTACTTGGAAGAATATAATTCGTACCCGTATTCGAATATGTGTCGATTCATGAGTACATGGATAGATCTTTAGCTTGTTGAATAGAATGAGACCACTAATCAAAGGGTGTTGTTTTTCTGTGTGATTTGTGAAGTAATTAGTAGAAGATCAAGAAGAAATGGTGCATTTACTGTCGTTTCTCGATGGATTGGCGATAAGTGTTTCGATGAAGAAAGGGAAGAGTCCGACGGATGTCGGAAGACAAGCGGCGGAAGCCATGGCCAAAGATGCCAAGAAGAATGAGTTGGTGCTTAGCAACTCCTCAGGTACACTCAAACTAAACAAGTCCAATAGTTTTGCTTCTATCTGCTCGAAGAAAGGCGAAAAAGGAATCAATCAGGATTGTGCAATTGTTTGGGAGGTAAGTTAACCATGTAAGTTGTATCATTAGATAAATTCGATATTCGGTTCTCGAAATCTACAACTCCTTTCTCGATCCTCGAGTTCGGGATTCGAATATCATCATCTGTAACTCGTTTCTTCGTGTTCAAGCTACAACTTCGTATGTGATTCGGAAGGTTTTTTTTCGGGATAGGAATTTGGGTGCCAAGATGATATGGTATTTTGTGGTATTTTTGATGGGCATGGACCTTGGGGTCATATTGTAGCCAAAAGGGTGAAGGAATCAGTGCCTCCTTCTTTGCTTTGCAACTGGCAAAAAGCTCTTTCCTTGCCTCACTTGGCGATGAATTGGACACAGAACTCAACCCTAATATTCATCACTTTGACATCTGGAAACAATCTTATTTGAAAACTTATGCCGACATCGACCTCGAGCTTAAGCACCATCCCGGCATCGATTCCTTCCGTAGCGGGACGACGGCTTTGACGATCATTAAACAGGTACATTTTTGTTATTTCTTATGTCACTTTAGTATTCATCCTCATATTCAAACATGCTCGTACCTGGTTGACTTTGAGATGGTCCGGTTAACAAAATTTTCTCGACGTTGATGGATTAGGGCGAACATCTGGTTATAGCGAACGTCGGTGATTCTCGGGCAGTCCTAGCAACTACTTCAGTTGGTGGCAAATTGGTACCTCTTCAACTTACAGTTGACTTCCAGCCTAGAATTCCTGGTTAGATAATGAACTTGTTACCACCTTATTTCGAAAGTTTTTGTAAAGACTCTGTTCCAGGATGTTTCACCTGTGTAACTGCATACTGGAGCGGTCTCATCCGTGTAACCGTGTACCGGAGCGGTGCAGAGGAGACATCCTGGAACCGGTCATTACAACTTTCAAGGATCTTATCTTTTGTCTATATATATGTAACAGAGGAGGCTGAGAGAATAAGACAGTGCAATAGACGAGTATTTAGCTTAAGAGATGAACCGGGTGTGTACAGGGTGTGGATGCCTAATGGGAGCACACCAGGGCTAGCTTTATCGAGAGCCATCGGCGACCACTGCGTCAAAGAGTTCGGCCTCATCTCGGAGCCTGATGTCACCCAAAGAAACATCACAAACAAAGACAAATTTGTCATTTTAGCAACAGATGGGGTATGAATTGTGTTCAGCTTTCAATCCCCTAATTCATTTTCCATTCCTATAGTGCCTTGTAGTCCAAGGAATACAGAAAAAGGGTTAGTCCGCCCAATCGGGAGAACAGTTATTTAACACATGTTTTCCGATGTTCATTTGAATTAGGTGTGGGATGTTATTTCGAATGAGGAAGCAGTCGAGATTGTTTCGTCGACGGAAGATCGGGAGAAATCAGCAAAGAAACTGGTTCAATGTGCCATAAGAGCATGGAAGTATAAGAAGAGAGGTATTGCAATGGATGACATTTCAGTAGTCTGCCTTTTCTTCCACCCCAAGCTGTCTCGAAACGTCGACTTTGTCAAGGCCTCCGCCTTTACCAACACGGCGAAACTCGGCTAACCGACCATTTCCGGCGGCCCTCAGCCGTTCATCTGCTCTGTATTACAGTACTATGTGTGGATGTAATGTCAAACCTATTTGGTGTGTTATATTGAGATAGTGTAATAAGATGTACATGCTTGAGCAGAGCCTTGGCCGCCTCAATTAATGGTACAATTACATTTCAAGCCACTTCAAAATTTTATTAGTTCAATTAAGTCCTTAGTAGCCCCTAATTAAAGGGAAACTTTTCATTTTTGGTGCTCCATTCAATTGAAGATATTTAGACACAAATAATTTTAATTTTAACCCTCGAAATGTATAATATTTTCGATAAGACAAAAGTTGCCGACCTTTATTTCGGTTTCACATGGCAAAATATTGTAGAATAACCAATAAGAAGTTGAGTCAAAAGAAACAGAAAGATCAATTCCTTCCACTTGTAAGCCATGCAACTTTATGTTTTGTTTTCACCCTTTTGATCATAAGTAAAGTATACCATAGCAAGTATCAATGCAATACGAATATAACTTTTTGGGCTTAATTAAAAATAAATATTTAAGTTATAATATTTTTAGCATGAACCAACTTACCTCAGTTAAAAGAATCGTTGTTGTATCTAAAGATTACGGGTTTGAGCACAAATGACTGCAGTAGAGCGATTGATCGTTCATTGTCAAATAGATATGAGTATTTAAAACAAATATTATTTTGTAATCACTTAGCTTACTAAAAAAAGTTATAGTATTTTTATTTATTTTAAATAATTATTTTTTTATTAAAGTATGTATTTATTTATTTATTTTTTGTTATCATATTTAGTGTTAAGTTTGTTTTGGTTATTTAAAAAACTGTCAACCACTTTAAATATGGCATGTGTGGTGTTTATACTTTTTTTTCTTAAAAATTTATTTATAAAAAATTAAAATCATTATTATTTTAAATAAGAAATCCTTAATTTTTTTTAAAAATCTAAAAAAAACTCTAAAATTTTTAATTATAAACTTTCATTACTATCTTCGATTACTATCGGCTGATACTGTCGAGGTTTTTAATTATAAAAATTTTAATTAAAAAGCTAAAGAAAATCACCACGTGTCATGTTTTGAATGGTTGACAAGTTTTTTTAATGGTTTAAACCACTTTAATCACTTAAAATGGATATTTAATTAATGTAATTTTCACAAGTAACAATAGCATCTTGAGCACATTCATTTTCACACGTAAATGATCCTTTGAGAACAAATAATACCTCTCTCACAAGTGGATTGCAGAACCGATTCTTCCAGCTCTTGGCAAGCATGGAATCTATACCTCTCCTTCATCACCTCCAATTTTCTTTCTATTTTTCTCTCTTTTTCTGCACATGCCGTATCAATATTCTTTATTTTCTACATTATGCTACATGCATTCGGATTTTCGTCGCTAAAATCGACGAAATATTTCCATTGCCGTTGCTGCCGCCATAGCTGTAATTACTGTAATACACTAATACTCGTCTCTGTAATGATCGATCCTACTGTAATACGAGTGTCGCCGCGGCGAACGGATGTATTCGTATTCAGTTACGTATGGTAATGGCTTGTACGTGTTGTAGCTGTGAGTTACGAAGGGCGGTTGCGGTTGATGGTGGAAAGGTTGGCCATTAGGATAGAAACTGCATTGGATATGGCAAGTAGGGTATTGTGTACCATAGCGTCCTTCTCCGTAACTGTGAACGTATTCGTATCCATATCCGTATATTTCCAGCCGTTGCGCCGCCATAGCTGTAATTACTGTATACACTAATACTCGTCTCTGTAATGATCGATCCTACTGTAATACGTGTCGCCGCGGCGAACGGATGTATTCGTATTCAGTTACGTATGGTAAGGCTTGTACTGTGTAGCTGTGATTACGAAGGGCGGTTGCGGTTGATGGTGGAAAGGTTGGCCATTAGGATAGAAACTGCATTGGATATGGCAAGTAGGGTATTGTGTACCATAGCGTCCTTCTCCGTAACTGTGAACGTATTCGTATCCATATCCGTAATCCGGTGAATGGTGACATATGACATGAACTTCTCCTACATTTTTTGGTCCCGAAGGTTGCGGTGGTTGCTAGACGGCACTCGCATCCGCGGGTGCAGGTGTCGGTTCAGGCTGTGGAGTCTCCGGAGGTGATTGGTCTTTCGGTGGCTCCGCTGTTGGGGCTGCTGCTGCTTCAGGGAGTGGAGCAGCACCAGCTTCAGCGGGCGGTTGAGTTTCTGATGGAGTCGGATTCACTGTCTCCGTTGGTTGCCCTCGTGGCTACGCAGCCTCATGGGTGGTTCCAAATGCGAACAAATCGTTACAGTCTTCCGAATTGCCTTAACGATCTTCTCCGGATCCGCCCATCCTATGACCGTCAACTTCTGTCGAGCAATATCTGGATAGACTTCATAAATACCTATAAACAAACCCGAAAAATCACGATTCAAGCAATAAAACAGAAAAATCCATTAGTGGTACTATTGCAATACAATCTAAATTACTGGAAAAATCATCCTACGAAGAATTTAACTACAAAACTGAACTGAATTATATATAATCGAAATTTGTACATAGATATTCTAACAAAATCATGTGCAAATATTAACTTCTTGTTACCATGGATACCATGAAGCGCCTTTTTGATCTTCTGAACGCAACCGTTGCAGTCCATTCGGACTTGGAGCTCGGTGATCCGAGGCTTCTGCACACAAAAACAATTGCGGTTAGTCGAAATCGTCGTAATGCAGAGGATGTTTCATGGATGAATTACGAGTTTTACCTCGATCTCCGACTACATGAGGCGGAGGGAGATGGTGGGGAAGAAGGAAATGGGAAGAAGCCCTGGAGGGGAAGTATGGTATGTGTTAAGAGGAGATGGGGAATCAATAGGTGCATTTTATTTCTACACGAATAATAAGGAATATTTCAAAGGCAAAAGATGTGGGGTATGTAAGGAATCAACTCTTTCTTTGCTGCCAGCTTTGTTAGGCTTCAAAGCCTCGCTATCGTTTCATAAAGGAAAAAAAGATTGCACTTTATTCATACCATTTTTTAATTAATAAATGGTATTTAGTAAATTAAACCGAGTTTAATGTCATTTATGTATTCAGATATTGTAAGTAGGGATGAATGTAATATTTTATATTAAAAATACAAAATTTTTAAGAAATATATAAAAAAAATTAGGATGTAAAATTATAAAATTTCACGTATACGAAATTAGGATGAATGCAAAATGTGACATTTTACTTCACTAAACTGAAAATGTTGAGGGAAGGAGAATTTGGTTTAGGTTGGGATGGGAAGAAGCCATACTTGAGGATGTGAAAATGGATGGGAGGTTACCATATCCTAAACCGACCATTGGAAATAATTAAATTTAAAGTGCATGTGAAAGAGATTATAGAGTATATATCATTATCATTATTTTATATGTTGAGGGCGGGGCAAAACTTTTTTTTTATATATAGAAAGATGCTAATTTTATTAAAAATATGAAATATTCATAATTATAATGAAGATTTATGACTATAATCGTAAACGTAAATTAGATTATAATTAGGATATTTTTCTATAATCATTGATACAAAAACTAGTCACGTAGGTCACACAAGGACCATAAAAGGAAAATGTTAAAAAACCTAACCAATGCTCAATAATCTGATTGGATAGCCAAACAAACCACAAAAGGGAATGAAACTACTGAAAGACCACCGACAAATCGTAAATCAGAGTCAAACGACGTGAGAAAACTATCTACGAGCACAAAACGCGTACCCAAATCAATCCAAGGGTCCAAAGTAAGGAATATCAACATGATAACAAATAAGTTCCATCTTGATTAGTCGTGGAGATGTCAAATCCAACCCTGAGAAAAAAAAAACAAAAACATCTGTCAAACGACAGAAAACTACCAAAAGGCAGGAAAAAACGTGTTTGTTAATGCTTAAATTTGTATCCTATTTCTAAATGACATTTAATTCTATGTTTAATAGAATTAAATTGTGTTTTGGAAATGACGATTTTACCCTCACTATTTAGCCTATAAATAATGGACAATTTTATTCATTTTAAGATATCCCTAAGCAATTGTTTGCTTTGAAACACACTTATCTTTCGAGTGTTGTTTGAGTTGAGAGAAGAACAACACCACCAAGTCCACCCCATCTTTTGGATGTACGAAATTTGGAGAGCCATGCTAACCTCGGGAGGTTATTTGTCCATTCTAGTAATTACACACATCGAGAAAAATTTACTTCTAAAACAGTGAATTACCACGACACAATTATCGTTCTGATTGATTATTTTATTTAATATTTTCAAGTGAGTGCTAAAGTATCGTTTTGAGGTAGTAAATTTTTTCAACAATTTACAAGTGAATTCATGAACTGCTGCATGATATTTGCAAAAGGAACGATGAAACCACATGTCAAATTCGAATTTGTGTGTAAGTGTGAAATCAAATGTCGGTTCAACCTTGCATCAAAGTGGTACGTAATATTTTGATACATTATTATTCTTGTGGTTCGATACAGCCTGATGCAACTAAGAATTGGTTTGCTTTGACAAGTCTAAATGTTTAATTACATTTAATACAATGAAATTGCTTATTAACAGTCAGTAACTGCCACTATAAGAACCTCAATATAAATGCTATGTATATATATATATATAAACACTTTAATTAGTTGGCAAGCATTAATAGTGGAAAGTTAAATTATGATTCTACATGCGAGGTCAGACTATTTAGGCTGACTTGTTGCATATCAATTTATGCTTAGAATGATGTATGAATTAGTATAGACGTGCCTTTAAGTTAGTCTTTAAAACTTAGTGGAAATATTGTGAAATGAGATAAACTATTAGTTAAGACTAAGGTAGTGAAAAACTACTAAGACTAAGGCTAAGACAATAACAATCCCAAAATGTGTATGCTTAATAAGATACTATTGTGAGTAAAAGTATAAAACATAATTATTTAAGAAGCTTTAAGAAAGAGAAAATTCATTGAAAAATAATGTGATAATATGAAAGTGCATGTCTAAGATTGGTTCTATGAAGACTTTGTATTTAAGCTTGTCTAGTGCACCACCTCTCTTTCATAGAAATCTGCTTTGTACATTGTTCATTACTATGCTCACTATTCCAATTTATAAAATACCATGACAAGATAAGAACTTTTTAAACTTAGCGCAGAAGTTAAAAGAGTAAAGATTAATTTGGTAGAATAGAATACCAAATTTAGTCATAATAAATAAATATGTGAAAGTCTATTAAGGCTAATATATTGAATATTATGAAAGAAAAAGTGATAGACATTAGTGCTACTTAAAGGTTGATTGTAGCTTTTAGATCTCTTTGAGTAATTTTTCTAAGTAGAGGAAAGAAAAAAATATTATTTATCTTAGGAGTTGTGCTGAAATCTATTGTTTTAAAATTGAGATCATTTTTCATGTTGTTAGAAAAAGTTAAAACTCCCAATAAACTTTGTCATAATATTCATAATTTCCTAAACACTTCTTATAAAGAGTTAGAAAAATCGAAATTCCTTCAGAATGAGAAAAAGTCGTGGAGGACTACAATAAGATATAAAGAAATTTCTAATTGTTTGAGAATATAATTATGTGTAAACAAAATTTGAGCTTGTTAAAACATAATTTTATGGTGAAAACTAATAACAAACTTTACTCAAGTATGAATGAGTAAATGTGCAAGAGAATTTATTTACACGTTATCAGAGATACTTATGGATATATTTCTATCTTAAAATGTTAGAAATGTGTGGGTGTCTTAAAATAATGATTAAAGTCAGAGAGGAATCTAGTTGATCCGCTCACCAAAGGTTAAAGTCAAAAATTGGTTCTTGATTCGTCGAGGGGATGCGTCTAAAACTCATTGGTTGAAGAATTCATGGTGGATACCCAACTTCGTTATCTAAGTTCAATATGGTCAGACGAAACCATAAAAAGACTCATAGTATACATTTCTATTTTCCTATCCCTATGACTAATAATGTACATGCACAGGATGAGCTTAATTGCTCTTAATAAATTCATAGCCCAGGCTTTGAGTGGTCTTAGTGAGAAAGACTTGATGAATTTATCGATTTTGGTTGAATATTTATTCTTAATTGCTCTTAATAAATTCATATCCCAACATTGTGTGGGTACTCCTAATCGCGAAGGACTAGATGAACTTATCGCTAGAGAGGATGAGTTTTATTAAACTCTTAATGAATTCAAACCCAAGAGTTTGGGAGTTCCTAGTGAGAAGGACATATTGAATTCATCGATTAACGAGGTTGAATATTTATTCTTAATGATTTCTTATCACAGAGTTTGGGTGGTTCATTTAATATAAACTTGAAGAAATTCACCATACTTTTTGTGAGGTTGATTTGTTGTAAAAGCTCTTAATTATTTCATAGTCTAATTTTAGGTGGTTTATGTTGAGATAAATTTGATGAAATAACCTACATAAGTGGGAAGGATTAGTCACATGTTGTTTTTCTAGTACACTTATTAGAATCCTGAAAAAATAGGGATAAACATATATACACTCTTGTATATACTCTTTGTAGACACATCGAGGATTATGGTGGATGAAGGGGTTAGTTGTGTGTTATGAGTTTACCCCTATCTTAGAAAGTTCAAGACTAGTTTCACTAATCTAATAAAAGAATTGCTCATCATCACTATGTACTAGTTCAAGAAACGCTCACTAGTGCTTAAGCAATTAATCTCGCTATTGTGCTTCTCGTGTTTTAACTTCAATGCTCTCATTTTCACGAAAAAATATTTCGCATTTGTGGGGGATTGTTAGTTAATGCTCAAATTTGTAACCTAATCATTTATATAAGGTGTTGGAAAAAAAGATTTATAGGTTATTTGACATTTTCAAAAAACCCTTAAACTATGTTAATGTCTTTTAGATTGTTATTTTGTTAAATTTGATGTTTTGACTGTATACAACATGAAAAATACATCATATTTTTCAGACATTTTCTCAAAGACACAAATAGTTCGTGTATCTTCCCACCAACACTGCAACATGATAGCAACACTATATTAGTAAATAATATTCCTAACATCTTAAATGAATAATTTGTTTACATAATATTATCTAAAGAATTTTTTTGAGGGCTAGCATTCAACTACATAATATAAAATTAAAAAAATAGGGTAAACTACATGAATGAACACGCAACTAAGGTTTGGGATTCAGAATGACCACTATTTTTAAAATTGTAGCAGTTGTGCCACTGTACTATTTAAATGGAGCCTAAAAGACCATTAGCTGTTAGAAACTAAATGACAAGACTGACGTGGCTGTTAATTTTAAACGACGAACCTATGTGTACACTTAAAATAATTTTATAACAAAAAAGGATAAAAATGCTAAAAATAACTCGACCATTAAACTCCATTTCAAAAAAAGTCAAAGTTTCATCACGAAGAAGAAGGAGAAATATGTAGAGAGCATTTGAAAACGAGTGTGTTTGAATTTCATCACGAGAAAAGAAAACCTGGTTCGAAATACAATAAGTATTATTCTTATTTCCGTTGTATGATTTGTTCTTCTTCTTCTTGTTGTATGGTTTCTTTGTTTTGGGGTTTAATCTTAATAATTCGAGATTAGGGAAAATTAAGATTAGGGTTAATATTTAGGGTTGGGTTAACTAGTAATTTTAACGGTAACATATCAATTTAAGCTAGATAGTTTGGATTTAGAGTTAGTAAATGATAATTTAGGGTTAATGTATCAATTTTAAGTTAATAAGTGTTTCTAACGATAACTATTTGTTAACTATATTTGTAGAAAGCAAGAAATTATTTTGTTGTGAAAAAGATTAAAAAATGTCAAACTTTTGATCGTTCTGAAAAAGTTATAAAAAGGTTTAACTTTGTTTTGTTCTCAAAGTAGACATTGGTTTTGATATTCAATTGTTGTGGTGTCTAAGGTTATTGATATTTAATGTTTGTGGTCTTTGGTTGTTGAAATTCAAGTCAGACATGTTTGTGTCATTGGTTATTGTTAAACAATAAAAAAGGTTTAACTTTGTTTTTGTTCTGCACGTGCCTTTGTTGTTGTTGTATGGAATTGAAAAGTATTGGTTAGGTCTTTTTTCTTTGTGTTTGTTGTTGATATATGTATCAATGGGTCTATTTTTGCTTATTTTTCAACAATAACAATTTTATTTAGATGGTGACGTCTTTTTTTTTTGCTTTGTTTAGGTATCAATGGAGTTTGTTCCTTGATTATTCAAAAGTATTGGTGGTTTTTTTTGCATGTGCTTTGTTTATGACAAAAAATCTAGGACAACTTTAATAAATATTTGTTTCTATTAACAACTATAGATTCTCATAATTTTAGTATTGTGATACACCATGGTGGCTTTATTGTTAGAAAAACTAGGACAACTTTTACTGAAAATTTAATGGATTATTTTGATAATTTAGATGTTGATATAATGTCAATGTTTGAAATCATTGCTTTGGTTGAAAATATAGGGTTTAATTGTCCTGTTAAGGTTTACTGACAGAATTTAAAAGTTCCATTTAAGGTCAAAGAATTGAGAACTGAAATCATGGAGATGGTTAGTACTTTACCTAGGGAACATTATATTCATGTTTACTGTGAGGAAGAAGTACATCATCAAGGACCAGTTGAACCTGAGCTTGAGTCTGACTCAGAAGATGAGGATTATGCTGCTGAGTCATCCACTGATGTATCTAGGTTTTCTAACAGTGAAAATGAGTTTCCGAGTTCAAAAGATGAAGGACACATTGATAATATTGGGTTGGGCAGTGCAGAAATAGAGGTGCAATATGAAAATAAACATTCTTTTGCTGAACTGTCTGATTCATTACACAATGTAGATGAATGGGATTTAGTTGATAGTAAAAGGAAAAATAGGTTTTCTGAATTGAACAGTTCTGCTGACATGTCTAATCCTAGTTTGAAGATTGGTTTGATAGTTGCAAGCAAGAAAATCTTGAAAAAGGCAGTTAGGATCTATAGTATTAAAAAAGGTATAATATCAAGTTGAGGAGAAATGACAATAAAATGATTCAAATAACATGTAAGAAAGGTTATCCATGTGTTTTATGGGCATGTCCAATGAAAGGTGAAGATCCAAAAATAGGTACTTAACAGATTAAGTCATTGAAAGGTAAACCCAATTGTATTAGGGAATTTAAAAAAATGTAACTTCTAAGTGGCTAGCTAAGAATTATGAAAATGATTTTTATATTGATACAACATTCTCAATTAATTCCATGAAACAAGCTGTGCACAAGGATTGGTGCATCACAGTATGTAAAACTGCATGGAAACTATAATGAGCAGTATGTAAAATTATATGCTTACCTAGGTAAATTGAGATACTCAAATCCAGAGACAACAATAATTTGTCAATTAGATGAGAGACTTTTCAAGAGGCTTCATGTGTGTATGCAAGCAATTAATGAGGGCTTCAAGGCAAGTTATAGGCCCATTATTGGTCTGGATGGATGTCATTTGAAGAGGTATTATTAGGGTCTTCTCTTGATAGTTATTGGAATAGATGTAGATGAATCAATATATCCAATATCACGGGCTGTTGTGGAGAGTGAGAATGAATCTTCATGGTACTGGTTTCTAAAAATATTAGGCAATTATTTGGAGATAAACAACTCTCACAGTATCACCTTCATGACTGATAGGCAGAAGGTATAACTTAATGTTTACATATTAAATTTGGCAAAGTTTTATTTTACTTATTATGCTAACTTTTTTTATAGGGTCTAATGGAAGTTGTGACAGAACTTTATCCCTACTCATAGCACATAACATGTGTAAGAGACTTGTATTCAAATTCAAATACCAATGTATTTGTTTAAAAAACATTGAATGGCCAATTGTGGAAAGCTACAAAAGTAATATATGCGAGGGAGTTTCAATCTTCCATGGAGGGATTAAAGGTTTTATCATAAACTACTTGGAAGTGGTTGTCACCTAAAGACCCCAAGCAATGGTCCAAATCACATTTTTCTTTTAGATGCAAGTTAGACATGCTTCTAAATAATAATTGTGAGTGTTTTAATAAGGTGACTACTATTATTTTCATGATATAAACATTTCTTTCAGTTTATTAATTACTATTATTGTTGTTGGGTCAGATAATACTCGAAGCTAGAGATAAGTATATCATTACATGTTTGGAATCCATCATAACAAAGTTGATGCAAAGGCTTAGTAAAAAGAAGGATGAAGCTGAGAAGTGGACTGGACTATTGTGCCTTAAAATTCAGAAAAAATTAGACCATGCAACAACATTCGCACATGCCCTAAAATTATGCTAACTTTCAGTTTGTTTTATACAGTTGTTGGCCTACTTATGCTGGTGGAAACATGTATCAAGTTTCATGTGGACATTTGTTGAGTTAATCGATCGATGGAATCGGCCAAGAGGGGGGTGAATTGACAATTAAAATTTTGGTGGACACTTTTGCAGAAAATTGAAAGTAATTGCACAGCGATTTAGAGTGGTTCGACTTTCTCAACCAAAGTCTACGTCCACTACCTTAGCTATCCACACTAAGGATTTTCCAACAAATTCACTAATTTGTTCTTTCTTTTGAGGCCAAAGAGATAACCTTACAACTCCCTCAAGAATATACCCCAATTCTTGAGAACACTCTTTCTCAAAGAGAAGATTACAAATTTGCAAACTTACAAGGAAATCCTCACAAGGTAGATTGTTTGCACAATTCTAGAACAAAGAAAGAACACTCAAGAATAATACAATTGAGCACAATAAGTGTTCTTGAAAGCAAAAAAAAAAAGAATATTGAATGAAATAGGCTTGAAAATGCTCAAACTTGAGGTTTGATGCTTTCTCTTTGATTCTGTCTTAATTCTTGTTTCTTGTTGTTGATCAATGGCTTCTAAGCTTGTTTAAATACTCATTCAATTGATTTTGAACGTTGGGGATGATTAGTGGAGTCAATGGAGTCGTTTTAGTGTGAAATCAATTAATAAAACAGCTTGGAGCGTGGGGGGAATCGGTACCCCCTCATAGGGAATCGGTTCCCTAAGTGTAAAATTCAAATATTTCAACCGTTACACAGGGGGAATTGATTCCCTCCGAACATTCTGTTTTTATCAGAGCCAAACCATTCAGGGGGAATCGGTTCACTCTGGACAATCTGGAATTTTTGGCTTTTAAACGGTTCGAAATACTTTGTAAAATTGTTTTGAAATTATTTTAAAATTAAAACTTAATTTTACACTTGAGTAAGGATTAAAAATGACATTTGAAAGATTTGGAGTAATATTTTGATATTCGAATAATTATATCGAATATACTTAGAAAATCTTTTGGAAAATCTTAAAATTCATTTAACTTAATTTGTTATACCGAAATATCAAAATATTTTCAACAATCTCACCTTTTTGATATAACAAAACATTTTAGTAATTTTAAGATTTTGAAATCAAGTTTGAAATTACCCACCCTTACTCTAACACTTCTCCCCTTTAAAACGCTTCCCCCCCTTTTTGTTAAATCAAAAAGACCTTTAAATGATTTTAAACAAGGTTTTGAAAAACATTAGCCAATTGATTTTAAAGCTTTAAGCTGCTAAGATCACAATCAAGAGAAATATTAGCCATCAGTTTCATAAGCAATATTCATAAACAATGTGACATGGCAAAATTGGTCATATATCTAACATGATGTAAATGATGCAATAATGAATTAATTTAACCAAACCAAATATATAGAAATATAAGTTCAAACATCCATAAACCATCAAACAAATTCAAACATCCAACAATCAAAGTCAAACAATCCAAAAGCATTCAAAATGATGAAAACAATAAGTTTGAAGATTTTATCTAATAAAGCTAAGCAAGAAAAAAGGCCTAATCGTCCATCGGTGGATCAGGAGGAGATAAATGTGTCCAAATATTGGTCACATCACGTGAAAGTGCATCGACCCTCTGGTCCAAATAGTCGAAACGACAGTTCATCGTCTCGTTGGTAGCAGTCAGATTAGAATCGATGGATGCGAGCCTCATATCATGATTATCTATAAATGATCGGAAGTATGGAGACACTTGATCTTCTTGTTGTGCTTGTTCCTCGTACTGCTCTGGCTCTTCTTCGGCATCCTCAGCTTCCAGAGGTTTCTCACCAGTTCGAACCCAAAGACCAGTCTCTTCATTGATCTTCCATCCCGATTTAGTTAAAGAGAAGAGGTTGATTTGGTTTTTGAGTGGAAAAGAGGCATCAAGACCAACCTTAAGCCGACCTTTTTAAATAGATTACTTAGAATACAATCGTAAACTAAAGATGAACATAATTTCTTATTGGGAACAAGATTTACAGTTTCGATAAGTTCAGTAAAGATAATCTGTGGAAGGTTGATTTTGAGATTATTTTGGACACAATGTAGCCAAAATAGATCTAAGGCTCGAAAAGTAGATTAACGGCCTTCGGATGGTCGAAACCACCAAGAGATCATTAGATGAAGAAAACAGTCATGAAGATCTAAATCACTCGCACTATCCCTTCGTTTATACTGAGATCCTACCGTTAGTTTTTCATTATCTAACCAGCCATTATCTAATCCTAATGTGGTGGCAATGTATTCCGAGTCAAGATGAAAGAATCGTCCTAGAAGATAGGATCGGATTCCTATGGTTGCGGTTTTATCCCAGTTTTGAATGCAAACGGCATTAGAGTAGAAGATACGAACGAGTTGATGATAAACTATTGGTTCAAGCTCGAAGAGTTTATCAAATTTCCACTCTTGTAGGGTAGGAAGATGTCGAAAATTGATGTCTAGCATGGCTTGAAGAGATGGGATTCATTCTTCCCGGATTTTGTAAGACTCAAAGTATTGACAAAACCTAAAGTAGAGATTTTGTCTACGACCGGGTTCATTAAAGCACGAATTACGAATGATCATATTTGGATCATCGGGATTAGGATTAAGAATTTTTTGGATAGGTGAAGGATTTGGAGGTGAATTTAGAGGTTGGTTAGAACGACTAGAGGAAGGTCTAAAACGTTTGTGAGACATGATTTAAAATAATCGGAATGGAAAGAATAACCTATAATTTTAAAACACATGTATGCAATATAATCAATCCCAAAACTTAATTGAGTCCTCAATATTTCAAGGTTCCCTCAAACAATCCTAATGGGCAATGTTTTGAAAAACTATGTTTGAAAAACAAGTTTTGAAATTAATATGCGTATAGTTTTCATAGTAACAACATAATTAAATCAAAACACAACAATTTGAAAACAATTTTTTTAATTTCAAAAATTCAAAAATTAATTGAAAAATTATGAGATTTTGATGAAATTAGTTGTAAAATCTAGTTTCTAAACATTAAATAATCAATGCCCGATCATTATTTCAATCTAGAACTAATTAAAACTAGTCATATGTTCAAAAATTTATAAAATAGAAGTTTTAGAAGAAAAAAAATACCTTGAAGATTTTCAGATTTTGTGAGAATGTGATGATTTTTGCACTAGATTGATGATTCCAATAGGTTTAGGAGATGATATTTGAAGTAATTCCGACTAGAAATCAATGTTTTGAAGCAAAGTGGACATTTGGGAGATAAAGAGAGTGATTGATGGTAAAAGGAAAAAGAAGAGGGTTTGAGAAAATAGGGTATTCTGGCCGTGTATTATCCAGAACCCCAGGGGGTATCGATTCCCCTACAAGGGGAATCGGTTCCCCTTCAAGGGGGTATCGATTCCCTTTGCACCAAAAATGCTAAAAAACTGATTTTAAACACTCAAAATGCTAAATTAATTTTCTCTAGTGGTATTGACAACTCATATATTAGAAATTAATCATGTTCAATCAAATAATTTTATCTTTAAACTACATTTGAACATAAAATTAATTTTCTCTAAGAATCATAAACTCCCCCTAACTATTAGCAAAGAATGCAATCAAAAATATTACTTTCATATGCATTTTTCATTTCTAATTAAAAGTGCCAAAATTATTTTAAACACTAAGTGAAGATAGGCCAGTTAAACCTAATTCTCTCCTAAGTGTCCAAAATCTTTCTTTATCTAAAGGTTTTGTAAATATATCCGCTAATTGGTGCAAAGTATCAACAAATTCTAGAACTACATCTTAGTGACATGATCTCTAATGAAGTGATGTCTAATTTCAATATGCTTAGTTCTAGAGTGTTGAATGGGATTTTTAGTGAGACAAATAGCACTAGTATTGTCACACTTGATAGGAATGGTACATACTTCAATTCCATATTCAAAAAGTTGTTGTTTCATCCATAAAACTTGTGCACAACAACTACCGGCTGAAATGTATTCCGCTTCAGTGGTAGATAATGCAACACAATTTTGTTTCTTTGAAAACCAAGAAATCAGCATATTTCCAAGGAATTGACAAGTACCGGAGGTACTTTTCCTATCTAATTTGCATCCTCCATAATCCGCATCAGAAAAGGCATGCAAGCTAAAGCTAGAGTCACTAGGATACCAAAGTCCTAAACTAGGAGTGTCCTTAAGGTATCTAAAGATTCTCTTAACAGCTAGTAAATGTGATTCCTTAGGACATGATTGAAATCTAGCACATAAGCAAACACTAAACATAATGTCCGATCTACTTGCGTTTAAATAAAGCAAAGAGCCAATCATTGATCTATATAATTTAACATCCACACATTTACCTCCTTCATCTTTGTCAAGCTTTGTAGATGAGCTCATTGGAGTGTTATGAGGTTTTCCATTTTATAGTCCAAACTTCTTGAGCATATCTTTGACGTACTTAGCTTGATTGATGAAGATGCCATATTTTCTTTGCTTGATTTGGAGTCCCAAGAAAAATGAGAGCTCCCCCATCATGCTCATCTCAAATTCACTTTGCATTAGCTTAGAAAATTCTTGGCAAAGAACATCATTAGTAGAACCAAAAATTATATCATCAACATAAATTTGAACTACTAATAATTTTTTACCTTTATGCTTTAAAAACAATGTAGTGTCAACCTTTCCTTTTGAAAAACCTTTATCGATTAAAAAGTTTGACAATCTTTCATACCAAGCTCTAGGAGCTTGTTTTAAACCATAAAGCGCTTTTGTCAATTTAAGAACATGATTTGAAAATTTTGAATCTTCAAAACTAGGAGGTTGTTCCACATACACTTATTCTTTTATAAAACCATTTAAAAATGCACTTTTAACATCCATTTGATATAATTTAAATTCATGAAAACATTCAAATGCTAATAACATTCTAATTGCTTCCATCCTAGCTACGGGAGCGTATGTTTCATCATAGTCTATGCCATTTTCTTGAGTGTACCCATGAGCAACAAGTCACTATATTACCACTTTCATCAAGCTTATTTCTAAATACCCATCTAGTTCCTACAGTAGATTTATTACTAGGTCTTTCAACTAATGTCCATACTTTACTTCTCTCAAATTGATTTAACTCTTCTTGCATAGCCATAATCCAATGTTCATCATTTAATGCTTCTTTAATATTCTTAGGCTCCATGCATGAGATAAATGCAACATAATTACAAATATTTCTAAGAGAAGATCGAGTTGTTACCCCTTTGGATGGATCACCTATTATTTCACCATCCTTGACATAGTTTATTCCCCTTTCTTCAATAGTTGGATTCTCGAGGGGATCATGAATTTCCTCATCTTTGATTTCTTCCTTTGATGATGGTTCTCCACCGTCATGTCCAACGTCATTTATGTTTATAATGCCTACATTATCATTCATACAAGAATTCTTCCTCGGAAGGGGATTATCATCGAAAACAACATGTATAGACTCATTTACAACTAAAGTTCTTGTATTAAATACTTGATAAGCTTTAGAATTTAAGGAATAACTCAGAAAAATTACTTTATCACTTTTAGCATCAAATTTGCCAAGATTGTCTTTACCATTGTTTAAAACAAAATATTTACATCCAAAATGATGAAAATAGCTAATATTAGGCTTTTATTTTTAAAAAGGTCATATGGAGTTTTCTTCAAAATATGCCTAATCATTACTCGATTAATAACATAACAAGTGGTATTTGTGGCTTCCGCCCAAAAATATTTTGGCAAATTGTTTTCACAAAACATGGTTCTAGCCATTTCTTCTAAAGTTCGATTTTTCCTCTCAACAACTCCATTTTGTTGAGGGGTTCTAGGTGCTGAAAAATTATGGCTAATACCATTAGAATTACAAAATTCAGTAAATCCAAGATTTTCAAATTCAGATCCATGATCACTCCTAACACTAGTTATAGAGAAACCTTTTTTGTTTTGGATTACTTTTGAAAACGTGATGAATTTTTCTAATGCTTCATCTTTAGTACTTAAAAATAGAACCCAAGTATATCTAGAATAGTCATCTACTAAGACAAATGCATATTATTTTCCACCCAAGCTAGTAGTCTTAGATGGCCCAAAAAGATCTAAATAGATCAATTGTAATACTCTACTAGTGGATACTTCATTAATGGATTTAAAAGAAACTGTTTTTTTTTCCTTTAGCACAAGCATCACATATTTTATCATTATCAAATTTTAGTTTAGGTAACTCTCGAACTAAATCTCCTTGAATTAACCGTTGCAAAACACTCATACTAGCATGTCCTAGTCTCCTATGCCATAACCAACTATCATGCTCATCCTTAGCAACTAGACATAAATTAGTCATATCTATAAAATCTAAATGCACTATGTAAATGTTTCCTATTCTATGACCAACAAGCATAATCCGATTAGATACAATGTCAATGACTTTACAACCATTAATATCAAACATGAAATTGAATCCTTTATCGCACAATTGACTAATACTCAATAGATTATGCTTTAATCCATTACATATAAAACATTCTTAATTTGTATAGAAGAGGCATTACCTATAGTGCCTATACCTTTAATGTGACATTTTGAGTTATCACCAAAAGTCACCTCTCCTCCATTTTTGGCGTTGAGCTCTATGAACCGACTTTTGTCACCGGTCATGTGTCTTGAGCATCCACAATCAAGGTACCATGAGTCTGAATTTGTTTCTCGTGCCTTGTAGCAATGCTCCTTTTCCTACAAACATAGATTAATTTTTGATTTTGGTACCCAAATTGTAACACCCCAACCCGTACCCAACCCGGATACGAGTCTGAGATATCACATAGACTTTTCAAACTTTGACTCTTGACAAAAATTCAAAGAAAATTTAAAACTTTAATTAAAGTAAAAGCAGTTTATTTACTTAACTTGACCACAATAACTAAAATTTAATCAGAGCATATTAACTCAATCCTTTAGTACATGCCAACTATATTCAAAATAACCAAAATCATTTAAATCATCTATTTTCTGATCTGAAATTTGTAAGGGAGATGCTGACCTAACTTGCTCCGCTTAACTTTTCTTCTAGCTTTCCGGAACCTACGTGTGAAACACTCACACGCTAAGTCGATGACTTAGTGAGGCATAAAAACATAAAACCACTACTAATGAATTCATAATCTATACTATTATATCATACAAAACCATACATTCTGTCATACAATCACTATCCCCTTGTACACACACATCATTCACATATTCTTATCATATATCAATATAAGTAATCCAATTTAACACTTGATCTGGTACCTATTATATTAGTTTTGTCATATAACACGCATATCATTTCTCAAGGAAGCACACATCGCATCATATAATTCTTATAACATGTTTCATAGCACAAAGCATGTAAATCATATATAAGGGATTTATTATTATCTCTTTATTAGTGTTATTTTCGTTCTTTATCTTTTTGTCATATGTTCTTGTATCTATTCTTCTTACCCAAGCTATATACACATCATCATATCACATACATCACTTCACACCATAAAGATTACAAACAAAGCACATACTATCATGCAAGGTTCTTTTATATCATTTCCTTTATTAGCCCATGTACACATGTGAGAACCATAGATATATGAGTCTATAGAGGTTGTGCACTAATGCTGTCACCACAGCTCATATAAATTGCACCGCTTAGAATTTTGTCCCGAAGGACCGCGTAGAATTTGTCCCGAAGGACCACATAGAAATTCCTTAAGAATCATATACATATGCCAATGATCAAATATGTGTCTCAAAAGGCCTCACAAATGTTCCAAAGAATATATATATATCCCGAAGGACCGCGTAGACCCTCAACTCTTGGCATGCCAACTATACCCCTAGCTCTCAAGACACATAACATGGGCATATTCTTTTATACTTATCATTTCACATAACACATAGTTCACTTTCACATATCACGTAGCTTATATTAACTTTTCGTATCATTTTACTTTTCTTGTCACGTTGCTTACATTCTATTATTATGACTTCTCATAATTACATATACACACAATCTTATAGTTCGTTCACATAGCTCATCATAAATTTTCATAAGATTACATCCATTCACGTAGTTCATTTCCATATAATTCACATGTACCTATTTTGTTTCTCATATAATCACATAGTCTTATACTATTTCATATGACCTCATATATCACATCACATATATACATACTCAAATACTCATAGTTATATAATACTTAAATTATTCCTATTTACATAATTCATGGTCATATAGCTTCCATCACAAAGTCACTTATTTTATCTCTTATTCTCATATATTCATATTTATCATATAACACATAACCTATGTCATATATATAAACATGTATCTTGTATTCTATGTGCATATCATCACTTTATATCCAAATCTCCTAAGTGATATATTATTCTCATTTCCTTTTATAGTTCAATCTTATATAGTTTTCCTCAATTCTCCATAAATCTTATAACTCTACTGCACAACTTCCCATAATTGATCATATCATTACTTACTTGTCTCATTCATGTTTCTATTATTTATATAACCTTTACACATGTTTACCTAATTCAGTGTCTCATACTTATCACATATGCAAATCTTCTAATAAATTATCATCAAAAGCTCCTATAACATCTTCCTATGGCTTCATAGATCTTTACCATATAATTTATCTTATATATCCCTATAACCAGTTCTATCAATATCTCCTAATATATATATATATATATATATATATCTATTATTGTTCTATAGGTCAATGTTATTTAACTTATCTCACTTTTTATTTAATCCCTTAAGTTGATTATACCAATTCCCTTATATCTAACTCAGGTAATTTATATCTTGTTCCATATTTTATGTCACTTTCTCTTGTTAACACATAAGTCGTGGGTACTTTACATAACTTGTGATCCTATAACTTATATCCCATGTTCATATAGCTCATATAACATTTTTCCTATGATACATAAATCATTGTCATATAACACATATCATAAAAATTCATACCACATAACATATAATACGAACAAAACATATTTACACAATATCAAACATAGTTATACTTCTACTCATACAATCATATTGGAAACAGACTTGTCGCAAGTCCAATTTCCATATACAATATGTATATTCTAATAATACGCACTCACCTGGCCTCACTAGTCAATACCGATCTCTTATCTTTCCCTTGATCGATCTTACTTGCCAAATATTCCGGATGTTGAGTTAATCAATTGACGGAATCAGCCAAGAGGGGGGTGAATTGGCAATAAAAATTTTGGTGGAAGCTTTTGCAGAAAATTGAAAGAAATTGCACAGTGATTTAGAGTGGTTCGACTTTCTCAACCAAAGTCTACGTCCACTACCTTAGCTATCCACACTAAGGATTTTCCATAAATTCACTAATTTGTCTTTCTTTTGAGGACAAAGAGTAACCTTACAAACCCTCAAAAATTATACCCCAAATTATTGATAACACTCTCTCCCAAAGAGAACAATACAAATTTGCAAACTTACAAGGAAATCCTCACATGGTAGATTGTTTGCATAATTCTAGAACAAAGAAAAGAACACTCAAGAATGAATACAATTGAGCACAATAAGTGTTCTTGAAAGAAAAATGAATATTGAATGAAAAATAGGCTTGAAATGCTCAAACTTGAGGTTTGATGCTTTCTCTTTGATTTTCTCTTGATTCTAGTTGCTTGATGTTTCTTGTTATAGATCAATGGCTTCTAAGCTTGCTTAAATTGACCTTGAATCACTTCTGAATGTTGGGGATCATTAATGAAGATAATATAGCCGTTTTAGTGTGAAATCAATTAATAAAACAGTTTGGAGCGTGGGGGAATCGGTACCCCTCATAGGGAATCGGTTCCCTAAGTGTAAAATTCAAATATTTCGACCGTTGAACAGCGGGAGGAATCGGTACCCCCTGGGGGGAATCGGTTCCCTCCGAGCATACTGGAATTCTCGGAGCCAAACCATTCAGGGGGGAATCGGTTCCCTCTGAGCAATCTGGAATTTTTGGCTTTGAAATGGTTCGAAATACTTTGTAAATTTATTTTGAAATTGTTTTAAGATTAAAACTTAATTTTACACTTGAGTAAGGATTAAAAATGATTTTTGAAAGATTTAGAGTAATGTTTTGATATTCGAATAATTATATCGAATATACTTAGAAAACCTTATTGCACAATCTTAAAATTCATTTAACTTAATTTGTTATATCGAAATATCAAAATGTTTTCAACAATCTCCCCCTTTTTGATATAACAAAACATTTTAGTAATTTTAAGATTTTGAAATTAAAAACCGACGTTTTTGAAAATTACTCCCCCTTACTTTAACACTGACTCCTCTTTAAAACTTTAACACTTCTCCCCCTTTTTGTTAAATCAAAAAGACATTTGTAAAGAATTTTAAACAAGGTTTTGAAATCAGTTAGCCAATTGATTATATAGTTTAAGCTGCTAAGATCACAATCAAGAGAAATGTTAGCCATTAGTTTCATAATCAATATTCATATTTAATGTGACATGGCAAAATTGGTCATATTGCTAAAATGATGTAAATGATGCAATAATGAATAAATTTAACCACACCAAATATATAAGTTCTCACTATCCATAAATCCAAACAAATTCAAAATCAATCAATCCACAAATTCAAACATTCCAAAATAATCAAAATGTTAAAACAATAATCTTTTAGTTCAAAGTTTTTAAAGCTAAGCACAGAATCAAACATCCGGATCGGGAGGAGGAAAACGAGCTCGTATAGCGGCCATTTCGTGAGTGAGTTCATTAATACGCGTGTTGGTTGCTTCATTGTTTGCACGCATCTCCCGAAGAATTTCTAATTATTGAGCTCCCATTGTGGATAAATGGGACTCTATAGAAGTAAAGCGCGAATCCATGGTCGCATATCGGAAATCGAATGTCTCCATAAAGGATTGAAAATATGAAGGCATTTGATGCGTTTTTTGTGTTTGCTCCTCGGGCTGCTCAGGCTTATCTTTGGCTTCATCGATGTCTCGCATTAATTGTTGAAGCCCGGGATCGTCATCAGCTTCTGGTTGAGCTCGTGAAGAACTAGCTCCCGGAGTATTTTCATACGATCGAACCCATTCATCGGTTTCCTTATCCTTTATCCATCCCCCTCTCGTTAAGGAGAGAATATTAATTTGTTTCTTTAGAGGAAATGAGGCATCTAGACCAACTCTAAGCCTGACTTTAGAAAATAGGTTACTCAAAATGCAACCGTAAACTAGAGATGAATAGAGTTTCTTGTTAGGTACAAGGTTTACGGTTTCAACAATTTCAGCAAAAATGATCTGAGGTAGGTTTATTTTAATACTGTTTTCAAAACAATGTAACCACCAAATATCCAAGGCTCTAAGAGTAGAATAACGACCTCCGGATGGTCGAAACCACCAAGAAATCATTAGATGAAGAAAACGTTCATGAAGGTTGTTGAGTTAATCGAATGACGAAATTGGCCAAGAGGGGGGTGAATTGGCAATAAAAATTTTGTGGAAGCTTTTGCAGAAAATTGAAAGTAATTGCACAGCGATTTACAGTGGTTCGACTTTCTCAAACAAAGTCTACGTCCACTACCTTAGCTATCCACACTAAGGATTTTCCAACAAATTCACTAATTTGTTCTTTCTTTTGAGGCCAAAGAGATAACCTTACAATTCCCTCAAGAGTATACCCCAACTCTTGAGAACACTCTTTTCTCAAAGAGAAGATTACAAATTTGCAAACTTACAAGAAAACCTCACAAGGTAAGATGTTTGCACAATTCTAGAACAAAGAAAAGAACACTCAAAGATGAATACAACTGAGCACAAAAAGTGTTCTTGAAAGCAAAAATGAATATTGAATGAAAATGGGCTTGAAATGCTCAAACTTGAGGTTTGATGCTTTCTCTTTGATTCTCTCTTGATTCTAGTTGCTTGATGTTTCTTATTTTTTGATCAATGGCTTCTAAGCTTGCTTAAATACACATTGGATCACTTCTGAACGTTGGGGATAATTAGAGAAGATATTATAGCCGTTTTAGTGTGAAAACATTTAATAAAACAGCTTGGACAGTGGGGGGAATCGGTTCCCTCTCATAGGGAATCGGTTCCCTAAGTGTAAAATTCAAATATTTCGACCGTTGAACAAGGGGGAATCGGTACCCCCTTGGGGGGAATCGGTTCCCTCCGAGCATTCTGGAAATCTCGGAGCCAAACCATTCAGGGGGGAATCGGTTCCTCCTATGGGGGGGAATCGGTTCCCTCTGAGTATTCTGGAATTTTTGGCTTTGAATTGGTTCGAAATACTTTGTAAAATATTTTGAAATTGTTTTATGATTAAAACTTAATTTTACACTTAAGTAAGGATCAAAAATGATTTTTGAAATATTTGGAGTAATGTTTTGATATTCGAATAGTTATATCGAATATACTTAGAAAAATCATTTGGAAAATCTTAAAATTCATTTAACTTAATTTGTTATATCGAAATCTTAAAATGTTTCAACAATCTCCCCCTTTTTGATATAACAAAACATTTTAAGATTTTTGAAATCAAGTTTTGAAATTACTCCCCCTTACTTTAACACTTCTTCAATTTACCATGTAAAACATTAAACACTTATTCTTCTCCCCCTTTTTGTTAAATCAAAAAGACATTGTAAAACAAGGTTTTGAAAATCATTTAGCCAATTGATTTATTAATTATAAGCTTAAGCTGCTAAGATCACAATCAAAAGAGAGGTTAGCCATTAGTTTCATAAATCAATATTCATAAATAATGTGATATGGCAAAATTGGTCATATTGCTAATGATAATGTAAATAATGCAGAAATGTATAAAACACACCAAACATATAAGTTCACACCATTCATATATCCAAAATCCACAAAATCAAACAAATCAAAATGTTGAAACAATATTCATTTTGTTCAAAGTTTTAAAGCTAAACATAAAATCAAGCATCCGGATCGGTAGGAGGAAAACGGGCTCGCATAGCGGCCATCTCGTGTGTGAGTTCAT
The DNA here is from genome assembly GCF_006381635.1 of Hibiscus syriacus. Taxonomy (NCBI): domain Eukaryota; kingdom Viridiplantae; phylum Streptophyta; class Magnoliopsida; order Malvales; family Malvaceae; genus Hibiscus; species Hibiscus syriacus. The sequence continues at coordinate 161,490 of NW_024062648.1, read as the reverse complement.
TGATACGAGCGTTGGTTGATTCATTGTTTGCACGCATCTCCCGAAGAATCTCTAATTGTTGAGCTCCCATTGTGGATAAATGAGACTCTATAGAGGAAAAGCGCGAGTCCATGGTAGCGTATCGGAAATCGAATGTCTCCATAAAGGATTGAAAATATGGAGGCATTTGATGCGTTTGTTGAGCTTGCTCCTCGGGCTGCTCTTCGGGTTGTTCAGGTTCTTCTTCAGCTTCATCAATATCTCTCATTAATTGTTCAAACTCGGGATCTTCGTCAGCCTCGGGTGGAGCTTGTGAAGAACTAGCTCCCGGAGTAGAAGAACGAACCCATTCACCGGTTTCTTTGTCCTTTACCCATCCCGCTCTCGTTAAGGAAAGAAGATTTATTTGTTTCTTAAGAGGAAAAACGGCATCTAGACCGACTCTAAGCCCAGCTTTGGAAAACAGATTACTCAAAAAGCAACCGTAAACTAGAGATGAACAGTGTTTCTTGTTAGGAACAAGATTTACGGTTTCAACAATTTCAGCAAAAATAATCTGAGGTAGGTTAATTTTAATACGGTTTTCGAAACAATGTAACCACCAAAGATCCAAAGCTCTAAGAGTAGAATAACGACCTCCGGATGGTCGAAACCACCAAGAAATCATTAGATGAAGAAAACGCTCATGTAGGTCTAAGACACTCGCACTATCTCTTCTTTTATAACGAGAACCTAAGATTTGTTTTTCATTCGAAATACCATCATTATCTAATCCAAAAGTATTGGCTATATATGCCGGGTCAATATATAAGAATTGTCCTAGAAGGTAGGAACGAATTCCTATGGTTTCGGTTTCAGCTTGGTTTTTAACGCATACGGCATTAGAGTAGAATATACGAACAAGTTGATGGTAAACGATGGGTTCAAGATCAAATAGTTTATCAAATTTCCATTCTTGTAAAATGGGAAGATATTTAAAATTGATAGCTAACATAGCTTGACGAGAAGGAATACGTTCTTCCCGGATTTTGTAAGAATCGAAATACTGATAATACCAATATCGGTGATTTCTAGACCCAGGATGATTGAAACACGAATTTTGGATAGTCAAGTTAGGATCAGTGGGATTGGGATTAGAAATTGGAATAGAATGAGGATTTGGAGGTGGATTTGGTTGACGACTGGAACGACTAGATGAAGACCTAGGACGTTTAGGATTTGACATGGTGAAGGAAATCGGAATAGATATAATAACCTGCAATTTTAAAACAAGTGTATGCAATTCAATTAATCCCAAAACTCAAATGAGTCCTCAATATTTCAAGATTCTCTAAATTAATCCTAATGGGCAAAGTTTTTGAAAAGCTTTTGAAAAATATGGTTTTGAGAAACAATATATGTATAGTTTTTCATAACAACAATATAATTTGATCAAAACACAATAATAACAATTTTTTTTTTTTATTTCGAAATTTTTTTTAAAAATTTGAAAAATTCTTGTGTTTTTGATGAAATTAGTTGTAACATCTAGTTTCTAATCACTAAATAATCAATGCCCGATCACTATTTCAACCTAGAACTAATTGAAACTAATCCTATGTTCAAAAATAATGAAATAAGAGTTTAGAAAAATTTACCTTGAAATATGAAGATTGAGGGGATTTAGATGTTGTTTGCACGATTTTAATGATTCCAACAGGTTTGGAAGATGATTTATGAAGCAAATTCCGATTAATATCGTTGATTTGAAGCAAAAATGGAGATTTGAGGGGTTTAGAGGGTGAGAACGGCGGAGAGAGAGAGGAAGAGGGTTTTTGAGAGTTTGGGGGTGATTCTGCCCGATTTTAGCAGAACCCCAGGGGGGTATCGATTCCCCTGTGGGGGGAATCGGTTCCCCTTCAAAGGGGGAATCGGTTCCCTCATGGGGGGATCGATTCCCTCTGCACCAAAATGCTAAAATCCGATTTTTTAAGCACAAAATGCTAAATTAATCTTTTCTAGTGGTATTGGCAACTCATATATCAAACATTAATTATGTTCAAATAATTAAATTAGTCTTTAATTGTTTTTGAACATAAAATTAATTTTCATTAAGAATCACAAACTCCCCTAACTAATAGCAAGAATGCAATCAAAAATTATTATTATAAGCATTTTTCAAGATTTATTAAAAGTGCTACAATTATTTTAAACACTAAGTGAAGATAGGTTGGTCAAACCTAATTCTCTCCTAAGTGTCCAAAATCTTTCCTTGTCTAAGGGTTTTGTAAAGATATCCGCTAATTGGTGCAAAGTATCAACAAATTCTAGAACTACATCTTCCTTAGTGACATGGTCTCTAATGAAGTGATGTCTTATTTCAATGTGCTTAGTTCTAGAGTGTTGGATGGATTTTTAGTGAGACAAATAGCACTAGTATTGTCACACTTGATAGGAATGGTACCTACTTCAATTCCATAATCAAAAAGTTGTTGTTTCATCCATAAAACTTGTGCACAGCAACTACCGGCTGAAATGTATTCTGCTTCAGTGGTAGATAATGCAACACAATTTTGTTTCTTTGAAAACCAAGAAATCAACATATTTCCAAGGAATTGACAAGTACCGGAGGTGCTTTTCCTATCTAATTTGCATCCTCCATAATCCGCATCAGAAAAAGCATGCAAGCTAAAGCTAGAGTCTCTAGGATACCAAAGTCCTAAACTAGGAGTGTCCTTAAGGTATCTAAAGATTCTCTTAACAGCTAGTAAATGTGATTCCTTAGGACATGATTGAAATCTAGCACATAAGCAAACACTAAACATAATGTCCGGTCTACTTGCAGTTAGATAAAGCAAAGAGCCAATCATTGACCTATATAATTTAACATCTACACATTTACCTCCTTCATCCAAGTCAAGCTTTGTTGAAGAGCTCATTGGAGTGTTATGAGGTTTCCCATTTTCCAGTCCAAACTTCTTGAGCATATCTTTGACGTACTTAGCTTGATTAATGAAGATGCCATCTTTTCTTTGCTTGATTTGGAGTCCCAAGAAAAATGAGAGCTCCCCCATCATGCTCATCTCAAACTCACTTTGCATTAGCTTAGAAAATTCTTGACAAAGAACATCATTAGTAGAACCAAATATTATATCATCAACATAAATTTGAACTACTAATAAATCTTTACCTTTTCTCTTTAAAAACAATGTAGTGTCAACCTTTCCTTTTAAAAAACCTTTTTCAATTAAAAATTTGACAATCTTTCATACCAAGCTCTAGGAGCTTGTTTTAAACCATAAAGAGCTTTTGTCAATTTTAAAACATGATCCGGAAAATTTGAATCTTCAAAACCTGGAGGTTGTTCCACGTACACTTCTTCTTTTATAAAACCATTTAAAAATGCACTTTTAACATCCATTTGATATAATTTAAATTCATTGAAACATGCAAATGCTAATAACATTCTAATTGCTTCCATCCTAGCTACGGGAGCGTATGTTTCATCATAGTCTATGCCTTCTTCTTGAGTATAGCCTTGAGCAACAAGTCTAGCCTTGTTCCTCACTATATTACCACTTTCATCAAGTTTATTTCTAAAAACCCATCTAGTACCTACAGTAGATTTATCACTAGGCCTTTCAACTAATGTCCATACTTTACTTCTCTCAAATTGATTTAATTCTTCTTGCATAGCCATAATCCAATGTTCATCTTTTAATGCTTCTTTGATGTTCTTAGGCTCTATGCATGAAATAAATGCAACATAATTACAGATATTTCTAAGAGAAGATCGAGTAGTTACCCCTTTTGATGGATCACCTATAATTTCACCATCTTTGACATAGTTGTACTCTCTTGGAAAAGATACTTCCCTTTCTTCAATGGTTGGATTCTCGAGGGGATCATGAGTTTCCTCATCTTTTGTTTCTTCCTTTGATGATGATTCTCCAACGTCATATCTAACGTCATTTGCTTGTACAATACCTACATCATCATTAACAAAAGAATCCTTCCTCGGAAGGGGATTATCATCGAAAACAACATGTATAGATTCTTCTACAACTAAAGTTCTTTTATTAAATACACGATAAGCTTTAGAGTTTAAGGAATAACCCAGAAAAATTCCTTCATCACTTTTAGCATCAAATTTACCAAGATTTTCTTTACCGTTGTTTAAAACAAAACATTTACATCCAAAAGGATGAAAATAGCTAATGTTAGGCTTTTTATTTTTGAGAATTTCATATGGAGTTTTCTTTAAAATTGGCCTAATCATTACTCGATTTATAACATAACAAGCGGTATTTGTGGCTTCCGCCCAAAAATATTTTGGCAAATTATTTTCACAAAGCATGGTTCTAGCCATTTCTTCTAAAGTTCGATTTTTCCTCTCAACAACTCCATTTTGTTGAGGGTTCTAGGTGCTGAAAAATTGTGGCTAATACCATTAGAATTACAAAACTCAATAAATCCAAGATTTTCAAATTCAGTTCCATGATCACTTCTAACACTAGTGATAGAGTATCCTTTTCATTTTGGATTATTTTTGAAAATGTGATGAAATTTTCTAATGCTTCATCTTTAGTACTTAAGAATAGAACCCAAGTGTATCTAGAATAGTCATCTACCAAGACAAATGCATATTGTTTTCCTCCCAAGCTAGTAGTTCTAGTTGGCCCAAAAAGATCTAAATGGATTAATTGTAATACTCTACTAGTTGATACATCATTAATAGATTTAAAAGAAACTCGTTTTTGTTTTCCTTTAGCACAAGCATCACAGATTTTATCATTATCAAATTAAGCTTAGGCAACCCTCGAACTAAATCACCTTGAATTAGCCGTTGCAGAACACTCATACTAGCATGACCTAGTCTCCTATGCCATAACCAACTATCATGCTCATCCTTAGCAACTAGGCATAAATTAGTCATATCAATAGAATCTAAATGCACCATGTAAATGTTTCCTATTCTATGACCAATAAGCATAATCCGATTAGATGCAATGTCAATGACTTTACAACCATTAATTTCAAATAAGACATTGAATCCTTTATCGCATAATTGACTAATACTCAATAGATTATGCTTTAATCCATTCACATATAAAACATTTTTAATTTGTATGGAAGAGGTATTACCTATTGTACCAATACCTTCAATGTGACCTTTTGAATTGTCTCCAAAAGTCACTTCTCCTCCATTTTTGGCGTTAAGCTCAATGAACCGGCTTTTGTCTCCGGTCATATGTCTTGAGCATCCACTATCAAGGTACCATGAGTTTGAATTTGTTTCCCGTGCCTTGTAGCAATGCTCCTTTCCCTACAAACATAGATTAATTTTTGATTTTTGGTACCCAAATTCTTTTGGGTCCATATTCATTAGTTTCCAAAATCCTAGTTCCCTTAGGTATCCATTTTTGTAGGACATCTTTATCTTTAGTAATAATGAGTCCTTTAGGAACCCATATACTTCTAAATATTTTACCATTTAAGGTTCGTTGAGGATTTCTATGATTGTAGTTTCTAAAATCTTTTCTAACAAAGTTGGATTTTGAATTTTCTCCTTTTTCAAAACGTTTTGTTCCAACTTTTTCAAAAGAGATTTTAAGATCATCAATTTTCTTTTGATGATCATCATTGACCTTTGAAAGTAAATTTTGCAAATCTAAATTTTTCTTTTCAAACTCTTCTAGTTTGATTTGCAAATCTTTAATTTTACTTTCAAGATCATTGTTGGTTTTGGATATGAGTTTATTTTCATTTTTCAATTTTGAAACATCATTTTTATATTTTAAAAATAATTTCTCATAATCCGAAGCCAACCCATTATATTCCTCTAATAGCTCATCATAAGATAAATCATCAAAATCAGATGAGTTAGAGGTTACCTTAGAATCTTCCCCGAATGCCATCAAGCACAAGTTTGCTACTTCTTGTTCCTCTTCATCGGAACCTTCTTCATCGCTCCATGTAGCCACATGAGCCTTGTGCTTATTCTTTGATTGACCCTTTTTCTTCAATTGTGGGCAATCATATTTGACATGCCCCGGCTTTTTGCATTCATAGCAAATGATTGGGTCCTTCTCTTTTGTTCATTTTTGAGGCCTTCGTTTCGTTTGAATTTTCTTCCTTGGTAAGGTCTCATCATTTTTCTGAACCGTTTGGCAAACAATGCCATTTCCTCGTCATCATCATCATTAGAATCACTCTCATCTTTTGTGGATTTGAGAGCAACTCCAATGTTTTTCTTCTTCTCCTTCTCCTTTGGTGTCTCTTCAACTTTATCAAGGTCCACCTCATCTTCAAGCATCATCTCATGAGTGAGGAGTGAACCGATAAGTTCTTCAAGAGTTAAGGACGATAGGTCCTTAGACTCGATGATTGCCGTCTTCTTTGATTGCCATGATTTTGGGAGGGAGTAGACTAACTTCCTCACAAGCTTTTCATTTGAGATGATCTCTCCATATGATTTGAGACCATTGACAATCGTTGAAAATCTATCCGTCATAGCTTTGATGTCTTCATTTGGTTTCATCCTAAAATTTTCATAGCTATGCGTTAGAATACTAATTTTTGATTTCTTTACCTCATCTGTACCTTCATGTGTGACTTGAAGTTTGTCCCATATTTCTTTGGCGGTTGTACACGATGAAACTCTTCCGTATTCATCTGGTCCAAGAGCACAAAAAATAATATGGATGGCTTTGGAGTTGAGCTGGAACATTCTTGTCTCTCCTTCACTCCACAACCTTGGATGAGTGAGAGGTTTGATGTATCCTTCTTCTACAGCATTCCATGCTCCCATGTCACTTGCTTGAATGAAGTACATCATTCTATTCTTCCAATAGGCATAGTTAGCTCCATTGAAGAAAGGAGGCTTGTTGACGGGCATCGAATCAAGACCGGAGTCGAAGTTTGAAGTGGAGGCCATTGATGACTTTGTAATCGATGTAACTCTTCCCGGATCGACTCAAGAGGCGATTAAACCTTCAAATGAGTTAGGCTCTGATGCCAATTGTTGAGTTAATCGAATGACGAAATTGGCCAAGAGGGGGTGAATTGGCAATAAAAATTTTGTGGAAGCTTTTGCAGAAAATTGAAAGTAATTGCACAGCGATTTACAGTGGTTCGACTTTCTCAAACAAAGTCTACGTCCACTACCTTAGCTATCCACACTAAGGATTTTCCAACAAATTCACTAATTTGTTCTTTCTTTTGAGGCCAAAGAGATAACCTTACAATTCCCTCAAGAGTATACCCCAACTCTTGAGAACACTCTTTTCTCAAAGAGAAGATTACAAATTTGCAAACTTACAAGAAAACCTCACAAGGTAAGATGTTTGCACAATTCTAGAACAAAGAAAAGAACACTCAAAGATGAATACAACTGAGCACAAAAAGTGTTCTTGAAAGCAAAAATGAATATTGAATGAAAATGGGCTTGAAATGCTCAAACTTGAGGTTTGATGCTTTCTCTTTGATTCTCTCTTGATTCTAGTTGCTTGATGTTTCTTATTTTTTGATCAATGGCTTCTAAGCTTGCTTAAATACACCTTGGATCACTTCTGAACGTTGGGGATAATTAGAGAAGATATTATAGCCGTTTTAGTGTGAAAACATTTAATAAAACAGCTTGGACAGTGGGGGGAATCGGTTCCCTCTCATAGGGAATCGGTTCCCTAAGTGTAAAATTCAAATATTTCGACCGTTGAACAAGGGGGAATCGGTACCCCCTTGGGGGGAATCGGTTCCCTCCGAGCATTCTGGAAATCTCGGAGCCAAACCATTCAGGGGGGAATCGGTTCCTCCTATGGGGGGGAATCGGTTCCCTCTGAGTATTCTGGAATTTTTGGCTTTGAATTGGTTCGAAATACTTTGTAAAATATTTTGAAATTGTTTTATGATTAAAACTTAATTTTACACTTAAGTAAGGATCAAAAATGATTTTTGAAATATTTGGAGTAATGTTTTGATATTCGAATAGTTATATCGAATATACTTAGAAAAATCATTTGGAAAATCTTAAAATTCATTTAACTTAATTTGTTATATCGAAATCTTAAAATGTTTCAACAAAGGTCTAAGACACTTGCACTATCCCTTCTTTTATAACGAGATCCTAAGATTTGTTTTTCATTTGAAATACCATCATTATCTAATCCGAATGCATTGGCTATGTAAGCCGAGTCAATATATAAGAATTGTCCTAGGAGGTAGGAAAAAATTCCTATGGTTTCAATTTCAGTTCGGTTTTTAACACAAACGACATTAGAATAGAAAATACGAACAAGTTGATGGTAGACAATGGGTTCAAGTTCAAAGAGTTTGTCAAATTTCCATTCTTGTAAAAGAGGAAGATATTTAAAATCAATATCTAACATAGCTTGACGAGAATGAATACGTTCTTCTCTAATTTTGTAAGAGTCAAAATATTGATAATACCAAAAACGATGATTTCTAGGACAAGGATGATTGAAGCACGAGTTTTGGATAGTCAAATTAGGATCAATGGGATTAGGATTAGGAATTGGATTTTCATGAATAGGATGAGGATTTGGAGGTGGATTTGGTTGACGGTGTGAGCGACTAGATGATGACCTAGTTCATTTAGGATTGGACATGGTTTAGGAACTCGGAATAGAATGGATAACCTGCAATTTTGAAAACACATGTATGCAATTCAATCAATCCCAAAACTCAATTGAGTCCTCAATATTTCAAGGTTTTCTAAATCAATCCTAATGGGCAAAGTTTTTTTAAAACTTTTGAAAAATACGGTTTTGAGAAACAATATATGTATAGTTTTCATAACAACAACATAATTCAATCAAAACACAATAATTTGAAGAAAAAAATTATTTCAAAAATTTCAATAATTTTTAGAAATTCTTGTGTTTTTGATAAAATTAGTTGTAATATCTAGTTTCTAATCACTAAACAATCAATGCCTGATCACTATTTCTATCTAGAACTAATTAAAACTAGTCCTATGTTCAAAATCAATTAAATAGAGAGTTTGGAAAATTTTACCTTGAAGGATGAGATTGAGTGGATTTTGATGTTGTTTGCACGATTTTAATGATGATAGCAAGTTTAGAAGATGATATTTGAAGTGAATTTTGATTAAAACCGATGATTTGTGGCAAAAATGGAGATTTGAGAGTTTAGAGAGGAGAAACGGTGGAATGAAGAAGATAAGAAGGTTTTGAGGATTTAAGGGTTCTACCTGTGTTAAAATCCAGAACCCCAGGGGGTATCGATTCCCATGTGGGGGGGAATCGGTTCCCCTTCAAAGGGGGAATCGGTTCCCTCATGGGGGTATCGATTCCCTCTGCACCAAAATGCTAAAATATGATTTTAAACATACAAAATGCTAAATTAATTTTCTCTAGTGGTATTGGCAACACATATATTGAAAATTAATCATGTTCAAACAATCAAATTATTCTTTAAACGATATTTGAACATAAAATTAATTTTTCATCAAGAATCATAAACTCCCCCTAACTAATAGCAATGAATGCAATCAAAAATTAGCATTTTTTTATTTAGTCTTAAAAGTGCTAAAATTATTTTAAACACTAAGTGAAGATAGGTTAGTTAAACCTAATTCTCTCCTAAGGTCCAAATTTTTTCCTTGTCTAAAGGTTTTGTAAAGATATCCGCTAATTGGTGCAAAGTATCAACAAATTCTAGAACTACATCTTCCTTAGTGACATGGTCTCTAATGAAGTGATGTCTTATTTCAATGTGCTTAGTTCTAGAGTGTTGGATGGGATTTTTAGTGAGACAAATAGCACTAGTATTGTCACACTTGATAGGAATGGTACCAACTTCAATTCCATAATCAAAAAGTTGTTGTTTCATCCATAAAACTTGTGCATAACAACTACCAGCTGAAATGTATTCGGCTTCAATGGTAGATAATGCAACACAATTTTGTTTCTTTAAAAACCAAGAAATCAACATATTTCCAAGGAATTTACAAGTACCAGAGGTGCTTTTCCTATCTAATTTGCATTCTCCATAATCCGCATCAGAAAAAGCATGCAAGCTAAAGCTAGAGTCTCTAGGATACCAAAGTCCTAAACTAGGAGTGTCCTTAAGGTATCTAAAGATTCTCTTAACAGCTAGTAAATGTGATTCCTTAAGGCATGATTGAAATCTAGCACATAAGCAAACACTAAACATAATGTCCGGTCTACTTGCAGTTAGATAAAGTAGAGATCCAATCATTGACCTATATAATTTAACATCTACAGATTTACCTCCTTCATCTAAGTCATGCTTTGTTGAAGAGCTCATTGGAGTGTCATGAGGTTTGCCATTTTCCAGTTCAAACTTCTTGAGCATATCTTTGACGTACTTAGCTTGATTGATGAAGATGCCATCTTTTCATTTCTTGATTTGGAGTCCCAAGAAAAATGAGAGCTCCCCCATCATGCTCATTTCAAATTCACTTTGCATTAGCTTGGAAAATTCTTGGCAAAGAATATCATTAGTAGAACCAAATATTATATCATCAACATAAATTTGAACTACTAATAAATCTTTACCTTTTTGCTTTAAAAATAATGTAGTGTCAACCTTCCTTTTTCAATTAAAAAATTTGAAAATCTTTCATACCAAGCTCTTGGAGCTTGTTTTAAACCATAAAGTGCTTTTGTCAATTTAAGAACATGATCCAGAAATTTTGAATCTTCAAAACCTGGAGGTTGTTCCACATACACTTCTTCTTTTATAAAACCATTTAAAAATGCACTTTTAACATCCATTTGATATAATTTAAATTCATGAAAACATACAAATGCTAGTAACATTCTGATTGCTTCCATCCTAGCTACGGGAGCGTATGTTTCATCATAGTCTATGCCCTCTTCTTGAGTATACCCTTGAGCAACAAGTCTAGCCTTGTTTCTCACTATATTACCACTCACATCAAGCTTATTCCTAAATACTCATCTAGTACCTACAGTAGATTTATTACTAGGCCTTTCAACTAATGTCCATACTTTACTTCTCTCAAATTGATTTAATTCTTCTTGTATATCCATAATCCAATGTTCATCTTTTAATGTTTCTTTAATATTCTTAGGCTCTATGCATGAAATAAATGCAATATAATTACAAATATTTCTAAGAGAAGATCGAGTTGTTACCCCTTTGGATGGATCACCTATAATCTCACCATCCTTGACATAGTTGTACTCTCTTGGATAAGATACTTCCCTTTCTTCAATGGTTGGATTATCAAGAGGATCATGAGTTACCTCATCTTTTGTTTCTTCCTTTGATGATGGTTCTTCAACGTCATGTCTAACTTCATTTGTATTTATAATACATACATCATCATTCACACAAGAATCCTTCATCGGAAGGGGATTATTATCGAAAACAACATATATAGACTCTTCTACAACTAAAGTTCTTTTATTAAATACTTGATAAGCTTTAGAATTTAATGAATAACCCAGAAAAATTCCTTCATCACTTTTAGCATCAAATTTGCCAAGGTTCTCTTTACTGTTGTTTAAAACAAAACATTTACATCCAACATGATGAAAATAACTAATGTTGGGCTTTTTATTTTTGAAAATTTCATATGGAGTTTTCTTTAAAATTGGCCTAATCATTACTCGATTTATAACATAACAAGCGGTATTTGTGGATTCCGCCCAAAAATATTTTGGCAAATTATTTTCACAAAGCATGGTTCTAGCCATTTCTTCTAAAGTTCGATTTTTCCTCTCAACAACTCCATTTTGTTGAGGGGTTTTAGGTGCTGAAAAATTATGGCTAATACCATTAGAATTACAAAACTCAGTAAATCTAAGATTTTCAAATTCAGTACCATGATCACTCCTAACACTAGTTATAGAGTAACCTTTATCGTTTTGGATTACTTTTGAAAATGTGATGAATTTTTCTAATGCTTTATCTTTAGTACTTAAGAATAGAACCCAAGTATATCTAGAATAGTCATCTACCACGACAAATGCATATTATTTTCCACCCAAGCTAGTAGTCCTAGTTGGCCCAAAAAGATCTATATGGATCAATTATAATACTCTACTAGTTGATACGTCATTAATAGATTTAAAAGAAACTCACTTTTGTTTTCCTCTAGCACAAGCATAACAGATTTTATCATTATCAAATTTAAGCTTAGGCAACCCTCGAACTAAATCACCTTGAATTAGCCGTTGCAAAACACTCATACTAACATGTCCTAGTCTCCTATACCATAACCAACTATCATGTTCATCCTTAGCAACTAGGCACAAATTAGTCATATCAATAGAATCTAAATGCACCATGTATATGTTTCCTATTCTATGACCAACAAGCATAATCCGATTAGATGCAATGTCAATGACTTTACAACCGTTAATATCAAACATGACATTGAATCCCTTATCACAAAATTGACTAATACTTAATAGATTATGCTTTAATCCATTCACATATAAAACATTCTTAATTTGTATGGAAGAGGTATTACCAATAGTACCAATACCTTCAATGTGACCTTTTGAATTATCACCAAAATTCACTTCTCCTCCATTTTTGGTGTTAAGCTCAATGAACCGGTTTTTGTCTCCGGTCATGTGTCTTAAGCATCCACTATCAAGGTACCATGAATTTGGATTTGTTTACCGTGCCTTGTAGCAATGCTCCTTTTCCTACAAGCATAGATTAATTTCTAATTTTTGGTACCCAAATTCTTTTGGGTCCATATTCATTAGTTTCCAAAATCCTAGTCCCCTTAGGTATCCATTTGTGTAGGATATCCTTATCTTTAGTAGTAATGAGCTCTTTAGGAACCCATATACTTCTAACGATATTTCCATTAGAGATTCTTTGGGGACCTCTATGATTGTATTTTTTAAAACTTTTTCTAACAAAGTTGGATTTTGAATTTTCTCCATGTTCAAAACTTTTTGTTCAAACTTTATTAAAAGAAGTTTTAAGATCATCAATTTTCTTTTGATGATCATCATTGACCTTTGAAAGTAAATTTTGCACATCCAAAATTTTCTTTTCAAACTCTTCTAGTTTGATTTGCAAATCTTTGATTTTACTTTCAAGATCGTTGTTGGTTTTGGATATGAGTTTATTTTTATTTTTTAATTTTGAAACATCATTTTTATATTTTAAAAACAATTTCTCATAATCCATAGCCAACCCATTATATTCCTCTAATAACTCATTATAGGATAAATCATCAAAATCAGATGAGTTAGAGGTTACCTTAGAATCTTCCCCAAATTCCATCAAGCACAAGTTTGCTACTTCTTGTTCCTCTTCATCAGAACCTTCTTCATCGCTCCATGTAGCCACATGAGCCTTGTGATTATTCTTTGATTGACCCTTTCTCTTCAGTTGTGGGCAATCATATTTGACATGCCCCGGTTTTTTGCATTCATAGCAAATGATCGGGTCCTTCTCTTTTGGTTCATTTTTGATGCCTTTATTTCGTTTGAATTTTCTTTCTCGGTAAGGTCTCATCATTTTTCTAAACCGTTTGGCAAACAATGTCATTTCCTCGTCATCGTCATCTTCATCCGAATCACTCTCATTTTTTTGTGGATTTGAGAGCAACTCTAATGTTTTTCTTCTTCTCCTTCTCCTTTGGTGTCTCTTCAATCTTATCAAGGTCCACCTCATCTTCAAGCATCATTTCATGAGTCAGGAGTGAACCGATTAGCTCTTCAAGAGTTAAGGATGTTAGATCCTTAGACTCGATGATTACCGTCTTCTTTGATTGCCACGATTTTGGGAGGGAGTAGACTAACTTCCTCACAAGCTTTTTATTTGAAATGATCTCTCCATATGATTTGAGACCATTGACAATCGTTGAGAATCTATCCGTCATAGCTTTGATATCTTCATTTGGTTTCATCCTGAAATTTTCATAGCTATGCGTTAGAATACTAATTTTAGATTTCTTTACCTCATCGGTACCTTCATGAGTGACTTGAAGTTTGTCCCATATTTCTTTGGCGGTTGTACAAGATGAAACTCTTCTGTATTCATCTGGTCCAAGAGCACAAAATATGATATGGATGGCTTTGGAGTTGAGCTGGAACATTTTTGTCTCCCCTTCACTCCATAATCTTGGATGAGTGAGAGGCTTGAAGTATCCTTCTTCTACGACATTCCATGCTCCCATGTCACTTGCTTGAATGAAGTACATCATCCTATTTTTCCAATAGGCATAATTAGCCTCATTGAAGAAAGGAGGCTTGTTGACGGGCATCGAATCGAGACCGGAGTCGAAGTTTGAAGTAGAGGCCATTGATGACTTTGATTATCGATATAACTCTTCCCAAATCGACTCAAGAGGCGATTAAACCTTCAAATGAATTAGGCTCTGATGCTAATTGTTGAGTTAATCGATTGACGAAATCGACCAAGAGGGGGTGAATTGGAAATAAAAATTTTGGTGGAAGCTTTTGCAGAAAATTGAAAGAAATTGCATAGTGATTTAGAGTGGTTCGACTTTCTCAACCAAAGTCTACGTCCACTACCTTAGCTATCCACACTAAGGATTTCCCACAAATTCACTAATTTGTCTTTCTTTTGAGGACAAAGAGTAACCTTACAAACCCTCAAGAATTATACCCCAAATTCTTGAGAACACTCTCTCCCAAAGAGAACAATACAAATTTGCAAACTTACAAGGAAATCCTCATAAGGTAGATTGTTTGCACAATTATAGAATAAAGAAAAGAACACTCAAGAATGAATACAATTGAGCACAATAAGTGTTCTTGAAAGCAAAATGAATATTGAATGAAAAATAGGCTTGAAATGCTCAAACTTGAGGTTTGATGCTTTCTCTTTGATTTTCTCTTGATTATAGTTGCTTGATGTTTCTTGTTATAGATCAATGGCTTCTAAGCTTGCTTAAATACACCTTGAATCACTTCTGAATGTTGGGGATCATTAATGAAGATAATATAGCCGTTTTAGTGTGAAATCAATTAATAAAACTGTTTGGAGCGTAGGGGGAATCGGTATCCCTCATATGGAATCGGTTCCCTAATTATAAAATTCAAATATTTCGACCGTTGAACAGTGGGGGGAATCGGTTCCCTCCGAGCATACTGGAATTCTCGGAGCCAAACTATTCAGGGGGAATCGGTTCCTCTGAGCAATCTGGAAATTTTGGCTTTGAAATGGTTCGAAATACTTTGTAAAATTATTTTGAAATTGTTTTAAGATTAAAACTTAATTTTACACTTGAGTAAGGATTAAAAATGATTTTTGAAAGATTTAGAGTAATGTTTTGATATTCGAATAATTATATCGAATATACTTAGAAAACCTTATTGCACAATCTTAAAATTCAGTTAACTTAATTTGTTATATCGAAATATCAAAATGTTTTCAACACCGGAATTGCTTTACGCTTAGAATCTACATAAATGTACATTTTAAGGCAATTATTAGATACCTACACCTTGTAATTGGATACTAGCAACTTAACCGAACTCATTAAACCAATAAACACTTTTTTTCCTTTAGGGGGGAATCGGTTCCCTACTGTGGGGGAATCGGTTCCCCCATCACATTCTGGAATTTCTAGTTCGATTGAGGGGGTATCGATTCCCATTGAATAGGTACCTATTCCCTTAGCCCAGAAATCATGTTTTGAGCTCGAAAATCACTTCATTTTCAGCTCCACACTTCCTATTTCACTTTCTTTAATATTCTTAACTCATATATACATACTTAAACTAATTTATACCCATTTATTTCATCTTAAACCTCAAAATTCTATTCTCCATATAGAAATCAATAATCACACCAAATTTTCCATGTTACTCAAACTTAATTCTAACACTTCTAGCTTCTTATTCTCATAGATGACAAGTCAAATTCATCCTCTAAATTCATTTAAACCTTCTTATTCAAAATTTCACTTAAAAACTCCAATCTTTGATCTATATTATCTTTTTCATCTTATGGTTTTAAGATAACTTAAGCTTTCCTTAAGCTTAAGTATCATCTTATGATTAAAACCCAAGCTTAATTTCAACTAAAACCCAACTAATAAGAAATCTCACCTTTGCTCTTGGCTTCCACACGTGAAGAAGAAAGGAGAAGAAGAGAACTCTGGAAACCGGAACCTTGCTCCCTTCATTTCCACGTGTTATATCCTATATAAAGGAGGAAGAAAAAATCTTTCTTGTGAAATTACTATTATACCATTCATCTAATCCAATAAGGAATTATTCATATCTAAATCATTGAACTTTCAACTATCCTACTTTTATCCCCAAATTCTAAAATTTTATCATTTAATCACTAACCCGGTATTGAGGATGTTACAAATCTCCCCTCTTTTTAAGAAAATTCATCCCCGAATTTTCATTGCACACTTATTGATAAGAACATTTCTCCTAATGTTCTTATGTTGTCTCATCTACTTACTCTATCCTTCCTTTGGTTCTTCGACTAACTTTTCCTATATTCATTCATTTACTGTCGCTTATCATATAACCAGTAGCATCAATTTTTATCGCTCAAAATTCATAACTCAATCAAATTCTTGAGCAATCTTTAATTGCCTTGCAATAATAACCAACTTTTATTCCAACATCACTTAATTTCTTCTTAAACTTCCTTAATACATATAAATCATTCTTTATTCCTCTGATTAAATCTGCTTGACCAAGAACCATAACCTTTATCACATCTGCTTCTTTAAACTTTATCCTTTCATTTCCTTATTCCATTATTCCTTTATTCAATAACAATCAAAATCTTCTTATACAAATCATATATTTTCTTTCATGCTCACATACTCTTTTCCTCTCACTTATGCTCATCTCAGATTACTGATCTTTATCATCTCTTCATAACTTTGATAATCAACACTCCTTGCACATATCTTATTCTTCGTAAAGTCCTTATTCAAATCACAATACACATATCCTTGACTTCCTTCAAACATAATAAGCTTTTTCTCTTTCACCACATCACCCTTACATAATCAAATCCATAACCATTTACAAATTTACGCCATACTCTGTTAGCTTATCCTGTCATCATCTTTAATCTTTTAACTACATTCTTCATCACTTAACTTTGTCAGTAACAGTTCTTTCAATCATATGCACTCTTTCCGGTCGAAACTAACTCAGTATTTATTTGTTTAACTTATTCAACTCATATTCTTACTCGTTCACAACACAATTTTTCCTGGGTTCAAACTCAGACATTACCCTTTCCTTTCTAAACTTAATTTCATATTCATTATTAACTCCTTATTTAATCTTCCAGTATCAAACTCTACTATTGAAACGTATCTGTCTTTCCTCAGATTTGATCATTTGATATGGAATACAACTAATTCCAACCAAGGTTGTATTTGAAACCCAAACTACCAGTTCTTTTAATCCTTCTGAACTCTCTCCTTAGAACTTTAACACTATAGCACTCCTTCCATTGGAGCACAATCCATTCACAACCACTTGCATATCTCATTTCCTTTACTTTAGCCTAACAGTAATTCCTTCAGTTTATCAAACTGCACTCTTATCCATACACGTTGCAATTCCCTTTGTTTCAAATTCATAACCTCTATCTCCATATATTTTATACACTTGTTACTGATGCACTTATTATTGAGCTCTTCAGCAAATACTCACCACATCATTTGATCTTTTAATTTTCTTATGATGACACTTATTCACCATATTCTATCGTATCCATGAAATAATAAGAATAATTCATATCACTTTTCCGATTCGAACCTGTGAAAAATTTCTATCATTATTCTAATATGATTTCAACTTTCTGAAATCAGTCTTTAATCTTATGAGGCACTTCCTGAGGTGTTCGCTCTTCCTCCTGCCTGGCCAGGGCAGGTGAATTGCTACTACCATCAGGTTCACCCCTCAATATCTTTGAAATTCTCCTAATCAGATTTCTACTATATTAAATTAATCTTATTCTATTAGCAAGACAACATACTCCTTACAATGTCAGATCAGAAAATTTTTCACTCTGTGTTGGTATGTACACATTTTATGACACTTTAGACTTCGGTTTACGCCGAGAATCGGCTAAACCTTAGCTCTGATACCATTAAATGTAACACCCCCAACCCGTACCCAACCTGGATACGAGTCTGAGGTGTCACATAGACTTTTCAAACTTTGACTATTGACAAAAATTCAAAGAAAATTTAAAACTTTAATTAAAGTAAAAGCAGTTTATTTACTTAACTTGACCACAATAACTAAAATTTGATCAGAGCATATTAACTCAATCCTTTAGTACATGCCAACTATATTCAAAATAACCAAAATCATTTAAATCGTCTATTTTATGATCTAAAATATGTAAGGGAGATGCTGACCTGACTTGCTCCTCTTAACTTTTCTTCTAGCTTTCCGGAACCTACGTGTGATACACTCGCACGCTAAGTCAATGACTTAGTGAGGCATAAAAACATAAAACCACTACTAATACATTCATGATCTATAATATTATATCATACAAAATCATACATTCTGTCATGCAATCACTATCCCCTTGTACACACACATCATTCACATATTCTTATCATATATCATTATAAGTAATCCAATTTAACACTTGATCTGGTACCTATTATATTAGTTTTGTCATATAATACGCATATCATTTCTCAAGGAAGCACACATCGCATCATATAATTCTTATAACAGGTTTCATAGCACAAAACATGTAAATCATATATAAGGGATTTATTATTATCTCTTTATTAGTCTTATTTTCGTTCTTTATCTTTTTGTCATATGTTCTTGTATCTATTCTTCTTAACCAACTATATACACATCATCATATCACATATATCACTTCACACCATAAAGATTACAAACAAAGCACATACTATTATGCAAGGTTCTTTTATATCATTTCCTTTATTAACCCATGTATACATGTGAGAACCATTGATATAAGAGTGCATAGAGGTTGTGCACTAATGCTATCACCACAGCTCATATAAATTGCACTGAAGTGCCGCGTAGAATTTTGCATCGAAGTGTCACGTAGAATTTTGTCCCGAAGGACCGCGTAGAATTTGTCTTGAAGGAGCACATAGAAATTCCTTAAGAATCATATACATATACCAAGGATCAAATATGTGTCTCAAAAGACCTCACAAATGTTCTAAAGAATATATATATATCTCGAAGGACCGCGTAGACCCTCGACTCTTGGCATGCCAACTATACCCCTAGCTCTCAAGACACATAACATGGGCATATTCTTTTATACTTATCATTTCACATAACACATAGTTCACTTTCACATATCACGTAGCTTATATTAACTTTTCGTATCATTTTACTTTTCTTGTCACGTTGCTTACATTCTATTATTATGACTTCTCATAATTACATATACACATAATCTTATAGTTCGTTCACATAGCTCATCATAAATTTTCATAAGATTACATCCATTCACGTAGTTCATTTCCATATAATTCACATGTACCTATTTTGTTTCTCATTTAATCACATAGTCTTATACTATTTCATATGACCTCATATATCACATCACATAGATACATACTCAAATACTCATAGTTATATAATACTTAAATTATTCCTATTTACATAATTCATGGTCATATAGCTTCTATCAAAAAGTCACTTATTTTATCTCTTATTCTCATATGTTCATATTTATCATATAACACATAACCTATGTCATATTTATAAACATGTATCTTGTATTCTATGTGCATATCATCACTTTATATCCAAATCTCCTAAGTGATATATTATTCTCAGTTCTTTTTATAGTTCAATCTTATATAGTTTTCCTCAATTCTCCATAAATCTTATAACTCTACTGCACAACTTCCCATAATTGATCATATCATTACTTACTTGTCTCATTCATGTTTCTATTATTTATATAACCTTTACACATGTTTACCTAATTCAGTTTCTCATACTTATCACATATGCAAATCTTCTAATAAATTATCATCAAAAGCTCCTATAACATCTTCCTATGGCTTCATAGATCTTTACCATATAATTTATCTTACATATCCCTATAACCAGTTCTATCAATATCTCCTAATATATATATATATATATATATATGTATACATATATATATATATATATATATATATATATATATATTATTGTTCTATAGGTCAATGCTATTTAACTTATCTCACTTTTTATTTAATCCCTTAAGTTGATTCTACCAATTCCATTATATCTAACTCAGGTAATTTATATCTTGTTCCATATTTCATAGTTATACTTCTACTCATACAATCATATTGGAAACAAACTTGTCGTAAGTCCAATTTCCATATACAATAGTATATTATAATAATACGCACTCACCTGGCCTCACTAGTCAATACCAATCTCTTATCTTTCCCTTGATCGATCTTACTTGCCAAATATTCTGGAATTGCTTTACGCTTAGAATCTACATAAATGTACATTTTAAGGCAATTATTAGATACCTACACCTTGTAATTGGATACTAGCAACTTAACCGAACTCATTAAACCAATAATCATTTTTTCCTTTAGGGGGAATCGATTCCCTACTGTGGGGGAATCGGTTCCCCCATGACATTCTAGAATTTCTGGTTTGGTTGACGGGGTATCGATTCCCATTGAATGGGTACCGATTCCCATTGAATGGGTACCGATTCCCCTAGCCCAGAAATCATGTTTTGAGCTCGAAAATCACTTCATTTTCAGCTCCACACTTCCTATTTCACTTCCTTTAATATTCTTAACTGATATATACATACTTAAACTAATTTATACCCATTTATTTCATCTTAAACCTCAAAATTTTATTCTCCATATAGAAATCAATAATCACACCAAATTTTCCATGTTACTCAAACTTAATTCTAACACTTCTAGCTTCTTGTTCTCATAGATGACAAGTCAAATTCATCCTCTAAATTCATTTAAACCTTCTTATTCAAAATTTCACTTAAAAACTCCAATCTTTGATCCATATTATCTTTTTCATCTTATAGTTTTAAGATAACTTAAGCTTTCCTTAAGCTTAAGTATCATCTTATGATTAAAACCCAAGCTTAATTTCAACTAAAAACCAACTAATAAGAAATCTCACCTTTGCTCTTGGCTTCCACACGTGAAGAAGAAAGGAGAAGAAGAGAACTCTGGAAACTGGAACCTTGCTCCCTTCATTTCCACGTGTTATATCCTATATAAAGGAGGAAGAAAAAATCTTTCTTATGAAATTACTATTATACCCTTCATCTAATCCAATAAGGAATTATTCATATCTAAATCATTGAACTTTCAACTATCCTACTTTTATCCCCAAATTCTAAAATTTTACCATTTAATCACTAACCCGGTATTGAGGATGTTACACAAATTCTTTTGGGTCCATATTCATTAGTTTCCAAAATCCTAGTCCCCTTAGGTATCCATTTGTGTAGGATATCCTTATCTTTAGTAGTAATGAGTTCTTTAGGAACCCATATAATTCTAACGATCTTTCCATTAGAGGTTCTTCGGGGACCTCTATGATTGTAGTTTTTAAAACTTTTTCTAACAAAGCTAGATTTTGAATTTTCTCCATTTTCAAAACGTTTTGTTCCAACTTTATTAAAAGAAGCTTTAAGATCATCGATTTTCTTTTGATGATCATCATTGACCTTTGAAAGTAAATTATGCAAATCAGAATTTTTCTTTTCAAACTCTTCTAGTTTGATTTGCACATTTATTATTTTACTTTCAAGATCATTGTTGGTCTTGGATATGAGATTATTTTCATTTTTAAATTTCGAAATATCATTTTTATATTTTAAAAATAGTTTCTCATAATCCGAAGTCAACCCATTATATTCCTCTAATAACTCATCATAAGATAAATCATTTAAATCAAATGAGTTAGAGGTTACCTGAGAATCTTCCCCGAATGCAATCAAGAACAAGTTTGCTTCTTCTTGTTCCTCTTTATCGGAACCTTCTTCATCGCTCTATGTAGCCACATGAGCCTTGTGCTTTTTCTTTGATTGACCCTTTTTCTTCAATTACGGGCAATCATATTTGGCATGCCCCGGCTTTTTGCATTCATAGCAAATGATCGGGTCATTCTCTTTTGGTTTATTTTTTAAGCCTTCATTTCGTTTGAATTTTCTTTCTCGGTTAGGCCTCATCATTTTTCTGAACCGTTTGGCAAACAATGCCATTTCCTCGTCATCGTCATCCGAATCACTCTCATCTTTTGTGGATTTGAGAGCAACTCCAATGTTTTTCTTCTTCTTCTTCTCCTTTGGTGTCTCGTCAATCTTATCGAGGTCCACCTCATCGTCAAGCATTATTTCATGAGTGATGAGGGAACCGATTAGCTCTTCAAGGGTTAAGGACTTTAGGTTCTTAGCCTCGATGATTGTCGTCTTCTTTGATTGCCACGATTTTGGAAGTGAGTAAACTAACTTCCTCACAAGCTTTTCGTTTGGAATGATCTCTCCATATGATTTGAGACAATTGACAATCGTTGAAAATCTTTCATCATAGCTTTGATATCTTCATTTGGTTTCATCCTGAAATTTTCATAGATATGTGTTAGAAGACTAATTTTAGATTCTTTTACCTCGTCGATGCCTTCATGAGTGACTTGTAGTTTATCCCATATTTCTTTGGCGATTGTACAAGATGAAACTCTTCCATATTCATCTGGTCCAAGAGCACAAAATATAATATGGATGGCTTTGGAGTTGAGCTGGAACATTCTTGTCTCTCTGTCACTCCACAATCTTGGATGAGTGAGAGGCTTGATATATCCGTATTCTACAATATTCCATCCTCCCATGTCACTTGCTTGAATGAAATACATCATCCTATTCTTCTAATAGGCATAGTTAGCTCCATTGAAGAAATGAGGCTTGTTGACGGGCATTGAATCGAGACCGGAGTTGAAGTTTGAAGTGGAGGCCATTGATGACTTGATTATCGATGTAACTCTTCCCGGATCTACTCAAGAGGCAATTAGACCTTCAAATGAGTCAAGCTCTGATATCAATTGTTGAGTTAATCGATCGATGGAATCGGCCAAGAGGGGGTGAATTGGAAATTAAAATTTTGGTTGAAGCTTTTGCAGAAAATTGAAAGTAATTGCACAACGATTTAGAGTGGTTCGACTTTCTCAACCAAAGTCTACGTCCACTACCTTAGCTATCCACACTAAGGAGTTTCCAACAAATTCACTAATTTGTTCTTTCTTTTGAGGCCAAAGAGATAACCTTACAACTCCCTCAAGAATATACCCCAATTCTTGAGAACACTCTTTCTCAAAGAGAAGATTACAAATTTGCAAACTTACAAGGAAATCCTCACAAGGTAGATTGTTTGCACAATTCTAGAACAAAGAAAGAACACTCAAGAATAATACAATTGAGCACAATAAGTGTTCTTGAAAGCAAAAAAAAGAATATTGAATGAAATAGGCTTGAAAATGCTCAAACTTGAGGTTTGATGCTTTCTCTTTGATTCTCTCTTGATTCTTGTTGATTGTTGTTTCTTGTTGTTGACCAATGGCTTCTAAGCTTGTTTAAATACTCCTTCAATTGATTTTGAACGTTGGGGATGATTATTGGAGTCAATGGAGTCGTTTTAGTGTGAAATCAATTAATAAAACAGCTTGAAGCGTGGGGGGAATCGGTACCCCCTCATAGGGAATCGGTTCCCTAAGTGTAAAATTCAAATATTTCGACCGTTACACAGGGGAGAATCTGTTCCCTCCGAGCATTATGTTTTTCTCGGAGCCAAACCATTCAGGGGGAATCGGTTCCCTTTGGACAATCTGAAATTTTTGGCTTTGAAACGGTTCAAAATACTTTGTAAAATTGTTTTGAAATTATTTTAAGATTAAAACTTAATTTTACACTTGAGTAAGGATTAAAAATGACATTTGAAAGATTTGGAGTAATATTTTGATATTCAAATAATTATATCGAATATACTTAGAAAATCTTTTGAAAAATCTTAAAATTCATTTAACTTAATTTGTTATATCGAAATATCAAAATGTTTTCAACAACCTTCTAGCCAACATTCTGTAAACATCCAAGAGTGGATTTGTTCATGTAGAAAATGAGAATTAACAAGTTATTTCATGTTAGCCTACTTATGCTGGTGGAAATATGTTCATGTTCATATTCATGATACTAACTAATTATTATTTCATGTAGGGATTCCATGTGTGTATACAATTTCTGTTATTTTGGCACTTTAAGAAAGATCAAAAAAATATGTTCACCATTGCTATTTTTTGTTGACCCAAAAGGTCATTTATTTCCAGTGAAGGGTGAGAAACAATGGACTTCTGAAGAAACATTGGAGCATATTCTGCTACATGTCTTTAGAAGACCTCCAGGAAGACCACACAAAAAGTGAAAAAGAGAGGTTGATGAACTAGTACATGTGCTTGGTACCGTGTCCAAGAAGGGTGTCAATCTTTCTTATAAAAAATATGAATGAAGTGGACATAATACTAGAACATGTAAAGAAAAGGTTGGTAGCAATACCAGAGCTCCAAATTTTCCAATAAGTGTTATCATGCATTTTAATTTGCTGCTTGGAAGAATGTCGTGTAATTATGAATTTTAATTTGATGCTCGGAAGAATATCTTGTTGTTATGCATTTTAATTTGTTGCTTGGAAGAATGTCTAGTTATTATGCATTTTAATTTGCTGCTTGGTCGAATGTGTTGTTATGTTGGGTGATTGGTACATATTAGTAGAGCTAGAATCAGCCCCAACAACTCAAGCTAGAGCCACCCAACAACTCTAACAACTCAATCTTCACAGGGTCATGTTGCTAGATGGATGGCTACCCTAACAACAAATCAGTCAAGAGCCACCTCAATAACAAGTGGAGATAGAATTTCCCTAAGGTCAACTCCAACAACAACTCAACCTTCACAAGGTTATGTTGTTAGATGGATGCCCACCCCCTCCATACATATGAGTCAGGAGAGTTGTGCCACCCAATCAACTCCAAGGATTGATCATCTTTGATTCTGTTGACACCAATATTTAGCACTTGGTTCATTTTTATGTGTTGACCAAACAAATTTTTTGTTCAACTTACTTTAGTATTTTGTTTGATTTACTTTTGTGGGTCACTATTTTAATGTTTTACAGACTATATGTGATGTATGGATTACATTCCAAAGTTAAAGATGTGATTATGTGTTGGTCAAACATTATGTGACGTATGAATTACATTCCAAACTTAAAGGATTTATGATATGAAGTATTTTTGTGTTCTTCAACTTTCTTAATTCATATTCTTGTTTACTGACATTATTACTTCACCGTTACATATTTCATATTCTTATTTAACAACAACAACTTAATATGAAAAGATATTTTTCATTACATATTTCGATTAATTTGCTTACAAAAATTGGTGATATAACATCAACCACGTCACCCTTCAAATTACAAAAAACCTAGGTAACAACCATCCCATTTGAAAAAGAAAATTTGAACTAGAAAACTATAAATGATAAGGCAAACAACTACTTCTCATAATGCACAAACAAACAGAATAAATGTGTTTTTTCTTAACCCTAAGCAAAAATAACATCATTTGAACTGCCCAAAACCATCTTAGAAGTTTTGTTTCTGAAAGTTGAATCTAATGGTTCATCATGTAAATATTCATCCATATTATGGATGGCTGTTCATCAAACAACTAAATTTCTCCAAGAATTGGAAAGAAAAAAAGAAGACGAAAAGAGCCGCCGGATTCCACATCTACGTTGCTGCAGCGGTAACCATAGGATCCGTATTGCAAATACTAGAAGAAGATTGGCATTTTCCCAAAAGTAATCACATAAAGTCGTAATCATCGACGTCATCGTAAGCGTTAACAACCAAATCATCATCTGGTTTGTCGACATGGAGCTGTTTCTTTTTCCCACCTGAAAATTAAAAATAGAACCACGGTTAGAGAATTGTCGTACTTAAAATTGATTACGAGCATAATACGATATATAATCAGAACAATTTGTTAAGAAGATGAATTAGACAAAAGCACGTAGCTTCTCTATACGGTACTATTATCGGGGCTCGAACACCTACATCAGGTGTTGGAAGTTCATTCTTACAAAGACCTTTGCAAAAGCAAATAGGGGTATCATGCAACATCATAGTGTCTCATGAACTTTTAGTTTTAATGTTTAAAATTATGGAAGGGAGTGGCATTTACCTATGTCGGAAGTAGCAATTACCCGATAATGAAACTAAGGAGAGGCATTTATCTAGCTAATACCTACCCTCACTATAAGCATAATGCTCAATTATACATGGAAGTAACTTTACGTAACTATCGTCGGATACGCTTTTCCTTAAAAAGAGTCAATTTCTTTTTCTCCCACAATTGATTTAAAATTCTCAATTAAGCGAAAATTTGACAGAAGAATATAACAGATGCCAGAAGAATGAAAGGAACATTGGATTGGTTACCTGTCTTCTTTTTAGTTGTCGCTTCTTTTTCTACTTTTAGCTTCTCATTCGCGATTGCTGTGACTGAGGACGCAATATCTTTGACATCAGCCGCTTTCAAATTAGTCAACGATAATCTCATCACGGCCTTGAGTAGGGCAATATAGTGGAAACTTTTCTGCATCAAAGGTTGTATTTAGGTGACATGAGAGCTTCGTCAACGCAGTCCCAATGAAGGAAAAGAAGGATGATTAAACTCACCTCATATGAACGAAGCTTGTGAGAAATAAGCTCGGCATACTCCATAAAGTCACTTTCAGATTTGGGAATAAAATTATCAAGAGTCTTATCATCACCTTTCTTGGAAAAAAGTTCAGCAGTTGACCTATAATCCGCTTCTTCCACAAGCCTACGAAAGAAAGCAAAATGTCAGACCAAGGAGCCTTACGCATAATAAACAGTATGCGAAGAGGTGGAGAAAAAACAGTACGACTTCGGCTAATTTAGAAAACAAACTACATCAAAACAGTGAACAAATTCAAGTTATAGGAATCACATTTTGCTTCAATATCCACCCTAACCTAATGACCAAGGAAAGACCTCATTGTCGTAACAATGGAAGTTGAAAAATTCTAATTTTCTACCTTTGTTGACGAAGTTTCTCGGCCTCTGGATCAAGGGGCTCTTCCTTGGCTGCTTCAATAGTTTTCCCTTTCTTTTCCGTAGCTTTTACTGCACCCTTTTTGGGGGCCTTCTCTTCTGGAGCTTTTGCAACAGGCTGACGATACCGATTAAGCAGACAATGAGTAAACGCAAATAATCTTTATTCCATTATCAGATATACAACACAAATACCTATTGTATTGAATAGAATGTTCACAGGAAGCAGCTAAGTTACGAGACGCATAGTAAACATTTATGCTAACGAGTTCATAACAATAGGTACTATACAGAAACACTATTATAATGCCAGTTTCCCAACTATTGTTGTAAGTGACACCATTATCAAAAGGGATGGAGGTTTAGAAGACAATATAACATCTTTAGGAGACATTCCATCTACTTGAATTACCAAATCTAAGTTCTAAAACAGGTTGCTAATCCAAGATTAGATAATATTTATCCATCCAACAATGCCTGGAGATACATATATCAAAATCAAATCCGGATCAATCCAAAAAGAAGTAATAACTTTCAGAATAAAACAAGCATATCCACACACACCATGTTAAATAATCCAAGGAGAACCATCATACCTGGGGAGGTTCTGGTTCATCTTCATCCTCCCATGATTCCTTGACATCGGAATCATCGATATCTTCATCATCCCATTTGCTTTTAGGCATCGCCTTTGTAGGGATAGACGGAATATCTTCCTCTACAAGAATAGCATACAATTTTGCAAGCCAAAAAAAAGGTTAAAGAAAACAAAATCACAAGCAGCTGATCAAAACAGAAAGAATCACAGAATGCAATAAGTTCTTCAACAAAGGTTCGAAATAGACCATAGTTCTAGCACTTAAATTTCTCTATTTCGCCTGGAAACACCAGCGCCAATTTCCCAATAAATTTTTACTTAAAGCAATCAGTTTTGAAAGATCAAAACTCAACCTCGTTAAAACCAAAAGCAAAAAAAATAAAAATAAAAGCCCTAAATTTCAATAAACCCAATCAATTTTTGCCTCTTAACAAGAAAGGGAAAATAAATCTTTCAACATTCAATTTCATAAACAATGAAAGAGACAAAAGGAAATAAAATCACTTGTGAATCAATACCCTGCCTATAAACAACAAATTTGGGCCAAAAGAAACGTACCCCAATCTTCCATCTCCACTTGTCGAAATTCCACGGATCGAAGAACAACCCTGAACACCAAAAAAATAAAAATATAGTCTTTTAGATTAAAAAAAACAAAATTTAACAGAAAAAACCCAAGAAGAAATGTACATGCCTTTAAAATAACTATAGTTGTTTGAAGTTGAGGGGGTTTACGTGTAAATCCCTTTTTTCTTCTCAGTTCAGATCAGATGCCGGAGAATCTACTTAAGGAAGATGAATTGTTTTAGGGTTTCCTTTTTTCTTTTATCAATTTTAATTTAACGCATTCTGTTTTATAATAGAGGAAAATCCCAACTCGAATACAAAATCTTGGGCTCGTTAATTAGGGTGAATTACCTAAATGCCCTTCAACGAGTTTGTAAAATCATTGGTCTTTTCTCAAAAAAAAAAAAGGGTAAAGTATTTTTTCATCACTCAACTTTGATCATATTTCTAATTTAATTACTAAATTCTAAAAAATTAAAATATGATCTTTCAACTTTTGAATTGCTATGTTCTTATCGGAAAATAATTTAAGTGCGAGAAAAGATGCAAAATATTACCTTTAATCTGAAATTATAGAGTTGTATATCACGTTAACACAATGTTAATACGATAACGTCTTGATCTTTATGCCTTTATGTAGCATTCAAAAATCTAATTAAACTCAAATTAGATTTTATTATATATATATATATATATATATATATATGTATTATTTTAAATTAGATTTATATTTTAAAAGGGTTTGATATAATTACAATAATCATATTTCTTTTACATATAAAAATTTATTTTAATTAAATCTTATTAGATAAATATACATTTTAAAAGAATTTTATAGTTACAATAATTATATCTCTTTTAAATAAATATATATATATAACAAAATTTATAATTATAATAATTATAAAAATTTTATTTCAGTTAAAGATATTATTGTATCAAATACATATACCTTACATATATCTAATTGTCTTTCTGATTTATTATTGTCTTATACCCTCACCTAGTTCACTTGTATAGATAGGTGTTTGCAATTACCCTAAATATGTTGCACACTTGAGTTTGATGAAGCCAATTGATAACGTATCATTAGGGATGGGCATGGTACCCGAACCCGACTCGATCGGGTAGGATTTTTTTTTAAAAAAAAATCGAATTCGGGTCGGGTTTTTTGATGTGATGTTCGGGTCGGTTCGTGTTTAGGGTGAAAAATATCCAGCCCGACCCGAAAAAACATATAATTTTACCTTATATATTTAAGAATAATTACAATAATACCCCTTTATATATTATTATTCTTAATTAAATCATTATTTTTATTGAATAAAAATATTTTTTATTATTTCGGGTCGGGTTAGGTCGGATTTTTAAGTTATATATTAGGTCGGGTGAAAATTTGCTTTGGTCGAGTCGGGACGGGTCTCGGGTGGAGGACTCCTTGTTCTCGGGTAGGGTTGGTGGACAAAAAATCCGACCCAACCCGACCCATGCTCATCCCTACGTATCATCGCATTTTATTATTATGTTAGTGTTGATAGTACTTAAACTCATAATTTAAATATATATTGTTTGGTTGGGTTCTTTTTAACACTTTTCCTATATAGTTTTATTTTTATTATTCGACGACTAATTTTTGTTTTTCGGTAATTTTAGATAGAATGATTGATTAGTATAATTATTTTTACTAATTTTTAAGTAAAACTAGTTGTATTTTCTTTTAAAAGAAAACATACATTTTGTTCTTTATATTAAGCTTTTATATGTTTCTTGTCGAAGGTCACAAACCAGAATAAATATTGCAAGTCTTCTTTAGTGATTTCCACACTAAATTGAAAGTCCTCGTGCTTTTAGGAACGTTGAAGTCATTCAAGAACTCATCACTAGAGGTGACGAGTTCGGTCAAAAAATATTTTTAATGGTTTCATGTCCGTGAGATAATATTATAATATATTCTCAAAGACTCGTCATTTCAAGAATTTTTGACAGAATTCGTCATCTCGACGTGACGGGTTTATGTTTCAATATAGCATTTTTCGTAAATTGCAAAATAAAATCACTTGGAGTTATAGGATTGAAGCCGATTTGTCCATGAATAAACTCGAGAAAATCACTTACGAGACGAAGTTAGAGACCTCTAAGTTGGGGGATATATATGCAAGACTACTAGTAAGTGTTAGGTATATTGTTAAGATTAGTTCGTAACATTTGTTGTGAACATTTTGATTTTTATTTTATTATTAGAGTATTTTAATTTTTAACGTTTTAATATTTGATTGAAATAACATTTACTATATGAAAATCGTTAATTGTAAAATGATAAACTCATGCAAATAATTTAGCCTGCAATAATTGGTTAGTACACATAACAAAGGTACATACTGGCAGAGGGATATACTAACGGTTAAAAATGTACATTTACTGACAGATCACTATTACCGACTATCAAAATTTGTCAGTATTCATGTTACCAAAAGATTCTGTCTCCGCTGATAATTATTCTTTAAAGTAATATTTTAATTACATATATTTGGAAAAGTAAATATTTTAACTCGGATTATTAAATTTATTATTTTTGAGATAAATTATTTTTTTCACTCGAAAACATAATGTGTTAAAATTTTAATTTTAAAATAAATAAATTATTAATAATATTAGTATTTATGTGTTAATTTTTTTAGAATATGGTATAAGGTTTACATGTATTTAAGGTTCAAGTTTAAATTTGAGTTTGAACTTCAACTGAGTTAAGGTTAAGATTTTTTAGATCCCAAGCTTTTTTTTTGGATTTTCTTGAGCTTCAATTTATAATTTCAAATTTGAATCGAGCTTGAAAATTTTAGGCTCACGAATTTTCGAGCCGAATCAAACTTTATTTTAAAATTTTCTAATTGAGTCAAACTCAACAATACTCAAACTTATATAAACTCGTTTACAACCCTACTAAAAACACTCCATGAAACACCTCTATAATTCATTTTTGTGTTTCAATCTTATTAGCAATTTCATCCAACAACCTATAGGATAATAGATTTTTTTCAAGCCTTTTATATGTCCTACATCTCAAGCAATTTGAATTGTTTTTCATGCATCTCCAATTTGATGATTTCAATGACAACAATTTTCAAGATATCATCTTTGTAACTGTATAAAAATCCTTCTGAAATAGGATTATAATGATAAAATCATTATCTTCTCGAGTTCAATCAATAAATCGTACATATGAAAACCTTTTCTTACCATCCATTATTTTTTATGTTTCATAACAGAGAACATTTTCATCATTTGAAGTG
Source organism: Hibiscus syriacus (assembly GCF_006381635.1). Lineage (NCBI taxonomy): Eukaryota > Viridiplantae > Streptophyta > Magnoliopsida > Malvales > Malvaceae > Hibiscus > Hibiscus syriacus. The sequence continues at coordinate 129,926 of NW_024062648.1, read as the reverse complement.
TGTACAATATTTTTTATAAATTTAAATTTTTAGATAAATTCCAATAATCATTCATCGAATGACCTTTCTTGTCACAATTATAACACTTTAAATTCTTTTTACTTTTCAACTTTAAAATACCATTGTTTCTATCACAATTTTTTTTATTATTTCTCTATTTTATATGGATAGTGTCCAACACCTTCGACGAATAAATAATATCTAACTTACTTTCTTATAATGGAAGAACTACTTTTTATTGAAAATTAACATAGAATATAAATGTATCAGAGTCCATAATGATAATACATGTGTCTTTAGACTAATGTTCCTACTCGAACCTATTAGAAGAATAAAGTCTCGAAGACTCAAAGCATACTTAGACGGTAAGTGTAATGTAAGTGAATTCTTAAAAGGTTCTATTGTTTCTCCTTTTGATGTTTTAGATTCGACGTTGATTTTTTTTTTTTTTGAAAAGAAGGGGATGATACATGCACCACAAGGCTCACATCAAAGGAAGATGAATTGACTCTTCCAATTAATCCACATGTAAAAGCCTTAGAAAAGAATAGCAGAATATTAACAGATGTGTGACGACTTTTTGAATAAGATCCAGGCGTTATTTTGTCGACATGTCTTTTGGAGTTATGATCGGTTGTCTCTTATCTTTCCAATAGTTCTTGAATCACATCAATATGATAGCGGGAACTCTAGATATGTCCATCTTAGTGAAGACAACACATGTAGAAATTCCTGTACGGGATTAATATGTGATTTCGTAAATATTACAATTTTTTAATATTTTTTATTAATTATTTGTAATATAATTTAATATAGGATGATACATTATCATTTAATATTATATTTATTATTTTATTAGTAATTAAGATAGAGTTAAAACATTATTTTTAATTTATTATTATTTTATTAGGAATTAGGATAATATTATATTATTACTTTTATTATTATTTTAGTCATTAGTCATACTACAACAATGACTCCTTGTAACACCCTTAGATCGATACGGGTGACCCGATATGTCACATTAGGGCCACCGGAGCGTCACACAGTAAATATCCAGGAGAAATTAATTTTTTTGTTAAAACATATAAAATCATAAAAAAATTATAAATAAAATATAAGTTCCAAAACCATTCATATATTACAATAGAAATAAATCATACAAGTTTCAGACTTAGTATAAAAATCAAAAGTGACCTATATGCCCCCATATTTGCACTGGTATCGTACTCTACAAGTCAAGCTGAAGGAACTCCTAAACTGATGTCGTTAACTGCACTGGATCGAATCTTTAAACTTGAAATGGTGAATAAAAGGGTGACCTTTGGAAAGTTCAGTAATACAAAACTACCAGATGATGCTGAAGGATAAGCATATAAACGACAAGCATAAACAAATTCTTATTGATTCCAGCATCTACAGAGTTTTCGAGATAAACTGAGGTTCCACTGATATTTCTTCAGGTAACAGACAAGAAACTTATAGTTTAGAGGAAATGTTCAGAATACCAGGTTCAGGAGATTGAAATAGACGTCTAATATGTTCCCTTAAAACCATAATAAAATGTAATCATAATTTAAAAATAGTAGTAGTTATTTTAGTAAAACATGTTTTTAAAATCACTGTAGTACCCTCCATCCGAATACTCCATATAAAATTCCCCAGGATATCATCAATAAGGACTTACCCTAGACCCCTAGGATCTAGGAGTTTAATATTGTTGAAAATATTTTGATGTTTCGATATAGCAAATTAAGTATAAATAAATTTTAAAATTTTACAAATCATTTTCAAAAGTATATTTGATTCAATTGTTCAAATATAACTCCAAGTTTTTCAAAGTTTAATTTCAATCCTTAATTAAGTGTAAAATTATGTTTTAATCTCAAAATATTTTTAAAACAAATATTACAAAGTATTTCGAGCCTTAATCGAGCAAAAAATTATTTTTAATTGAAGGGATTCACGGAAAAACCAGAATGCTCAGATGGTACCGGTACCCCCTGGATGGTACCGATACCCCCATGGTAAATTTGGCTCTGAGAAAAACAGAATGCTCAGATAGTACCGATACCCCCAGTCATTTAACGGTCAAAATATTTGAATTTTACACTGCAGTTATTGATACCCTATGGAATGGTACTGATACCATACGCTCCCAGCAGACAATTTTTAGTGGATTTTCACACTACAACAGCTCCAACATCACCCAAATGGTTCCCAACGGCTAGAATCATCTCAAGGTGTATTTAAACAAGTTCTAAAGCCATTAATCAACAAGAGATCATTGAGAAACAAGAGAAAAAGCATCAAACACCAAGTTTGTGCAATTCAAGCCAATTTCACTTCAATATTCATCTTTGCTTTCAAGAACACAATTTGTGCTCATTTGTAATCATCTTTGAGTGTTCTTTTCTTGTTCTAGAATTGTGCAAACACTTTGCCTTGTGAGGAATTTCTGTAAGTTTGCAAAATTTGTATATTTCTCTTTGGGAGAGAGTTTTCTCAAGAATTTGGGGTATAATTATTGAGGGAGTTGTAAGGTTACCCTTTGTCCTCAAAAGAAAGACAAATTAGTGAATTTGTAGAAAATCCTTAGTGTGGATAGCTAAGGTAGTGGACGTAGACTTTGGTTGAGAAAGTCGAACCACTCTAAATCGATGTGCAAATATTTTTCATTTTTTGCAAAAGCTTCCACCGAAATTTTTATTGCCAATTCACTGCCCCTCATGGCTGATTCCTCGATCGATTAACTCAATAATTGGTATCAGAGCCTCACTCATTTGAAGGTTTAATCACCTCTTGAGTCGATTCAGGAAGAGTTAGATCGATAATAAAGTCATCAATGGCCTCCACTTCAAACTCCGACTTCGGTCTTGATTCATTACACGTCAACAAGCCTCATTTCTTCAATGGAGCTAATTATGCTTATTGAAAGAATAGAATGATGTACTTCATTCAAGCAAGTGACATGGGAGCATGAAATATCATAGAAGACGGATATATCAAACCTTCCACTCATCCAAGATTATGGAGTGAAAGAGAGACAAGAATGTTCCATATCAACTCCAAAGCTATCCATATTATTTTGTGTGCTCTTGGACCGGATGAATACGAGAGAGTTTCATCTTGTACAACCACCAAGGAGATATGGGATAAACTACAAGTCACTCATGAAGGCACAAACGAGGTAAAAGAATCTAAAATTAGTCTTCTAACTCATAGCTATGAAAATTTCAGGATGAAACCGGATGAAGATATCAAAGCTATGACGGATAGATTCTACACGATTGTCAATGGTCTTAAATCATATGGAGAAATCATTCCAAATGACAAGTTTGTGAGGAAGTTAGTTTACTCTCTTCCAAAAGCTTGGCAATCAAAGAAGACGGAGATCATCGAGAAAAAAAAGTTAAAATCTTTAACACTCGATGAGCTTATTGGTTCTCTCCTCACGCATGAAATGGTGCTTAAAGAATAAGAAGACCTCGAGAAAAGAGACGAGCCAAAGAAGGAGACAGAAAAGAAGAAGAACGTAGGAGTTGCTCTCAAATACACAAGAGATGAGAGTGAATCGGATGAAGATGACGATGACGAGGAGATGACATTATTTGCCAAACGGTTCAGAAAATTAATGAGGCCCAACCGAGGAAGAAAAATCAAACGAAATGAAGGCTTCAAGAATGAACCAAAAGAGAAGGACCTGATCATTTGCTACGAATGCAAAAAGCTAGGGCATGTCAAATATGATTGCCCACAATTGAAGAAGAATGGTCAATCAAAGAATAAGCACAAGGCTCATGTGGCTATATGGAGCAATGAAGAAGGTTCCGATGAAGAGAAACAATAAGTTGTAAACTTGTGCTTAATGGTCATCGGGAAAAACTCTAAGGTAACCTCTAACTCATTTGACTTAGATGATTTATCTTATGATGAGTTATTAGAGGATTATATTGGGTTGCCTTCAGATTATAAGACTTTATTTTCAAAATATAAAAATGATATTTCAAAATTGAAAAATAAAAATAGTCTTATGTCTAAAATCAACAATGATCTTGAAAGTAAGATCAAAGAATTACAAATCAAATTAGATGAATTTGAAAAGAAAACACCGATTTGCATAACTTACTTTCAAGAATAAATGACGATCATCAAAAGAAAATTGATGATCTTAAAGCTTCTTTTAATAAAGTTGATCCAAAACGTTTTGAAAATGGAGAAAGTTAAAAAATCAACTTTGTTAGAAAAAGTTTTAAAAGCTACAATCATAGAGGTCCCCAAAGAACCTCAAATGGTAAAATCATTAGAAGTACATGGGTTCCTAAAGGACTCATCACTACTAAAGATAAGGATATCCTACACAAATGGATACCTAAGGGGACTAGGATTTTGGAAACTAATGAATATGAACCCAAAAGAATTTGGGTACCAAAAATCAAAATTTAATCTATGTTTGTAGGAAAAAGAGCATTGCTACAAGGCACGGGAAACAAATTCAAACTCATGGTACCTTGATAGTGGATGCTCAAGACACATGACCGGAGACAAGAGCCGATTCATGAGAGGTGATAATTCAAAAGGTCACATTGAAGGTATAGGTACTATAGGTAATACTTCTTCCATACAAATTAAAAATGTATTATATGTGAATGGATTAAAGCATAATCTATTGAGTATTAGTCAATTATGCGAGAAGGGATTCAATGTCATGTTTGAGACTACTGGTTGTAAAGTTGTTGACATTGCATCTAATCGGAATCTGCTTGTTGGTCATAGAATAGGAAACATATACATGGTGCATTTAGATTCTATAGATATGACTAATTTATGCCTAGTTGCTAAGAACGAGCATGATAGTTGGTTAATGGCATATGAGACTAGGACATGCTAGTATGAGTGTTTTACAATGACTAATTCAAGGAGATTTAGTTCGAGGGTTACCTAAACTAAAATTTGATAATGATAAAATTTGTGATGCTTGTGCTAAAAGAAAACAAAAGCGAGTTTCTTTTAAATCCATTAATAATGTATCAACTAGTAGAGTTTTACAATTGATCCATTTAGATCTTTTTGGGCCATCTAGGACCACTAGCTTGAGTGGAAAACAATATACATTTGTATTGGTAGATAACTATTCTAGATATACTTGGGTTCTATTCTTAAGTATTAAAGATGAAGCATTAGAAAAATTCATCACGTTTTCAAAAGTAATCCAAAACGAAAAAGGTTACTCCATAACTAGTGTTAGGAGTGATCATGGCACTGAATTTGAAAATCTTGGATTTACTGAGTTTTGTAATTCTAATGGTATTAGCCATAATTTTTCAGCACCTAGAACCCCTCAACAAAATGGAGTTGTTGAGAGGAAAAATTGAACTTTAGAAGAAATGGCTAGAACTATGCTTTGTGAAAACAATTTGCCAAAATATTTTTGGGCGGAAGCCACAAATACCGCTTGTTACGTCATTAATGGAGTAATGATTAGACCTATTTTGATGAAAACTCCATATGAACTTTTCAAAAATAAAAAGCCTAACATTAGCTATTTTCATCCTTTTGGATGTAAATGTTTTATTTTAAACAACGGTAAAGAAAATCTTGGCAAATTTGATGCTAAAAATGATGAAGGAAATTTTTTGGGTTATTTCTTAAATTCTAAGGCTTATCGGATATTTAATAAAAGAAATTTAGTTGTAGAAGAGTCTTTACATGTTGTTTTCGATGATAATCTCCTTCCGATGAAGGATTCTTGTGTAAATGATGATGTAGGTATTGTAAACACAAATGACGTTAGACATAACTTTGGAGAACCATCATCAAAGGAATAAACGAAAGATGAGGAAACTCATGATGTTCTCGAGAATCCAACCATTGAAGAAAGAGAAGTTTCTTACCCAAGAGAGTACAACTATGTCAAGGATTGTGAGATAATAGGTTATCCATCCAAAGGGGTAACAACTCGATCTTGTCTTAGAAATATTTGTAATTATGTAGCATTTATCTCATGCATAGAGCCTAAGAATATTAAAGAAGCATTAAATGATGAGCATTGGATTATGGCTATGCAAGAAGAGTTAAATCAATTTGAGAGAAGTAAAGTATGGACATTAGTTGAAAGGCCTAATAATAAATCTACTGTAGGTACTAGATGGGTATTTAGGAATAAACTTGATGAAAGTGGTAATATAGTGAGAAACAAGGCTAGACTTGTTGCTCAAGGCTATACTCAAGAATAAGGCATTGATTATTGTTGAGTTAATCGAATGACGAAATTGGCCAAGAGGGGGGTGAATTGGCAATAAAAAAATTTTGTGGAAGCTTTTGCAGAAAATTGAAAATAATTGCACAGCGATTTACAGTGGTTCGACTTTCTCAAACAAAGTCTACGTCCACTACCTTAGCTATCCACACTAAGGATTTTCCAACAAATTCACTAATTTGTTCTTTCTTTTGAGGCCAAAGAGATAACCTTACAATTCCCTCAAGAGTATACCCCAACTCTTAAGAACACTCTTTTCTCAAAGAGAAGATTACAAATTTGCAAACTTACAAGAAAACCTCACAAGGTAAAATGTTTGCACAATTCTAGAACAAAGAAAAGAACACTCAAAGATGAATACAATTGAGCACAAAAAGTGTTCTTGAAAGCAAAATGAATATTGAATGAAAATAGGCTTGAAATGCTCAAACTTGAGGTTTGATGCTTTCTCTTTGATTCTCTCTTGATTCTAGTTGCTTGATGTTTCTTGTTTTTGATCAATGGCTTCTAAGCTTGCTTAAATACACCTTGGATCACTTCTGAACGTTGGGGATGATTAGAGAAGATATTATAGCCGTTTTAGTGTGAAAACATTTAGTAAAACAGCTTGGAGCGTGGGGGGAATCGGTACCCCCTATGGGGAATCGGTTCCCTAAGTGTAAAATTCAAATATTTCGACCGTTATACAAGGGGGGGAATCGGTACCCCCTGGGGGGGAATCGGTTCCCTCCGAGCATACTGGAATTCTCGGAGGCAAACCATTCATGGGGGAATCGGTACCCCCTTGGGGGGGAATCGGTTCCCTCTGAGCAATCTGGAATTTTTGGCTTTGAAATGGTTCGAAATACTTTGTAAAATTATTTTGAAATTGTTTTATGATTAAAACTTAATTTTACACTTAAGTAAGGATTAAAAATGATTTTTGAAATATTTGGAGTAATGTTTTGATATTCGAATAGTTATATCGAATATACTTAGAAAATCATTTGGAAAATCTTAAAATCCATTTAACTTAATTTGTTATATCGAAATATCAAAATGTTTCAACAATTATGATGAAACATATGCTCCCGTAGCTAGGATTGAAGCAATTAGAATGTTATTAGCATTTGCATGTTTTCATGAATTTAAATTATATCAAATGGATGTTAAAAGTGCATTTTTAAATGGTTTTATAAAAGAAGAAGTGTATGTGGAACAACCTCCTAGTTTTGAAGATTCAAAATTTCCATATTATGTTTTTAAATTGACAAAAGCATTTTATGGTTTAAAACAAGCTCCTAGAGCTTCGTATAAAAGATTGTCAAACTTTTTAATTGAAAAAGGTTTTTCAAAAGGGAATGTTGACACTACATTGTTTTTAAAGCATAAAGGTAAAGATTTATTAGTAGTTCAAATTTATGTTGATGATATAATTTTTTGTTCTATTAATGATGTTCTTTGCTAATAATTTTCTAAGCTAATGCAGAGTGAATTCTAGATGAGCATGATGGGGGAGCTTTCATTTTTCTTGGGACTCCAAATCAAGCAAAGAAAAGATGGCATCCTCATCGATCAAGTTAAGTACGTCAAGGATATGCTCAAGAAGTTTGGACTGGAAAATGGGAAACCTCATGCCACTCTAATGATGTAACACCCCCAACCCGTATCCGACCCGAATACGAGTTCGAAGTGTCACATTGACTTTTCAAACATTTATTCGTATAAAATAGTGAGTAATTTAAAAACTTTGATAACATTTAAATTATTTCAAAACGTTTACAACAGATATCAGAGTTCATACCATTTATATCTTTAGACTACATGCCAACTACACTCTGTAAACAGTACATACATTTTCTGATCTAACATTTGGTAAGGAGAACTGACCTGTCTTGCTCCGCATTACTCTATATTCTTCTCGAAACCTACGTGTGAAACAATCACACGCTAAGTCGTTGACTTAGTGAGGCAATAATTAAACATATAACAATAAATTCATGAACGTGCATTCATACCATTGAATCATGACATTTCAATATGCATGTATCTATTGCATGATAACAATATATATAATCATGTCCTACACACACGCAACATATCTTCTTGTATTACTTTCACTTTTTGTTTGTCTTCCAATTGCATTGCCCGTGTATATTATTATCTTTATCAACATCATTATAATTCAAGCAACACATGACATATCACCATAAGGATATACATCACATATATCTTATACATTACATTCCATGTTATCTCTTATTAGCCCATGTGCACTTGTGAGAACTGTAGATATGTGAGTCTATTGAGGTTGTGCACCACTATGCTGTCACCACAGCTCATATAAATGTCCCGAAGGACCTATCCAGAGGTCACAAAGACCCCGGTAACTATCCAGAGGTCATAAAGATCCTCGGTAACTGTCCAGAGGTCATAAAGATCCTCGGTAAACTGTCCATATGTTCCTTAGAACATAGGTATACTGTCCATATGTCTCGAAAGACATAGGTAAAACTGTCCATATGTTCCGTAAAACATAGGTAAACCCTCGACTCTTGGCATGCCAACTATACCCCTAGCTCTCATGACACATAACATGGGCGTTATCATTTATTTCATTTCAAATATTCACATAAACTTGTAATTCACTTTCCCATATCACGTATCACATAGCTTCTTTTCATATTATCACATAGTCACGTAGTTCACTTACACGTAGATCATTTCCATATAATTCACATGTCACGTATATCATGTTTTCATATAATTCTATCATTTCTCACCCAATCACATTTATTCATGTAAACATACTTATCATATCTTATTCACATAAGATCATATACTTCATATAATATATAGAAACACCTAGAACACTTTCACGTAGCTTATAGTCGTAGGTCCTATCTCATAACATATACTTGTTTTCACATATATATATATTTCATATCATTTCTTATACCATCACATAATTCATTTAACATACATAACATATCATGTAACGTTATAATAGAAATACCTATAAGTCATATCACTTAGAGCACATATACTTATAGTCACATTGCTTATATCTTACTCTTACGCCTTCTCTTAGATATATATATATCCTCACGATTTATCCTAATATAAAATCATATAGCACTCTTATAATTCATATTCATATTCATCTATAGAAGACTTATAAACACATCTCACTTCTATTACTTCTTTATATATATAATCTAATCTGTTTACTTAAATCAATTTCATATAACTCCTCTAATCTTCTCATATAACTTCATAACCTTTCTTAGGTAATTACTTATACTTTTATCATCTAACACATAAAAGAACAGATCAATCCATATAATCAAGCATACATACATGCATATTCCACTCATGCCTTTAATCATGAATTCATGTGTAACACTTTAGGAAATAGACTCATCACAAGTCTTATTCCCATCGCACATCGTATACTATTGAATATGCACTCACCTGGCCTCACTAGTAAATTCCAATCTCTTATATTTCCCCTTGATCGATCTTACTTGCCAAACGTTCCGGAATTGCTTTATGCGTAGAATCTACATACATGTACATTTTGAGGCAATCATTAGATACCTACACCTTGTAATTGGATACTAGCAACTTAAACGAACTTATTAAACCCATATTCCCAATTTTCCTTTAGGGGGAATCGGTTCCCCCCTATGGGGGTATCGGTTCCCCCATGACATACTGGAAATTCTTGTTCGTTTGAAGGGGTATCGGTTCCCCTTGAATGGGTACCGATTCCCCTTGCCCAGAAATCATATTTTGAGCTCGAAAATCCTTCATTTTCAGCTCAACACATCATACTTCATTCCCTTTAATATTCCTAACTTTCATACACATACTTAAACTCATTTCTACTCCATAATCACTTCTTTAAACTCAAAATTCTATCATCCATATAAGATTCAAAAATCATACCAAATTTTCAATATATTCTAAATACAATTCTAACACTTCTATCTTCTTATTCTCATAGATGACAAGTCAAATTCAACTTTCAATTCTCAATATAAACTTTATTTCGATATTTCATTCAAAAACTCCAAATCTTTAAATCCTCATAAACTCTTCATTTTGTTGTTTTAAAGCAAATTAATCCTTCCTTAATCTTATTTAGCATCTAATAATCAAAACTAAACTTAAATTTCAGCACATAATCAGCTCAAGAGAAAACTCACCTTTGCTTGGCTTCACACGTGAAGAAGAGAAAATGAAAAAGAAAAGAGAGAAGAGATTTCTGGAAAAATCTCCCATCCTTATCCATATATATATATATCATTTAATTATAATTTTCAAGTCAAATGACCATTTAACCCTTAATTTCCTTTAATAATTACTAATTAACCTTCATCATATATATCCAATAATCATTGAACTATTTCATTCTTATACTTTAGTCACCAAATTCTGAAACTTTACAATTTGGTCACTAACCCGGTATTACGGATGTTACAAATCTCCCCTCCTTTTAAAGAAAATCCGTCCTCGAATTTTCACTGGACATATTGATAGAAACATATCTTCTAAAGTTCTCATGTTGCTTCATTTAATTAATCTTTCTTGTCATCATCAGAACTTACTTTTCAATCCTTTAGTTTTCCAACTATCTTTTTCGTTTATACATTCATCTCATCACTCTATATCATAAATCCATCTATTTCTTCAAAACTCTCTAATTACCTTATAACCATACCAAACTTGTATTTCGTCATCATTTGACCAAAACACAACTTTAAATCTTCTTCAATTGTGATTAAACATATACTTTAAGGAGTCAAACAATATTTTCACATCACCTTGCACACTTTTCGTGTTTCTATATCAAACTTATCATTTACACTTCCATACGAATCCTCACTTCATTCACTATATCACCTTTACGTAATCAAAATATACAACTATATCCAATATAATTTCATCACAAAATATTGTTAGTCAACGCTAACTCTTTCATTCTAAAGTACAAATCCTTATCATCTCCACACTCTTTCTTATATACTATACTATCCCTTTGTTTCAAATTCATAACTCTGATTTCATTCATATAATGTTACTTATCATGTAGACAGTAACATCAATTCTTATCACTCAACATCAAAAATCAATTAATTGATTTCTTTCCTCATTTTCTAATTAATTTACCGCAATCCAAACTTTTACTCATTCTTTCATCCTTGTCTGTATTACGATACACATAATCTCTTTATATAACCTTACATACTTTTCTTACTTATATATCAAAATTATCATCTACATCCCCTATAACCTTTATCGCATTTGATCCTTTAACTCAATCCCTGTTTATTTCTTTATTCCATTCTTCCTTTATTTATTCCTTATACACAAATCATATCTTTCCTTTCATGTTCACATACTCTTGTCTTATCACATATATTCATCTCTGTGTAACAATCTTCATTGCATCCTCATAACTTTGATATCAACCTTACTTATACAGAACCTCATTCTTATCATCTATTGTACTTGTATTTCCTTCAAACATACAAATCTTTATCTTCTTCACCACAACACCTTACAATGATCAAACTATACAACTGTATTCAAATCCTCTTCATATTTGGTTATCATAACCTGTCAATATATTATAATTCCATTTCATTTTCATCACATACTCTTGTTAGCCAATCCTAACTATTTCCATCTAGAATACAAACTCTTTTACAAACAATAACCGCGTCACTTGATCTTTTAACATCCTTATGGTGACACTCGTTCACCATATTCCATCTTATCCACATAATAACAAACTTCTCAATTTAATTTCTCCACTATGGAGAAATGAACATCTTCTAGCATTATCTTCATATCATTTATCCAAAGGTCTGTAACAACGGAACCTTTCTCAACTTCACCCTTGAACTCGGGTGCACTTAACTCTATTCGATACATTCATTCTATGAGTTAACAAAGTATACAATTAAAAACACATCGGAATATCATTCAACATCATGAATCATCCTCTAATCTTATACAGACATTCCCTGAGGTTTTCGCTCTTCTCCCTGCCTGGCCAGGGCAGGTGAATGCTATTACTCTCAGGTATATCGCCTTGTGCTTCACTTTGGAAGCTCTCATATATTCATGTGCTCATATCCTTACTTTTATTACATATCACGTGTACATATGATCATCCAATTCATATCATATAACGTATGTTATTTGTATATGTTCACATATCATCTATCATATTATATAAACATATATATATATATCTCATAACTCATTCTCAGTATTCACTTATCTTATATCACATAACAATTTAACTCTATTAACAAGACAACACACTCCTTACCCTATCAGATCAGAAATTTTTCACTCTATGTTGGCATGTACACATTTTATTACACTTTGGACTTCGGTTTATGCCGAGAATCGGCTAAACCTTAGCTCTGATACCATTAAATGTAACACCCCCAACCCGTATCCGACCCGAATACGAGTTCGAAGTGTCACATTGACTTTTCAAACATTTATTCGTATAAAATAGTGAGTAATTTAAAAACTTTGATAACATTTAAATTATTTCAAAACGTTTACAACAGATATCAGAGTTCATACCATTTATATCTTTAGACTACATGCCAACTACACTCTGTAAACAGTACATACATTTTTTGATCTGACATTTGGTAAGGAGAACTGACCTGTCTTGCTCCGCATTACTCTATATTCTTCTCGAAACCTACGTGTGAAACAATCACACGCTAAGTCGTTGACTTAGTGAGGCAATAATTAAACATATAACAATAAATTCATGAACGTGCATTCATACCATTGAATCATGACATTTCAATATGCATGTATCTATTGCATGATAACAATATATATAATCATGTCCTACACACACGCAACATATCTTCTTGTATTACTTTCACTTTTCGTTTGTCTTCCAATTGCATTGCCCGTGTATATTATTATCTTTATCAACATCATTATAATTCAAGCAACACATGACATATCACCATAAGGATATACATCACATATATCTTATACATTACATTCCATGTTATCTCTTATTAGCCCATGTGCACTTGTGAGAACTGTAGATATGTGAGTCTATTGAGGTTGTGCACCACTATGCTGTCACCACAGCTCATATAAATGTCCCGAAGGACCTATCCAGAGGTCACAAAGACCCCGGTAACTATCCAGAGGTCATAAAGATCCTCGGTAACTGTCCAGAGGTCATAAAGATCCTCGGTAAACTGTCCATATGTTCCTTAGAACATAGGTATACTGTCCATATGTCTCGAAAGACATAGGTAAAACTGTCCATATGTTCCGTAAAACATAGGTAAACCCTCGACTCTTGGCATGCCAACTATACCCCTAGCTCTCATGACACATAACATGGGCGTTATCATTTATTTCATTTCAAATATTCACATAAACTTGTAATTCACTTTCCCATATCACGTATCACATAGCTTCTTTTCATATTATCACATAGTCACGTAGTTCACTTACACGTAGATCATTTCCATATAATTCACATGTCACGTATATCATGTTTTCATAATTCTATCATTTCTCACCCAATCACATTTATTCATGTAAACATACTTATCATATCTTATTCACATAAGATCATATACTTCATATAATATATAGAAACACCTAGAACACTTTCACGTAGCTTATATAGTCGTAGGTCCTATCTCATAACATATACTTGTTTTCACATATATATATTTCATATCATTTCTTATACCATCACATAATTCATTTAACATACATAACATATCATGTAACGTTATAATAGAAATACCTATAAGTCATATCACTTAGAGCACATATACTTATAGTCACATTGCTTATATCTTACTCTTACGCCTTCTCTTAGATATATATATATCCTCACGATTTATCCTAATATAAATCATATAGCACTCTTATAATTCATATTCATATTCATCTATAGCAGACTTATAAACACATCTCACTTCTATTACTTCTTTTATATATATAATCTAATATGTTTACTTAAATCAATTTCATATAACTCCTCTAATCTTCTCATATAACTTCATAACCTTTCTTAGGTAATTACTTATACTTTTATCATCTAACACATAAAAGAACATATCAATCCATATAATCAAGCATACATACATGCATATTCCACTCATGCCTTTAATCATGAATTCATGTGTAACACTTTAGGAAATAGACTCATCGCAAGTCTTATTCCCATCGCACATCGTATACTATTGAATATGCACTCACCTGGCCTCACTAGTAAATTCCAATCTCTTATATTTCCCCTTGATCGATCTTACTTGCCAAACGTTCCGGAATTGCTTTATGCGTAGAATCTACATACATGTACATTTTGAGGCAATCATTAGATACCTACACCTTGTAATTGGATACTAGCAACTTAAACGAACTTATTAAACCCATATTCCTAATTTTCCTTTAGGGGGAATCGGTTCCCCCCTATGGGGGTATCGGTTCCCCCATGACATACTGGAAATTCTTGTTCGTTTGAAGGGGTATCGGTTCCCCTTGAATGGGTACCGATTCCCCTTGCCCAGAAATCATATTTTGAGCTCGAAAATCCTTCATTTTCAGCTCAACACATCATACTTCATTCCCTTTAATATTCCTAACTTTCATACACATACTTAAACTCATTTCTACTCCATAATCACTTCTTTAAACTCAAAATTCTATCATCCATATAAGATTCAAAAATCATACCAAATTTTCAATATATTCTAAATACAATTCTAACACTTCTATCTTCTTATTCTCATAGATGACAAGTCAAATTCAACTTTCAATTCTCAATATAAACTTTATTTCGATATTTCATTCAAAAACTCCAAATCTTTAAATCCTCATAAACTCTTCATTTTGTTGTTTTAAAGCAAATTAATCCTTCCTTAATCTTATTTAGCATCTAATAATCAAAAATAAACTTAAATTTCAGCACATAATCAGCTCAAGAGAAAACTCACCTTTGCTTGGCTTCACACGTGAAGAAGAGAAAATGAAAAAGAAAAGAGAGAAGAGATTTCTGGAAAAATCTCCCATCCTTATCCATATATATATATATCATTTAATTATAATTTTCAAGTCAAATGACCATTTAACCCTTAATTTCCTTTAATAATTACTAATTAACCTTCATCATATATATCCAATAATCATTGAACTATTTCATTCTTATACTTTAGTCACCAAATTCTGAAACTTTACAATTTGGTCACTAACCCGGTATTACGGATGTTACAAATGAGCTCATCAACAAAGCTTAATAAAGATGAAGGAGGTAAATGTATGGATGTTAAATTATATAGGTCAATGATTGACTCTTTTCTTTATCTAACCACAAGTAGACCAGACATTATATTTAGTGTTTGCTTATGTGCTAGATTTCAATCATGCCCTAAGGAATCACATTTACTAGCTGTAAAAAGAATCTTTAGATACCTTAAGGACACTCCTAGTTTAAGACTTTGGTATCCTAGAGACTCTAGCTTTAGCCTACATGCCTTCTCTGATGTGGATTATGGAGGATGCAAAATAGATAGGAAAAGCACATCCAGTACTTGCCAATTTCTAGGAAATATGCTAATTTCATAGTTTTCAAAGAAACAAAATTATGTTGCATTATCTACCACTGAAGCGGAATACATTTCAGCTGGTAGTTGTTGTGCACAAGTTTTATAGATAAAACAACAACTTTTAGATTATGGAATTAAAGTAGGTACCATACCTATCAAGTGTGACAATACTAGTGCTATTTTTCTCACTAAAAATCCCATCCAATACTCTAGAACTAAACATATTGAAATTAGACATCATTTCATTAGAGATCATGTCGCTAAATAATATATAGTTCTAGAATATGTTGATACTTTTGCATCAATTAGCGGATATTTTTACAAAACCTTTAGATAAAGAAAGATTTTGGACACTTAGGAGAGAATTAGGTTTAACCAACCTACCTTGACTTAGTGTTTAAAATAATTTTAGCACTTTTAATTAGAAATGAAAATGCTTATAAAAATAATATTTTTGATTGCATTTTTTACTATTAGTTAGGGGAGTTTATGATTCTTAGTAAAAAATTAATTATATGTTCAAATAAGTTTTAAGGATAGATTCGATTGATTGAACATTGTTAATTTTTGTGATATGAGATTGTCAATACCACTAGAGCAAATTAATTTAGCAATTTAGGTGTTTAAAATACATATTTTTTAATTTTTTGCGTGCTAGGTATCGATACCCCTTAGCGTTGGTACCGATACCATCCTAGAATGGGTACCGATACCATCCATGGGTTCTGGTTTTTAACACCTAGAACCTCATTTTTCTACAAAACCCTCTCTCTCTAAACTCTCACGCCGTTCACTCTCTATCTCACCCCTAATATCTACATTGCTTGAAATCAACAGTTTCAAGTCGGATTTCACTCAAATTTCAACTCCTAAACCTGCTATCATCATTAATTTCGTGCAAACATCATCAAAATCCACTCAATCTTCATCTTTCAAGGTAATTTTTCT
Organism: Hibiscus syriacus; assembly: GCF_006381635.1. Taxonomy (NCBI): domain Eukaryota; kingdom Viridiplantae; phylum Streptophyta; class Magnoliopsida; order Malvales; family Malvaceae; genus Hibiscus; species Hibiscus syriacus. Next base: position 113,114 of record NW_024062648.1, on the reverse strand, counting down.
AAAAAAATCTATTTTATTGATTTTTTAAACTTAGGACTAGTTTTGATTAGTTCTAGGTTGAAATAGTGATCGGGCTTTGATTATATAATGCTTCTAAACTAGATTCTACAACTAATTTCATCAAAAACACAGGATTTGATCAAATTTTGTTATTTTTTGAAATAAAAAAATGATTTTCAAATTGTTGTGTTTTGATTTAATTATGTTATATTTGAAAACTATATATATATATATATATATTAATTTTTCAAACATTGTTTTCAAACATAGTTTTCAAAATATGCCCATTGGGATTATATTAGAGAATCTTGATATATTGAGGACTCATTTGAGTTTTGGAAATTGATTATATTGCATACATATGTTTTTAAGATTGCAGGTTATTCTTCTGATTTCTTAATCATGTCTCATAAACGCCCTAGGACATCCTCTAGTTGTTCAAACCGACCACCAAGTCCACCATAAAACCCACATCCTATTCAACAAGTTCCAAATCCCGATGAACCCGAAATGACTATTCACAATTCGTGCTTTAACAAACCTGGTCGTAGACAAAATCTCTTCTTTAGGTATTCTCAGTATTTTGAGTCATACAAAATTCGGGAAGAACGTATTCCTTCTCTTCGAGCTATGGATGCAATAAACTTTAGATATCTTCCTACTCTTCAAGAATGAAAATTTGATAAACTTTTTTATCTCGAACCAGTAGTTTACCAACAACTCGTTCGAATTTTCTATTCAAATGTCGTTTGTATTCAAAATCGAGCTAAAACTGAGACAATAGGAATTTGATCCTATCTTCTAGGTAGATTCATCCATATTAACTCGGCCTACATTGCTAATGCATTTGGATTAGATAATGACGGCTTATATAATGAAAAGGAAACAATAGGTTCTCCTTACAAGGTTAGGTCTAGTGCGAGTGCGTTAGACCACCAAGATCGTTTTCTTCATCTGATGATCTCTTGGTGATTTAGACCATCCGGAGGCAAATACTCCACTTTTCGAGCCTTAGACCTTTGGTGGATACATTGTATCCAAAATAATAGGAAAATTAACCTACCTCAGATTATATTTGTCGAACTCGTTGAAACCGTAAACCTTGTCCCTAATAAAAAGCTTTGTGAAACTCTAGTTTACGGTTGTCTTCTGAGTAACTTGTTTATCAAAGCCGAGCTTAGAGTACAGCTTGATGTAGCCTTCCCTCTCAAAAACCAAATTAACTTGACTTCTTTAAAGAAATCGGGATGGAAAAAGGATACAAAAACAAATCAATGGGTTCGCTCAGTCGAGAAAACTCCTGGAGCTAGTTCCTCACAAGCTCCACCGGCACCGACTGCGGACGATGATCCCGAGCTTCAACAACTAATGCAAGATATTGACGAAGTCGTACCCGACGATACCCGACGGATCAAATGCCTCCATATTTTCAATCTTTTATGGAGACATTCGACTTACGGTATGCATCCATGGATTCACAGTTTACATTCATAGAGTCCCATTTATCTTCTATGGGAGCTCAACAATTGGAAATCCTCCGGGAGATGCACGCGAACAACGAAAGAATGAACGAACGAATCAATGCGCTCACATATGAGATGGCCGCTATGCGAGCTCATTTTCCTCCTCCCGATCCTCCTACTGATGCTTGAACCTTGCTTTGCTTTAGTTTTCTTGAATGAAACTTAGAACTTATTGTTTTTAACATTTTGAATGTTTTGAATTTGTTTTGGATGTTTGAATTTTTATTTATATATATGTTTGATTTATGTTTTACATCATTTACATACAAATATGACCAATTTCCATTACAAATTATGAATATTGAATTATGGAACTAATGTCTAACATTTCTCTTGATTGTGATCTTAGCATCTTAAGCTCTATTTTTGAATATTATTGGCTTTTTGACTTTAAAATGTTTTTACCTTGTTTAAAAAAGTTTTTAGAGCCTTTTTGATTTAACAAAAAGGGAGAGAAGTGCTATAGTAAGGGGATAATTTTACAAAATTGATTTCAAAAATGTTTTGTCAAAGAAAATCTTAAAATTATTCAAATGTTTTGTTATATCAAAAAGAATGAGATTGTTGAAAACATTTTGATGTTTCGATATAACAAATTAAGTATAAATAAATTTTAAGATTTTACAAATCATTTTCAAAAGTATATTCGATTCAATTGTTCGAATATAACTCCAAATTTTTCAAAGTTTAATTTCAATTCTTACTTAAAGTGTAAAATTATGTTTTAATCTCAAAATATTTTTAAAACAAATATTACAAAGTATTTCGAGCCAAAAATTATTTTTAATTCAAGGGATTCACGGAAAAATCAGAATGCTCGGATGGTACTGGTACCCCTGGATGGTATCGATACCCCATGGCAAATTTGGCTCCGAGAAAAACAGAATGTTCGAATAACACCGATACCCCTGGATGGTATCGATACCCCCAGTCATTTAATGGTTAAAATATTTGAATTTTACACTGCAGTTATCGATACCCCGTGTCGAGCTCCTCCAAGGAGACGGTGGCGTCTGAAGTATCAAGAAGGTCACGTTTGCTCAAGGTAATTAAGTGTTCGACATGGTTATGTTCGACATAGTTATCTTACTAGGCTGATAAAAAATGAAGGGTGGGGATCGGATTACTCGAAGCACAAGGTTGATGAAATAGACCGAGACAATTTATCATACGCTTACACCGTGTTCGAAGGCGACGTCTTGAGGAACATACGAAGGTCACGTTTGCTCAAGGTAATTAAGTGTTCGACATGGTTATGTTCGACATAGTTATCTTACTAGGCTGATAAAAAATGAAGGGTGGGGATCGGATTACTCGAAGCACAAGGTTGATGAAATAGACCGAGACAATTTATCATACGCTTACACCGTGTTCGAAGGCGACGTCTTGAGGAACATATACGAGAAAATCAGGTTCGAGACCAAGTTCTTCGGAGCACCGGATGAACGATTTGTAAGATGACAGCCAAGTTCTCTACCATTGGCGATGTCGAGATCAATGAAGAACAAATCAAGGCCGATACCGAGAAGCGAGTCGGAGCTTTCAAGGTTGTTGCAGATTATGTTTTGGCAAATCCAGGTTCCTAAAACTATAAGTAGCTTCAATGGTGTGCATTCATGTGTTTTTTTAAGCAAAAAGTTGTATTTCATTGTGTAGTAAGGGAGATTCAATCTGGAAGTATATATAATTATAATGATTTTAGAGTTAAACCTGATATATAGCTAACACACAGAAGATTACATAAACTGGTGTATAAAGCAAACTAAGAATTAACGGCCCTGCAATTCTTCCTAATCTCTCCATTAGACCCTGTAAGTGGACTGATGTTCCCCATCTTGATCATGGAGTTGACGAAGTCATTTAAGAAAAGCTTCGAATCTTGGCTGTATCTTTCGACTAGGCTTTTCGTCGTCGAAGCCGCCAAATCACTCGAATACAGAATCTGATCCGAGCCTAACAGACCCTTCCCATTGACCAAGTTCTTGAAATAATGGTTGTCGAATAGATCAGTCGAGTTCCGATCGAGAGCGGTGAATCTGTTCCTGTCGCCATTAGCCGGACAGAAGCTTTGCAGATCGGCTAACATGCTCATTTCGATCGTACTGTCGGGTGCACCGGTTCCAGAGAAGTTGAATAACCTGTTGTCGAAGGTGGAACACTTTGCTAATCCAATGGTATGGGCACCTGAAAACAAAAATGTATATTAAGTTCAAATATTTATCGTAATTGATCGTAACATTTCGGTTCGACGTTGGTCATAGTAGGTTACCTGATAATGAAACTACATCAGTTATGTTGAGGCCAACATTGGTGTACTTTTGAATGATTTGATCCAGGGCCTCGAATGGAGAAGGAAGTGCTGCATTCGCTTGTGCCGCGCTAGAAACCGTTCCGTCTCTCCGTCCTAATAAAACTTTCCATGTCGGTCCTCCGCTCTGACGACAATTAATTTCCGATTAAGTAAAAGAAAAGGAATCAATTTGGCTTGAAGTGTGTGTGTGTGTCAACTTACTAATAGAACAGAGTCACGAGAAGCGATGGCTAATATATCAGCGCACGATACAACTCCACTGCACGTGTTCTCTACGGCTGTTTTTATCGCATCAACAACTTCGAATCCTCTTGCTGAGTTCACGTTAGCGGCCGAAAACTTCTCGGTAGTATTGTCTCCGTCCAACAAAACCGAAGCATCACAACCCTGTGAAAAAACAAGGCCTAATTGTTTAATAATCACATTATCGGTTCATAATTAAGAAAAGGTGCTGCATTTTGCTCACATTCACAAAGCAGTCATGGAAATGAAGCCGGAGGAGAGACGCCGCCATTCGCATCTCCGTCTTGATCGCACTTTGAACTTGTCTCCGCACGATTGAAGGAAGAGTCGGACATGTTTTCGAATAGAAATCGGTGGTCAGTTGGGACCTTACACTTGAACAAAGCAGCAAGCTAATCATAAGCATCAGTACTAAGTGGTGGTGTGATGTATGGCGGCTTCTCAGTGCTGCTAGTGCTCACAAAGATGCAGTGAACTTGGTATATATGTATTTGCGTAAACTGAGAGATTAACCCATTTAGTATTGCAAACATTGCAGATATATCCAAGAATCGTGCGTTAATGGTTATCAGATGATCAGATAGCACACAAGGATAGACCGAGGGAGTGTTAGGGGCGGTCGTATTCCGAATTTTTAATATACTTCTTAAAAATTCATACCTCTTATAAAATTCTGTGTTCGGTATCTCCACTCACATATATACTAATGTATGCTTCGCTTTGCATGCAGCAAGTTTCTGTATTAGTGAAAAATCAATAAAGAAGCAGCAAAGTGGTAACTTTCTGGTAGCACTAGGGCGCATGCATGCATTAAAATGGTTGGGACTTTATCTTCCACGAGGATTAGCAATGAGAGAGTGGATTCATATGTGCACGTCGTTGATTTTTCTAATAATGGCAGCAGGTGAGTTGGTTTGCCATATCCTTTAGTGTACCAATTAGAGTTGTAGCTTGACGTTGATGGTGGTTGACCTTATTAGTGCTGTTTAGTCATTAAGCAAACAGGTTATAGTTTAAGATTATTTTTGGCGTATTCATTCGAAATGGAGATTGATTTTGGGTTCGTTGATACATTGAAGAAGATGATGTTTACCAATACTTTGAGCTTAAAATAAGCAAGTTTTATTCGAAATGGACTACCCCAAATCTGTTTAACTTAGGATTAACTATACGGATGGTCACTTATGTTTTGTGTTTTGTCCACTTTTAGTCACCGATTTCAAAAAACATAAAATATGGTCAATTTCGTTTTTATTTTTGAACAAGAAACATTTCATGGGATATATTAAACATGATCAAACAAGGTTCTTTGAGAATCAACGTCTTCGTCAATACATATCCTCTTTAAGAATCTAATTAAAGTATATTAAATCAATCATTTAGAATAAGAATTATATTCAAATAAAAAATATTAATATATAGATTACAATGTCAAACTAAAAGCTGCAAAAACAATCCAACAGTCCAAGCACTTGCATTCAAGGTTTTGATTGCTTAAAATATTAGTCTAGTAGAGTTCTTTTCATTTCAATCTTCTTTCTTGAGTCCCAACATATAATGCTTTCAAGATTCAATAATTTGTTCTTTTGTGGTAAGCTTGATAATGTGTATTGAAGAGATAAGTACAGAAACTCACTATAAATACTGCACTTATATCAGATACATACATCTGAAAACATTAAAAAAAATCCTCTGCAAAGTAATCAAACCCCCAATCCAGTAGAAATCATGGGTGTTTTCACTTACAAATCTGAGGTTATTACAGCAATCCCACCAGCCAAGATGTTTAAGGCTTGTATCCTTGATGGAGACAACCCATTCCCAAGGTTGTTCCTCGGGCTTTTAAGAGTGTCAAGTACGTTCAAGGCAACGGTGAGCCTGGTAGCATCAAGAAGGTCACCTTTGGGGAAGGTTACACCATTGATATTGCTTCTTACTTTGAATCATATATATGCATATATAGTTAGTTATAAGGGAAAAAAGGGTAAAAGTTGTGTTCTGAACATGCAGGAAGCCAATTCAAGTACATGAAACAGAAGGTCGAAGCATTAGACGAAGAAAATTTTGCGTATACTTACAGTGTGATCGAAGGCGATGCGCTGATGGACAAGCTCGAGAAAAATCACTTACGCGACGAAGCTAGAGGCCTCTCCAGATGGGGGATCCGTATGCAAGACTAGTAGTACATATTATACCATTGGTGACTTTGAGCTCAAGGAAGAGGGAATCAAGGCCGGAAAAGAGAAGGCATTGGGAATGTTCAAGGCCATTGAAGCCTATCTCCAGGCAAATCCAGATGCCTACTGAAATGAACATCAAGCAGCTGGCCTGTTGCGCTTCAAGTTTTTAGTTTTGCAGTTTGAGGTTCATATGAACTCAGACTGCTAATAAAGTGTCTAATTTGTTTACTGAATCTTGTTGTGTAAGTTATCCATTGAGAATAAACAGATCATTATCTTTCATTTTGAAGATTATAAAGAATCCAAATATATAAACTTACTCAGCAATTATTGAGTGGAATTTTATTTATTGAATCGAACAAAATAGCTTGAAAGCAAAGTGACAATCAATAGTAAGTTGCAAAGAATAATCTAATAGTCCAAGCACTTGAAGTCAAGGTTTTGCTTGCTTAAAATATTAGTCTATTAGATTCTCCAATTTTTTCTTTTATGGATTACAATGATGCTTTCTCTGCTAAAGTAAAAAGTTCAATTAACATCCATTGATGGTTACAGTGTTAAAATCTCCCTTTCTAGTATCATCTGCAAAAATTGTCAATCAAATCTCCCTTTCTAGTTTGATCATTTCCAATTATGGGTATTTTCACTTACGAATATGAGGTTATTACAGCAATCCCACCAGCCAAGATGTTCAAAGCTTGTATCCTTGATGGACAAAACCTTATCCCGAATATCGTTCCTGATTAGGCTTTTAAGAGTGTCGAGTTCATCCAAGGCGATGGTGAGACCGGTACCATCAAGAAGATTACCTTTGCAGAAGGCCAGTTCATTTATACAAACTTCGAATCATTTATATGTATAATATGGTGGAATGATGTGTTTCTCAACATGTAGGGAGCCGGTTCGATTATATGGTGGAAGAGGTAGAAGCATTAGACAAAGATGAGCTTGTGTAGTGTTACAGTGTGATTGAAGGGGGTGGTCTGATGAAAAAACTGGAGAAGATCACTTACAAATCTGTGTTCGAGGCGTCACTGGACGGGGGATCTGTTTGTAAGATCAGGTGTAGGTATCACACCATCGGTGACTTTGAGATCACAGAAGAAGGAACCAAGGCTGGCAAAGAAAAAGCCTTGGAAATACTCAAGGCTGTTGAAGCTCATCTCCTGGAAAATCCTTACCATTATTGAACATATCCCAATATTAATGTAAATTGCATCCTTTGTCAATCATATAATTAGATGTTGAATGCATTTTAGTTTATTATAGTTGATCTTCAAAATGAAAGATAATGATCTATATATTTATTCTCAATGGATATCTCACGCAACAAGATTCTGTAAATAAATTGGACTCTTTATTAGCAGTCTGAGTTCATATGAACAGCAAACTGCAAAACTAAAAACTTGAAGGCAAACAGGCCAACTGCTTGATGTTCATTTCAATGGATGCCATCTTAATACTAGAATTTTCAGTAGGCATCAGGATTTTCCTGGAGATAGGCTTCGATGGCCTTGAACATTCCCAATGCCTTTTCTTTGCCGGCCTTGATTCCCTCTTCCTTGAGCTCAAAGCCACCAATGGTATAATATGTACTACTAGTCTTGCATACGGATCCCCCATCTGGAGAGGCCTCTAGCTTCGTCGCGTAAGTGATTTTCTCGAGCTTGTCCATCAACGCATCGCCTTCGATCACACTGTAAGTATACGCAAAATTACCACAAAGAACAAATTATGATCTTGAAAAGCAATATATGTTGGAACTCAAGAAAGAATTGGAATGAAAAGAACTCTAATAGTATAATATTTTAAGCAAACAAGAATGCAAGTGCTTGGACTGTTAGATTGTTCTTGCAGGCGCAGCTTTTAGTTCGACTTTGTAATCATAATTATTCTAAGCTATTCGAATTTTTTCGGACACATATGTGGTTGGCACATTTATAGATTAATTGAAATAAAATGTTTAAAGTTAATTTTTATAAATCAGTTCATTTAAAATATCGAATAATTATATGTGTATTTTGTAATTCATGCTTTATTAAGTAATTCAAAAGTTAATTATATTGATGATATTGTATAACAATTATAAGGTACCAATTTTTTGACAAATTATAATCTAATTTTTAATCTTATTTAGAAGAAAAGGGAAGGGAGACTCTAAAAAAAAGAATGAGAGTGTTCTTAATGAGTCTAAAACCATGACCTAAGATATAAGAACAAAGATGAACAACTTGATCAAATGATCAAAAATGCTAGTTGAGATACTAACCTTTTAATTAGGCTAGTGACAAAGTTTATGTTTTTCACCTATTATAGGAAGTATATGACAGATTAGGGGTGAGCAAACTCGATTCGAGTCTGTCGCAACCGACTCTTCAGGGGAAAGGTCGACTAGTTGCAACGATGGGGTTTTTGAAATATTTTTGAAATGGTTCTAGGAAATTGGGAGTCGCCACCAACCATTTTAAGGTGTGTAGAATACCATAAAAACCAGGTAACTTAATAAAACAATATATTTTTATCAAAATATTAAGTTTGGGGTTTGCAAAAACCACAAAACGGGTTCAAGAGTCAGTTAGGCGTGAGAAATAATTAGCACCCCCACAGCACCCAGAAATTAGAACCTAGTTGATTACCTTATATTTAAAATCGAAAATTTGGAGTTCGAAGTTTTATTTAATTTAGAAATCACTATGGATGTAAAGTTGAAAATGGTGCTCGTATTAAAGCCAATATTCACCCCTTAGCATGAATGTGTGAGATAAATTATTGTGTCTAATAATTAGACATTGTCTCGAGATTTCAAAAATGAAGGGGTTTTTAAAAGGATGTCCATCTACTTTGGGAATTACCAACGGTCACCCCTTGAGCATAATGCGGAGGATACGACATTAACTCATCGGTAAATCACATTGCCTTGTTATTTTAAATTTAAATGCAAGCGAACAACTTTTTAATACTTAAATGCTAGTTGAATTAATTAAGACTTTCCCTAACCTGAAGTGTCAAATTATATAATTTAAAGAACTTAAAGATCTAAACCTAGAAATAGATACTCTACTATTAATCGTATTGATTTTAATTAATTATTGAATTGAATAATCAAGATGATCTCTTTAACATTTACAACTCAATTTTTTTTTCTAATTCAGTTTAATAGTTTTACTTCACTGATTTGACTGTGCTTCTTGACTATATATATATATATATATATATATATTATTCATGTTTCTTTGCTTTAAAGAACAAAGATTTGTCTTGACCCTAAGTGGGTTATGCTTAGGTTTTCATTTTTGATCTGTAGTTATATATATTATATATATATATAAACTACACAGATAATTATTTAACTATAATTAAAAATATTTTGACCACCGATATTTTAATTTGATCAAACAAATTATTTAACTATTTAAATGATTTAATCAAGTCAGTTAACTTTTAACGATAGAAATAACGTAGCATTTAAAATTTAACCGAGATAATGATTATGCAATTAATTTTTTAGTGCAATTGTATTTACTCTTTGTTACTTACCTAAAATGTCAATGCCCACAAAAATAATTCATTTGCGTAAAGTTCGAATCTGGTCTTCTTTCCCTTCTCTGTTATTATCAACTTCACTAACCCTTCAAAAAGAAATAAAAAAAAACCACCATTCACGCGAAAATTCTTGTTTTTTCAGCTTTTGAAGAAGAAGGGTTGAAATGGGGTCGAAGCCATCATCGCGAGGCTTAATCGCCCAACTAAACACTTTTCAAGACTCTCTTCTCTCTTCATCTGTGGTTAATCTTCTTCTCATGCTCCTCTCGAGGTAATTTACCTTTGAAATTTTCGCTTTCCCCTTTTCTTGTTGGATGATTTGTTGATTGATAAATGTATCAATATTCTTGATTTTGAACTTTTAAATCAACATCCCAATGCCCCATTTTCTTAATTTTTCTCCATTCCTGCCAAAAATCATCTCTCAGATAAACATTAGGGTTAAAAAACATTCTTCACTGTTTCGCTTTAACACTTGCTTGAAGTTCTTGATTTTATTTTCATCTCAAGTCGTCTTGTTCAAGTCAGGGTCGAAGAAAGCTGTTAATATGGTTGCTTAGATCAAAGTTACCTAATTTGGTTAATCCTTTGAACTAGGAATGAAATTGAATGATCGGACCGAAAAATGGAACTATTCATAATCGGATTTAATTACATTTTGATTTCTTTCTGCAAACCAAATTGACAGGTTTATCCTCTATTGACTTTTTGCCTTGATCATCTCCATTTTAGAATTGCAAATTCTAATGCTTTCTTCTTTCTAAATTGTGCTTTACTTGATATGTTATAATCCTTCCAAAAATCAAGAATTTTTTTTTATAAAATACTGGGTAGAAGAACGTTTGAATATGTAACAAGGACCAAATATATAATTACACTAAAAAGTTAACCGAGGAGTCATTCTATGGTTAAATTTTAACTACCACGTTATTTCCACGGTTAAAAGTTATGGTTTGATTGAACTATTTAAATAGTTGGTAGACTTTTTGATCAAATTGAATGGCCACGTGTGTAATTTACCCTCACTAGAGAGAGAGAGAGAGAGAGAGAGAGAGAGACGTTGTAGCTTGAACCGTCATTGTCTTTTATATTGCCTTGTTTTCTGCTACTCACTAGGAGTTCGTATTTCTTTCATGCTTCCATTCCATGCTATAATTCTGGTGCTAGCTGCTTCTTTTTTCAAAAAAAAGTTACTCCTAATTTACAGTAACACTGAAGAGAGAGAAACAGAAAGGGGATGCAGATACCTGTTGTTTAGAATTTTCTATAGGTATAGATTCTTGTCTTTGCTGAATATTTTCCTCACTTTGTGTTTGCAATTTTTTTATCTTAATTGTTTTGACTTTGTTTCATTTATAGTAGTAAAGTGTACGCCTCCATTTGTAGGTTTCATTGTCCTTGACATAGGTTGAAAAACCTCTCTACTTGGTATTTGTGGACTAAATTCCAGCAGGTATCAGCTGATGGATCTGCACTTATACTTCCATAGTGTAAATGTTAACAATTTTTTATATTCCATTGCTGTCAATTTTACTTTTAGTACTTGAGCAACTATGACTCTCATGGAATCAATAAATTTTTTAAACAAGAAAGGGCTAGTATCGAATTATGGAGCATTAAAGTTCCAGCTATATTCAGTGACTGGACCATTGGGAATAGGCTTTAACCTACCCCTATTCGATTTCCCCACCGAATTGTTCAAGTTCAGTTTTAACCATACTTGAGTTTCTTTCAATTGGATTTGACTTTCAGTGTGAAGTTTGTGGGATAGTTAAAGAAGAAGGTGTGAATTTCATGGTTTTTGTTGGTGGGATCATCAAGAAGAAGAAGGGGTTAACGGGAGGTAATGTGCCACGTCAGATAACACTTACGAGAGGTAACGTCATGGATCTTACTGAAAACAAATTAAAATTAATTTCTCATAACGATTGATGTAAGATGATCAAATCCAGTGATCATCACTTTTGTTACCCAATCAAACAGTTTTGGGGCTAACAAACCACACACCACTGACGCCTTATGAGTATGTAGTTTTAGGCATCGGATTTGCGACGAGAACTCTTCAACAGCCTTGTAAACTTGGGCTCGGCTCTCGATCACCTTCTTCATTTCTTCTTCCGTTATCTCGCTGTCACCGACGGTGTGAAACTTGGTCGTTATCTTAATGATTGTTCCTCCATTCGGTGCTGGATCAAACTTGTTCTCATCGGAGATTTTCTCAAGTTTGTTGTTCAAAGCATCGCCTTCGATCACACAATCGCTGTACGACCTGCTCTCTTTGTCCAATTTATGAATCTTGTTTTTCACATAATTGAATCCAATGCCTGCATTTGTTATCAACCGAGACAAGTCATTGAATCAGACATTGGTACGTCGATATAAGACATCTATGACAAAATCCCAGGAAAAATGCATAATGACAAAGCCAAAACTAAATATTTGTATAAATGATCACTATGTTCTTTATTTTTTTTAGAATATTTTAACCCTTAACATTTCATTTTATCAAAATAGACTTGTAGGATGAAAACTGTTAGTTGATTAATGATTAACACATATTGTTGATGTAAAATTTTTACATGTATTTAATTGATGACGTGATATATGTCACATTATCACTTTGATAACGCGGTATGTATAATATCATTACTTTATTGACATGACATGTGTATTATCATCACTTTAGGTGACAAAACACATGATATATCAACTTTGGGTGATGTAGTACATGACAAATCACTTTAATTATGAGACGTGTCACGCTATTACTTTGGTGACGATCAAATTTAACGTCATCACTTTAATGACATGTCACATCCCACGTCATCACTTTGATGACGTTATACATTCCATGTCATTAGTTAAACATGTGAATTGCATCACATCAGTAACGTGTGTTGATCATTATTAAACTAATGATACTTTTATAAGGGAACAAAATGATCGTTTATATAAACGTTGGATACTAATTTTATCATTATGTAAGGAAATAAAAAAGGAAGAAAGTATGTACCATCAGCAAAGTTGATCTTCTTGATGGTACCGGGGCCACCATCTCCTTCAAGGACCTCAACGCTCTTGATTGCATGAGGGGCAACCTTGGGGAAAAGTGTGTCGTGATCAAGCACAAAGGACTTAAATGCCTTTTGTGGGGGAATTGGGGTATTACCTCCATTTCGTGTGTGAAAACACCCATTATGAATGATAATACAAAGATTAAACACAGAGAGAATGTGATGAAGAGTGAGTGTGCTTGAGGTGCGAGAATAAACGAGCAAACTGGGATGGCATTTACAGGCTCAAATTGAAGCTCTACTATTGGATTTCTTTAAGTTAAAAAAGAAAGCAAGAAAAAGTCAAGTCAAGAATGGCACACTGCTTAAAGAATTCCACAAAATGATGGCCGACTGCACAAAATTCCTCTATTGCTTACATGTTTGATGCGATTGCTGTTTGTTTATTAACGACAAATTGCTTACGGTATTTAATAAATTAGATATTCTAAATTTATATTTTTAGTATAAGCAGGGACGGAGTTATACATTAGCTCGGGTCACTACCCCAGTTTTTTATCATTAAAAATATATAAGGATAACTATCTATTTGGTCCTTCAATTTTTGGTTTATTTTGATTTTGTCTCTCCTTTCTTATTGTTAACTATAGTTCGCCCCTTAACCTCAAGTTTTTGTTTATTTTGATTCTGCCCTTCTCATATTTTATTGTTAATTATACTTTACCCTCGGACTATAATCCTAGCTCCGTCCCTGAGTATAAGATAATTACAAAAAAATATATGTTCAAAACTTTATTAACTAATTGACAACGTATATATATATATTCTACAATAGCTTATTAAACCCAAAATTTTTTAGAAAATATTTTTTATCAATAAAGTCACTATATAATTCTAGATTAAAAAACTTAAGAAAAACAGGAGAAAGTGGAAATTAGATAGGTTTTCCATGTGCGTACGACGTTTACTATTATTCTCTGCTTCTAGTCAATATTTTCTCAGGAAAAACACTGGTTTAAAGGCAGAATTAACGACTTTATTTAGTAGATTCTCAGCTTAACCCAAAATTTCTACCCACTTTCAATGACTTCTTTACAGGGTTAATTCCCTTTTCTATTTAATTCCTTTCCTCTTTATGTTTCATATTTCAAATTCACAATGACGATTTATCGCATAGTTAAAATAATGTGTTTTATTCTATTAGACTAACTATTAATTAATATTTACAATTTTATTACAAAATTTAAATTAGTATAGTAATTCGGTTAAATAAAACTTAATTTTTAAAATAATTATATAAAACAGAATCCAATTACTTTTTTAAAAAAATAATTACATAGGCCTCAACCCTACATCTATAATTTTGAACCATTTTTTTATAAATATCCAAATCCGAGTTGATTGTCGGTAACATTTAGTTTGTCAAAGTAATAACTAGAAGTGAAAACAGAGACGGAGAAAATCAGGTAGGCTGGGTTTGGTTTGTTGATTTTGATACCCACTTTAAATATTTGCGTAAAGTATTCAAATGGTACCTCAACTATAGGATGTTGCTTTATTAAGTCTTTCAACTATTAAAAGTTACAAAGTGATCCTCTAACTATACAACATTGTTTTGTTAAGTCCTTCATCTATTAAAAGTTACAAAATGATCAAACTATTCATTATGTTCCAAACCCATTTTTTTCCGTTAAAAATTGGCAGTTGTCTAAACTGGACGGTAGCATGATGACTGAGATATGATAGACATTTGAGATTCTAGGATTATATTTTACCATATCACAATTACCAGGTTACCGTTCAACTTAGAATACTGTCAATTTTTAACGAAAAAATACGAATTTCGAACATAATGAATAGTTTGGTGATGATTTTGTAACTTTTTAATAGTCAAATGACTCAACAAAGCAACACTCAATAGCCAGTTAAAAATTCAAATTCCGATTATTTTAATATAATTAGTGTACGAACTCGTTCGAGGTATGGATAACACTACGGTGCGTAATTTTTGCTTTGATCTCATGATGTAATTGAAGTAGTGGGTGGGGGTGATTGTCACTCTGAAAATTTAAAATTATCATATTTTTTTATATATATATTTTATTTAAAATATGTTTTTTCATTCTCTAAAATTTTATAAGTTCAAGTTCTATCCTTGAAATTTTATAGGTTCAAGTTCGCCCCCAACATAAAATCTTACGTCGTCCTTGAATATATTTGATTATGCCTTGAATATATTTGATTATGAGTTATATGATTTTACATTGGTGAACTCATAATAAAGTTTAATTGATCTATTGCTTCAAATGTTGTTTAGTAAATATGTTTAAAATTTGTTCGAAAGACTTTCAATCATTTGATAATTAATGTTCAAACACCTTTATAGTGTTCAGAAATAGATATTAATGGTGACTTCTTGTATTATATCATGATATGTTTCTCATTTTATTATACTTCTTTTAGATATCTTATGATGCACATAAGGTCAAATGATGAACTAATGAACTTTTGATCATATGAGTTCAAGAGGATGAGAGAAACTCCAAGAAACTAGTAATATTATGCAACTAGTTCTCAGAAATCACAAGGTAATATGGTAGTAATTTCTGGTAACGATTGATGTAAGATGATCAAACCCAGTGACCATCACTTTTATTACCCAATCAAACACAGTTTTGGGCTAACAAACCACACACAAAAACATTGAAATCACACCATGAAAGCACACCACTGACGCTATATGCGTATATAGTTCTAGGCATCAGGATTTGCGACGAGATACTGTTCGACAGCCCTGTAAACTTGGGCTCGGCTCTCCATCACCTTCTTCATTTCTTCTTCCGTGATCACGGCATCACCGACGCTGTGAAACTTGGTCGTTATCTTAATGATTGTTCCTCCATTCGGTGCCGGATCGAACTTGTTCTCTTCGGTGGTTTTCTCGATTTTTTCGCCCAAAGCATCGCCTTCGAACGCACTGTAGCTGGTAGACCTATTCTGTTTGTCCAGTGTATGAACCTTGTGTTTCACATAAGTTATTCCCATGCCTAAATTTTCCATCAACCGAAAAAAGTTCAGACACGAATACGAAGATATACGACATAAACGATGTCGACACGCATTTATATCAGTTGAAATTCGAGGGAAAAGGGGGAAGAAAGGAAGTACCATCAGCAAAATTGATCTTCTTGATAGTTCCAGGGCCACCATCTCCTTCAAGGACTTCAACGCTCTTGATTGCATGAGGGACAACCTTGGGGAAAAGGGTGTCATAATCAAGCACAAAGCACTTAAATGCCCTATCTGGGGGGATTGGGGTATTAACCTCCATCTCGTGTGTGAAAACACCCATTATGAACGATAAACAAAGATTAAAACAAAGATTAAAACAAAGAGAATGTGATGAACTGAGAGTGAGTTTGAGGTGTGGGAAGAAAGGAGGGACTGGGATGGTATTTATAGGCTCGAATCGAAGCTTAACTGTTGAATTTCTTTCAATAAAAACAAAGATGAGTGTTGAATCAGCAAGAAATAGTCAAGAATGGCATACAGCATAAAGAATTCCATAAAATAATGGCCGATTTGTCGTTTGAAGCACAAAATTCATCTATGGCTTACATGTGATGCGGTTGCTATTTATTTATTAATGACAAATCACTTACGGAATATCAATTCTTGGATGAAGCCAAACTTTAATTTATGAATGTCTCAACAAGTTTCTTCTAAGCTTGAAGTTTTTGTCAATAATAAAATCATCCGTATTGGTAATATATATTTAAATAAGAAATTAAAATTAAAGACTTGTCTATCTAGAAGGCAAATATCTTAATTAAAGTGGTTGTTTGCGGTTTGTAAATATATAGGATAAACTTGTCCAAAAAATATATGTATAGGATAAAGTATATCATGACCATTAATTAGGGGATTTTAATATTTATCGGATTATTTAATTATTTAAGTAATGTTAATTAAGTTAATTTAGTTAATATTTAATGAAACAGATGACGTGACAAATAATAAATTTAGTATAATTATAAATTTGAGTTTTGTTATTTATATATTTCATTATTGTAGTCCTAAAATTAGTTTAATTTAAAAGTATTTAATCAAATAATAATGACAAGTGTTATTATCTTATTTGAAGAAAAATAAATTAAAAGAAAGATCAAAGGAGATTAAACTTGGGAGCTTGAGGGTAAGGTGGGGGCACCCTCACCACTAGGCCAAATGTCGCCAAAATGTCACGTTAGGCTTATTGGAAGACAACTTATGCATATCTTATAATATAGTTAATGGCCAAAAATGGTCAAATAAGGACTCAAAATGGGTTAATTGGGGAGTATACGAGTACTAAAACTACTATAGTAAATTTAATAATTTGTTTATAGTTAAATATATTTTATATTAAATTATAGTTAGTGTCAGTGGTGAATTCACTCTTCGATTAGGGTTGGACCCGTTGTTACTTGAAATTCGAATTTTCGTCAATTTATTATTTATTTTATTAATTTTGCTCACCTTAAAATTTTATCAGTATCTACCTATACAAAAATTTTATGTTATTCATACATGTGGATCCACCCTAATTTTTTTTGAATTCGCCACTGATTAATGCAAGATTTAAAATAAAATATATTTTATATTTATATTTTTAAATAAAGCTTAAATTACATCGTTCCTCACTGTACTTCGCTCTCTCCTATTTTACTCACCGAACTTTCAATTTTTTTAATTTGCTCATTGAACTTTATAGATTGAATCATTTTACACACTCTCCCGTTTTCTCTCTAACATGGCATTATTATTTAATATAAAACAATTAAAAAACAAAATAAAAACTGAATGTGGTTGGATGCTATCGTCAGGCACCATTGACCGTTGTAAATTGTGGTCGTTTAGACCCAAAATGGGACAGGTCGTTTCGCCTTGATGTCATGAGTTCGAATCCGACCTCTATTTTGTCAGAAGTTGCTTCGAAGTCCACAAATTTGAGATTGAAAGTGAGGAAACCAAAACGTTTCAGTCCAAATTCACGGGTTTTTGGGACATTTTTCGATGAAACAAACACCAGATCCAGACTCAGGGGGTCGAGACGAACCAACCCATCCTATTTTGGGACCGATCAACCACCATCTACGGCGGTCGAAGGTGGCCGGAATGAAAATAGCGTGGTGGTCGACGGAGAGAAAATGGAGAAGAGAATGAAAAAGGGTAAATTACACCATGAGTAATTAGGAAAAATGATAAATTACACCATGAGTCATTAAACTTTACTCTATCTCATATTTTACTCACCAAAATGATGTCGTTTTATAGTATATTTGAGTTTTTCAAAACGGCGTCGTTTTGATTTATGTGTCACGTCATAACACCGTTAAAAAGTTAACGGCAGAGTGAGCAAAATGATTCAAATGTAAAGTTCAATGAGCAAATTAGAAAAAATGGAAAGTTCAATGAGCAAAATAGAAGAGAGAATAAAGTAGAGTGAGAACGATGTAGTTTACCCTTAATAAATTAACATTTTTTCGTTTTCTCCCTTTATAATTCAATGATTATAATATATTACATTAATATTAATTTAACGAACCCTAAATTCATCAGCACAACTCAAATCACAAGATAAATTTCTAATTTGAATTTTATTTCTTTGTCTTCAAAAGGATTTTTGAGAATTATATCCCATCCATCTATGTTGATTTTAATCATGCTAATATTATAACTAAAATAACACAATTTAAACTAAACAATTAATAAAAAAATTAACTAAAATACAAATGAAATATATTTTTAATAAAAATAAAAATTATGAATTAAATTAAAAATAATCAATATAATAATTTTATATAATTATAAAAACTATAAAAATATCAAATTTAATTTTAAAATATAAAAATCATAAATTAATGTTTATTTTAAATTCTACATTAACTAATTATATATATATATATATATATTTGAATTATAAATAAATTATTAGATTTATTTCAATAATTTTTATTATTTTTTTCAATTTATATATATATAACTCTTTTTAGCTTTATATATTAATTTTACATAGATTTAGGACCGTTCAGATTAACTATTTGTTTTATTTTCTTAGTAAAATCTTCTCATTTTTACTTTTAATCTAATCCATTAATCTTCACTCATTCATCTATCTTCTCATTTCTTACCTATTGTAATCCATAAGTCAAATGACCATCCAGCTCAGTTGGTAGAGCACAAGGTTCTTAACCTTGAGGTCGTGGGATCGAGTCCTACGGAGGGCATTTTATAATTTGGAGGTCTCTAATGGAAGCTGCTCTCAACCTGGTGTTGGGGGTAGCCTACTATCTTACCTCCCCTTACCCCATATATATGGGAAAAAGGGACAGCCATATTTCATTGTATTATTAAAAATATTTTTTTATTTGAATTAAAATTAAAATTAAATTGATATAATATGAATATTAAAGATCAAATACATTATATCAATTTTATTAATTGATATGTTAACTCTTTCGTTAATATTAACTATAAATAATTTTGTTAACCTTATTTAATAATTAAATGGTATAATTAATAGTCTTTCGGCTTAACCCAGATTTCTCTTCACTTTCAATGACTTTTTCTACCGGGTTTATTCCTTTTTGATAATTAATTCCTTTCCCTTTTCTTCCACCTGTCGAATTCACACCGACGGTTGATCACATAGTTAAAGAAAGACTGGTGAAGCTGAAATTATTAGTATTTTAATATTAGAATTTCAATTCTAAATCTATTTTAAAAAATTATTTCAATTTGCTGTGTTAATATTTAGGGTAAACTACATATTTAATATATCAACTACCGTTTTTGTTTTGTTTTGTTTTGGTCACCCACTATTGTATTCTTCAAAAAAAAATTTGCTATTCTTTGAAGTCCCGAGTTTGAGCACTAGGAATGTCAGAGGTGTAGCGTTCAATGTCAAATGGTTGAGAGTTATCTTTGAGTAGATATTACTTTATAATTACCACAAATTAATCGGGGGAAATTACCATAGTAATCGGAATGAATATCAACATCTCTAATCTTGAACCAAAATGTACTAAAATCATAAAATTCCATTAATCTTTTACGTTTCTCAAAATTTTTAACAATCAGAGTCGTGGTAAACAGGTCTATAAGAGCGTCCACATATGTGATTTTGACTACATCAAGTATCCATTAGTTGGCTCCTCTCTTTATTAGGTTTTGCATGCCTTGCCACGAGATACTCTTCGACGGCCTTGAAAACTCGGGCTCGGCTCTCGATCACCTTCTTCATTTCGTCTTCCGTCATCTCGGTGTCACCGACGGTGTGAAACTTGGTCGTTATCTTAACGATTGTTCCTCCATTGGGTGCTGGTTCGAACTTGTTCTCATCAGTGATTTTCTCGAGTTTGTTGCTCAAAATATCACCTTCAATCACACTGTGACCGTACGACCTGTTCTCTTTGTCCAGTGTATGAACCTTGAGCTTCACATAAGTTAATCCCATGCCCGCATTTGTTATCAACCAAGAAAGTCATTGAATCAGACATGAATACGTAGATATACGATAAAAACTATGTCGACACATATTTGTATCCGTTAAAATTCGAGGAAAAAAGGGGGAAGAAAGTGAGTACCATCAGCAAAGCTGATCTTCTTGATAATTCCAGGGCCACCATCGCCTTCAAGGATATCAACACTCTTGATAGTATGAGGGACAACCTTGGGGAAAATGATGTCATAATCAAGCACAAAGGATTTAAATGCCTTTTGTGGGGGGGGAATTGGGGTATTAACCTCCATTTCGTGTGTGAAAACACCCATTATGAATGATAATACAAAGATTAAACACAAAGAGTATGTACTGAAGTGAGACTTTGTTTGAGGTGTGGGAAGAAATGAGAAACTGGGATGCCATTTACAGGCTCAAATTGAAGCTCTACAATTGAATTTCTTTAAATTAAAAGGTTTAATTTTGTTCTATAGTCAAGAATGCTACCCTGGATAAAGAATTCCATAAAATAATGGCCAACTTATAATTTCAAATGTTGTTCAAATTCCACTTTTGCTTACATATTTGATTTGATTGCTATGTATTTATTAAAGAAAAATTGCTTACGGAATTTATGAAGGCAAAAATTTGATTTACTAGATTTTTTTATAAATAGAGTTAATTGTATCATTTATCATCCAAAATATTATGCTTCATATATTCTGCTTCAGTTGCAGATAATGACACAATAGACTGAATAGTTGACTTTCAACATATAAGCCCTCCACCAAGAGTAAAAACATACTCAGTTGTAGATCTCTATCATCCAAGTCACTTGCATAGTCTGAATCCACATGTCCTACAACCAAAGGATTATCATGCTGACTACCAAAAACAATTTCATTCCCTACAGTGCCCTTCAACTACCTGAAAATCCACTTGACTGCTTCCCAATATCGCCTACCTGGTTTAGACATGTATTTACAAACTTGACTAACATCATGAGCTAAATCAGGGCGATTACATATCATTGCATACATCAAACAACTTCCTTATTTTAGAGCATTGTTTTGAAGAAAGCTTAAAATGTTTTTACACTGAAATGCTTATCGACTTTGCATTGCTCATCCCAAACCTGTCTAACACTTTCTCAACATAGCCCTATTGAGATAACCACAGTTTTCTTGAGCCTCTATCCCTGTGAATCTCCATTCCAAAAATTTTCTTTGCAGCACCTAAGTCATTATATCAAATTCCTGGCTCAATAAAGCTTTCAAACCAACAATATCATGCATCTTCTTTGCAGCAATTAACATATCATCAACATACAGTAGCAGAAAAATAAAAGAACCGTCATCAAGACTTCTAACATGAACACAACAATCATACTCACATCGCTTGTAGCTAATCTTAATAATATAGGAGTCGAACCGTTTATACCATTGTCTTGGAGACTATTTCAACCCATATAAGGATTTCTTCAACCTGCAAACCAAATACTCATGTCCAGGTTGAGTGAACCCTTCTGGTTGCTGCATATGAATCTGCTCCTCTAAATCACCATGCTAAACGGCAGTTTTGACATCCATCTGCTCTAAATGCAAATCCCAACTAGCTACCAATGCAAGTAGTGCCCTGATTGAAGTATGCCTAACCACGGGAGAAAAGATTTCATCATAATCTACTCTCTTCTGCTGTGAAAAACCCTTTGCTACCAATCAAGCCTTGAAATTCCCCCCCTTTCTGATACTACTGGTTTCCTTTTATACACCCATTTGCAGTCTATAGCCTTCTCTCCCTTAGAATTATGAACTAGTTCCCATGCACGATTTTTCTGCAAAGACTCCATCTCCTCAACCATTGCAGCCATCCATTTTCCATTCTCCTGACTAGTAATAGCTCCTTGGAAAGTGAGTACCATCAGCAAAGCTGATCTTCTTGATAGTTCCAGGGCCACCATCGCCTTCAAGGATCTCAACACTCTTGATAGCATGAGGGACAACTTTGGGGAAAATGGTGTCATAATCAAGCACAAAGGACTTGAATGCCTTTTGTGGGGGAATTGGGGTATTAACCTCCATTTCGAGTGTGAAAACACCCATTATGAACGATAAACAAAGATTAAACACAGAGAGAATGTGATGAAGTGAGAGTGAGTTTGAGGTGTGGGAAGAAAGGAGAGACTGGGACTGTATTTATAGGCTCGAATTGAAGCTTTACTGTTGAATTTCTTTCAAAAAACAAATATGAGTGTTGAATCAGCAAGAAATAGTCAAGAATGGCATACGGCATAAAGAATTCCATAAAATAATGGCCGATTTGTAGTTTGAAATGTTGCACAAAACTCATCTATTGCTTACATGTGATGCGGTTGCTATTTATTTATTAATGACAAATCGCTTACGGAATATCAATTCTTGGATGAAGCCAAACTTTGATTTTGAATGTCTCAACAAGTTTCTTCTAAGCTTGAAGTTTTTGTCAATAAAATCATCCGTATTGGTAATGTATTTAAAAATAAATAAATAAGAAATTAAAATTAAAGACTTGACTATCTAGAAGGAAAATATCTTAATTAAAGTGGTGGTTGTTTGCGGTTTGTAAATATATAGGATAAACTTGTCCAAAAAATATGTTAGGATAAAGTATACAATGACCATTTAATTAGGGGATTCTAATCTAATTACTGATATTTTAATTTTATCAATTAGATTATTTAATTATTTAAATGATGCTAATTAAGTTATTTGTAGTTAATATTTGATGGAAGAATTGACGGGATAGATAATAAATTCAGTATAATTATAAATTTGATTTTTGTTATTTATATATTTTATTATTGTAGTCCTAAATTAGTTTAATTTAAAAGTATTTAATTAATAATAACGACGTGTTATTATCTTATTTGAAGAAAAATAAATTAAAAGAAAGATCGAAGGAGGTTAAACATAGGAGCTTGAGGGTAAGGTGGGGGCACCCTTACCACTAGGCCAAATGTCGCCAAATGTCACGTTAGGCTTATGGAAGACAACTTATGCATATCTTATAATATAGTTAATGGCCAAAAATGGTCAAATAATGACTAAAAAATGGGTTAATTGGGGAGTATAGGAGTACTAAAACTACTATAATAAATTTAATAATTTGTTTATAGTTAAATATATTTTATATTAAATTATAGTTAGTGTCAGTGGCGAATTCACTCTTCTATTAGGGTTGTACACGTTATTACCTCAAATTAGAATTTTCTTCGATTTATTATTTGTCTTATTGATTTTGTTCATATTGAAATTTTATTTGTGTCTACCTATACGAAAATTTTATGTTATTTATATATGTGGACCTATCCTAAATTTTTTTTGGATCCGCCACTGATTAATGCAATATTTAAAATACAAATAAATTTAAAATTTTATATTTTTTAAAAAAAAGGTAAATTACACTGTTTCTCACTCTACTTTGCTCTCTCTCCCCCTATTTTGCTCTCCGAGATTTCAATTTTTTTAATTTACTTATTGAATTTTATAGATTGAATCATTTTGCTCACTCCCATGTTTTCTCTCTAACTTGGCATTTTTTACTATTATTTAATATA
The DNA here is from genome assembly GCF_006381635.1 of Hibiscus syriacus. NCBI lineage: Eukaryota > Viridiplantae > Streptophyta > Magnoliopsida > Malvales > Malvaceae > Hibiscus > Hibiscus syriacus. Next base: position 89,222 of record NW_024062648.1, on the reverse strand, counting down.
AACAATTTAAAAATAAAATAAAAACATAAGGTAGCTGGATGGTATCATCGGTCACCGTTGACCGCCATAGATGGTGGTCGTTTAGACCCAAAATGAGATGGGTCACTTCGCCTCGATGTCGTGAGTTCGAATCCGACCTCCATTTTGTTAAAAGTTGCTCCGAAGTCCACAAGTTTGAGATTGAAAGTGAGGAAACCAAAACATTTCAGTCAAAATTCACGGGTTTTGAGATATTTTTCGATGAAACAAACACCAGATCTAGACTCAGGGGTTTGAGACGAACCGACCCATCCCATTTTGGGACTGAACGACTACCATCTATGACGGTCGATGGTCGGAATGAAAATGATGTGGTGGTCAATGGAGAGAAAATGGAGAAGAGAAGGAAGAAGGGTAAATTATACCATGAGTCATTAGGAAAAATGTAATTACACCATGAGTCATTAAATTTTCTATCTCATTTTTACTCACCAAAACGACGTCGTTTTAGAGTATATTTGAGTTTTTCAAAACGGCATCGTTTTGATTCATGTGCCACGTCATAACGCCGTTAAAAATTTAACGACAGAGTTAGCAAAATCATTTAATCTGTAAAGTTCAATGAGCAAAATAGGAGAGAGAATAAAGTAGAGTGAGGAATGGTGTAATTTGCCCTTAAATAAATGTAACATTTTTTTCTTTTTCTCCCTTTATAATTAAGTGATTATAATATATTATATTAAATATTCATTTAACGAACCCTAAATTCATCGGCACAACTCAAATCACAAGATAAATTTCTAATTTGAATATTATTTCTCTGTCTTCAAAAGGATTTTTGAGAATTAAATCTCATCCATCTATGTTGATTTTAATCATGCTAATATTATAACTAAAGTAACACAATTTAAACTAAACAATTAATAAAAAATTAACTAAAATATAAATGAAATATATATTTTATTTTTAATAAAAAAAATTAAAATTATGAATTAAATTAAAATAATAATTTTAATAATTTTATATATAATTATAAATAACTATAAAAAATATCAAATGTAATTTAAAAATATAAAATCATAAATTAATGTTTATTTTAAATTCTACATTAACTATAATCCTAAATAAATATATATATTTGAATTATTAATAAATTGTTAGATTTATTCAATGATTTCAATTTTTTATTTTTTGTCAATATATATGTAAAACTCTTTTAATTTTATACAGATTAGTTTTACATAAATTTAGAATCGTTGAGATTAACTCTTTGTTTTATTTTTTTAGTAAATATCTTTTCATTTCCTACTTTTAATCTTATCCATTAATCTCCGCTCATTCATCTATCTTCTCATTTCTTATTGTGATCCATGTGGCTTTCACTTCAATAGTTGAGGTACCTCACCTTTCACAATAAGTTCTTAGTTTGATGTCATTAGTGACATGTTTCATTGTATGATTAAAAAATAATTTTTTATTTAAATAAAAATTAAAATTAAAATTAAATTGATATAATATAATATAAATATTAAGGATCAAATACATGATTATATCAATTTTGTTAATTGATATGTCAACTCTTTCATTAAATATGAACGATAAATAATTTTGTTAATCTTATTTAATAATTAAATGGTATAATTAATAGTCTTTCGGCTTAACCCAGATTTCTCTTCACTTTCAATGACTTCTTCTACCGGGTTTATTCCTTTTTTGATAATTAATTCCTTTCCCTTTTCTTCCACCTGTCGAATTCACACTGACGGTTGATCACGTAGTTAAAGAAAGACTCGTGAAGCTGATATTATTAGTATTTTAATATTAGAATTTCAATTCTAAATCTATTTTAAAAATATTTCATTTTGCTGGGTTTATTTAGGGTAAACTACATATTTAATATATCAACTACCACTTTTGTTTTGTTTTGGTCACCCACTATTGTCTTCTTCAAAAAATTATTGTTATTCCTTGAGGTCCCGAGTTCGAGTATTAGGAATATCAGGGGTGTAAGCGTTCAATGTCAAATGGTCGAGAGTTATCTTTGAGTATATATTATTTTGTAATTACCACAGATTAATCGGGGGAAATTACCATAGTAATCGGAATGAATGAACATCTCTAATCTTGAACCAAAAGTACTAAAATCATAAAATTCCATTAATCTTTAACATCTATTTAGCAGTTACTGTAGCAGTGCTTCGGTACACTGTTCACGGTACTGTTCATCAATGTTCACGGTATTATTCATAAAAAATCTTTTACTTTAAATTTGTTATAACAAAACATAATTTATATGATATGATATTTTTATAATATCATTTACCATTTTAAGAAAATAAATTTTAAATCACTTTTGAATTGAGAATGGTTTTAGAAATTCAGGTGACATCTATAATCTGTATAGGTATAATTATACAGGTTATGGGTGTTACATTGATAACCCTTAATATATAAATTATCAGCATGATAGCTTTTTCCTGCATTCTACTTCCGTTGGATGTGAGCTAACAAGGCTACAGTAATCTCTTCAACATTGATTGTTTCTTTTCCATATGTAAGAGTAGTCACCACGTGTTCGTAAAAGGCAGTGAACATAACATAATCATTGCTCTGTCTTCATTCTCGATCTTCACATCAAGTTGAACCAAATCTGTAATTATTTGATTGAAGACATTCATGTGCTCTTCCAAATCATGACCTTTCATCTGCAACTCATACAACCTCTGCTTTAGATACAGTTTATTCGTTAGGGATTTGGACATAAACTGACTTTCCAATTTTTTCCATATTTCTCATGGAGACGACAGACCCATTACATGATACATAACCCTGGTTTACCACATAACCTTATTGTTCATGCCGCTCGCTGTTGCAGTTCTTTCTAATCATCGTCCTTCATTGATTTTGGCTTTTGAGGTCGTAGAGCATTTAAAATCCCTTACTATGCCAACAAATCATTTACCATCGTTTGCCATAATCCAAAGTTACCATGACCGTTAAACTCTCCACTTCGAATTTGCACCTGACATAGCCATCTCAAACCTTGCTCTTGATACCAATTGTTTTGAAAATAGGCTAATTAACTCAAGAAATCAACAAGCAGTAAAGCAAATAAAGAACACAAGATTTAAAGAGGTTCACAATGTGCCTACGTCCTCGAGAGCGTGAGTGTTGTTCTTTTATTATCGCAATAATCCAAAATTAGGTTACAATTACATATATATAGTAACCCCGGTACAATTACAAAAATACCTCGTACCGCCAATGGTATATGAGTCATACCTAGCATTCCGTCAATGCCCACGTGGGTTATTCCCAAAAGTAAATGTCATACAGATTGAAAAAAAATATATCAGCCGGAACCAACAACCAGTTGATCTAGTGTGATTAGATAGTAGATTTCCTAAGCAGGTCAGAGGTTCGAATCCTAGCGATTGCGAATGGAATAAATTGGGTTAAGACAGTCACCCTTACTTCTGTAGTACCCGATCAAGATTAGTAGATAAATAGATTGGAAACATGGTTATATAAAATCTTTAGTTTTACACAGATTTAAGATCATGGATGAGTGAAAATAGATCGCTAAGATTGACTCATTGTTTTTTTTCCAGTAAATATCTTCGTATTCTTACTTTAATCTCAACTATCTATTTTCACTCATGTAACGGTCTTAAATATGTGAAAACAAAAAGAGTTTTACTTGTGTAAGATGATTATGTCCCTATATATACAAGTAGAAAATGAAAAGAAAAAAAACAGTACAATGCTTGAGAAAAATATAAAAATAAACAATCAAATGCTTTAGAAGACTCTATCTAGAAGGCAAATATCTTAGGGAAAAAGGCATCGTTTGCGGTTAGTAGTTTTCTGGGTAAATTACCTTATTGGTTTCTCTATTATTGATTTTATATGTCGGTCACCGAACAAAAAAATAGGTTCAATATTTTTAACAAACTTACAAATGTTAATCAGTTTGGTCACCGAAATTCATTTGATATGATAGAAATTAAATGCTATGGTAATATTTATTTCTTGACGTTATACAATCTATCAATTTATTTAATTTTAAATAATTTAATAAAATTTATTTGTTTCATATATAATTTTATCAATTTAATCAGTACGGTCACCCTTAGTTTCCGTGACCTCTGCCTGGTTAAGGTCGTGGTGCCCCAGAAGAATCAGCCGAGTGATATGAAACCGTTGGGCTAACAAAACATAAGGAGGTTGCACAAGGGCTTTTTTGGCCCAATAGGGCAGCCCGAATCAATTTTTTTTTTTTGCAAAATAGGATACAAATATTTTTATTTTGGAATCTACATTTTCTACGGTACATGGAACTTATCACGTCGATGTGACAAGTTTTAATAAAAAATATTTTTTATTAAAACTTTTTAACTATATGATACATTTTAATAAATAATTATATTTTATTAGAACTCCCTCGAAGAGATGAGTTTAAATAAAAAATATTTTATTGGAACTCGTCACCTCAACGTGATTAGTTCTATAAATACTATAAAAATATCGTAGATCCCAAAATAAACTTTAACTTACATTATTTTATCAAATAATATACCCATTTATCCTAATGGACCAAAAAAAACGTTGCACAAATGCGCTCACATGAGATGAGTAAAAAGGAGTGTGTGTAGAACTACGGATAATAAAAGCCACATACCATATGAAATTTGGAAATCACAGCATTAAACGTTCAACGCCATGAAATCACAAAAAAAAAAAATAGTCGTCCCTTGTTCCCATATGTAATGAGGGAAGGGGAGGAAAGATAATAGGCTGACCTCAACACTAAGTTGAGAGCAACTTCCGTAAGAGACCTCTAAATTATGAAATACCCTCCATATGACTCGATTTCACGACCTCAAAGTTAAGAACCTTGTGCTCTACCAACTGAGCTGAATGGTTATTTCAATGAAACCACAAAAGTAAACCTATATATATCGATAGTGGTAATAATGGTTGTGACGATTTCTAGAGTAACAGAATGTTGATGTGACACGTTAATCTATTTTTTCTTTGTCATCATTTGACTATGTTAGATCATTTTGATCGACTCTCACTTCTTTTCCTTTTTCTTTTTCTTCTTTAACTTATTGTTTCCCTTCTTTCTCCATTCACATCCTTCCCATATCCTTAAATTTTCCTCTTTTTTTCTCCATCTTCTCCAATGAAAAGCTCAATTGCAATCCTTTCCACCTCATTTTATGACCACCTAAACGTCGTCTCTCACTCACGTAGTACAAACACATGTTGGAATAAAGCCAATATGAACAGAGGTGGAAGGGGTTGTAGTTGGACTTCTGATTATAGGGAATAAAGAGAAAATTAGGAAAGTTTAAAGATTTGGGAATGATGAACTTGGAGAAAGGTCAGAAATGAAGAGTAGAAGAAAAAGAGAACGAAGATGTGAGGGCCGGTTAAAATGGTCTCACGTGATCAAATAATACCAAAAAATAAACTAACATACCACATTAGCACTCTTTTACTTTAGTAACTGTTGTTAATGGTTGAACGGCCATTTTGTTACAAACCAATAAAATTAGTGATTAAATTGTTACTTATCAATAGATAAAAGAAAAATTTTCTCAAATATTAGTGATCATTTATATAATTTAACATATATGTTTCTATCTAATATAATTGACTAATTATTTGAATTAATAAGATATTGAAAGTGTCATGTCATTGTCTATTGGGTTCTCAACTTATTTTTAATTCACCAAGTTGTTGTCAATTTCCATTAAATTTTAGCAATGCCAAGTTAAATAATAACACTCGATCTAAATTAATTTTTAAATGTTTTAATATTCTAATTTTGTTCTCAATCTATACCTAACATTCTAAATTAGTCCTTAAACTTTGAACATTTCGATTTTATCTCTAACTATAACCCTCATTTTAAATTAGTTCCCAAACTTTTGAATCTTCCATCCCCAATTTATCTAAATATGTAATTAGTCTCGACCATAATTTAACCTAATTTTTTTTCAAAAACATAATATTATAGCAGCTTGATAGTTTTATTAACATGGGATGTGATTAATATATACTGATAGTTTGAGATGAAATTGAAACATTCAAAAGTCTGGGAATCAATTTAGAATGAAGATCATAGTTGGAGGTTGAAATTAAGTAGAATGTTCAGAAGTTCGAGGAGTGATTTAGAATGAGATTCATAGTTTGGGATGTAAAACTACAGTGATTTCAACTTCAAATATATGTTTATTTTTCATGTATATGAAAGACAACACCTCAAAACTCTTTTATTATAATGGAAATACAGATAATCAAGTCCACAGACCATCGCTCTTGTTACCCAAATCACACACTGGAAAACACAAGGAAACATGGAAACCACACCATTAGTAACACCAAGAAACTTATACATTTATGCATCTGGGTTTGCCAAGAGGTACTCTTCAACAGCCTTGAAAACTCGGGCTCGCTTCTCCAGTGAATCCTTGACTGCTTCTTCCTTGATCTCGATGTCGCCGACGGAGTAAAAGTGGGTGGTCACTTTAACAGTTGTTCCTCCATTTGGTGCAACAGCGAACTTGGTCTCGTAGCTGATTTTCTCAATTATGTTCTTGAAAAGATCGCTTTCGATCACTGTGTACGTGTATGACAAATTGTCTTGGTCTATATCATCGATCTTTTCCTTCAGGTAATCGAACCCCCAGCCGTTTATTATCAGCCATGTAAAACTTCAAACCAGACGGAAAAAGAACTGTGAAATATTGGAACTATTATAGTATTATTGTAAGATCATTCTTATTGATATAATCCTCGAAATAGATGTTGTCCTCTGAGATTAACACGATCCCAACTTTATAAATTTATCAACCTCGAACACATAATTATATTTTTAGGGACAATAAAATGAGAAAGGAAGTAAATGGTTACCATCCACAAAGGTGACCTTCCTGACGCTACCAGGGCCACCATTTCCTTCAAGGTACTCAACGCCCTTGATTGCGAAAGGGGCGGCCTTTGGGAAAAGGGTGTCCGATTCAAGTACAAAGCTCTTGAATGCCTTGCCTGTGGGAAGTGGGGAACTAACCTCCATTTCATGCGTGAATACACCCATGATGAGCTTGAAAATCTTCAAATTGTACAAAAACTAAACACAGGGAGATAATTTGTGTTTGAGGTGTGGTAAGAAATGACAACTGAGATGGTATTTATAGACTGAAATTGAACCTTAATAATTTCATTTCTTTCATTTTTTTTTTATATCGTTCGATTAGAAATAGTCAAGACTGTCGTGCTGCATAAAGGATTTCATAAAATAATTTAAAATATCGCTTACATATTCAATTTGATTGAGATTTATTTACTGAAAATTGCTTACAGAATTCCTTTTCTAAGATGAACGAAAACTTTGTTTCACTAGTTTATTATTGTAATATACAACTCTTAGAAATGAAAAGTCAACGAAAGACTTAATAATTTGTGCTTTTTATAAAATTATGGGTAAACTACGTGTAAATCCCTAGATCCGGCTCAGACATTACGGTCAGATCTAATCTTTCACATATAATATTCAAGAAAATCTTTCAAATTTTAAAACATTGTTAAAATCAATAATAAATAAATAAATACGCATAAATAGGATATTATAAAAATATATACCCAATAAAATCCATAACGATGAACATGTAAATGTACTATCATCAGAAATCCACATAGAAATATGTCCAGAATAAAATATCGATAATGCAGATATACAAAGACAATGGTAAAAACTCGTGTCACCAAAATATAACAAAAAATACATATAGAGATATACACATTGATACAAAAAGGAGAAATGATCGATCATCGTAATACCAAGTATGCTAGCCTACTGTCTGGTAATATCTAAAAATGTTAAAAATTAAAGAGTGAGCTAAAAAGTCGAGTGTGCTCCTTATGATGTATAAAAACATACGGATGTCAAATACTTCGGTAAAAAATCAATTTAGAAAACATGTTTTAAAAATCATATTTAAAACATGAAAACATTATATGATTTAAAATCATATTTAGAAAATACAATAACTAGAAAATCATAAAATCAATCAATGGTATATAATAAATCAAAAATCATGTCATTAAAATATTCAGTATCATCAAAAGTTCATATCAATTCAGACAAATAAATCAAAATAGTAATGTAACACCATCAAGAACACGCCTATATCGGTCTGAGAAGTTTGACAGGATAGCCTACTACTGGGTCTGTTTATCCTAATACCAAGTGTGCTAGCCTATTGTCTGGTAATATCTGAAAATGTGAAAAATTAAAGAGTAAACTAAAAATCTAAGTGTGCTCCTTACAGCGTACAAAAACATACGGATGTCAAACACTTCGGTAAAAAATCAATTTAGAAAAATGTTTAAAAAACATGACAATCACCCGATCCAAACACCAGAATGTGTAGGTTCCAAAGAACCATATTCCTACTTGTACACCCGATAAGGACTTTATACTTAGAGCATAAGGACATGTGGTAAGGATTTATCATGTCTACAAAGCAGAAGAGCCTGCAGTAAGATCTTACAAGTCATAGACTCATATACTTCCTCCAATAATGCCCAATGAAAGTAAATATACATGTATTTAATTCAAAACAATAGTTTAATATTTAAAACATGAAAACATTATATGATTTAAAATTATATTCAAAAAATACAATAACAAGGAAATCATAAATTCAATATCATCAAAAGTCCATATCAATTCAAACAAATAAATCAAAATAGTAATGTAACACCATCAGGAACACACCTATATAGGTCTGAGAAGTTTGACAAGGTAGTCTAGTACTGGGTCTGCTTATCATGATCTGCAGCTAGATCCTACAAATCGGAAGAAATTATATCATTGACCTTATATGATAAATTACAAATTTGTATTTAAATAATTTCTGAAAACCTTCAAGTAACTCTCAAAGTATGCGAATTGTGTGAATTTTCTATATGAGAAGTGTAGGATCTAATTGATCCTCGATGGGGGAAATATGAGTACCTTCATAAAAATATAATTCCAAATCAATTCCATATTCAAAATCCAATAAACACGTAAAAATACTAAAAATATAATGCATTTTGGGTTAACGGGCTTATTTAGGGACCTTCGGGTTAGAATTTGGCAAAGCATACCACAAAATCATACTTAGGACATCGAAAAAAGTCAAGAAAGAGGCTTTTGAAAAAAGTCAATATCGATCAAAGGTCAAAGTCAACATCGATCAACGGCAATTAACGATCAACGATAGTCAAAGGTTGTTAACATTCAATTCGATTAGGCTCAGTTGTACTAGTTTAGTTGGGTTCAGATAGACCAATCTATTTGGGTCGATTGGGTTGGGCCAATTGGACTAAGTTGGACTGATTCAGTTGGGATAAACTTGTTAGATTTGGGTCAAATAGGTATACGAGCTAGCTCAGTATGTTGGTTGGATTGACTCACTTTTCGAATCATCTCCCCGAGGTAATGGAAGAGCCCCACGCGCAGGCAGTTTGAGGCGTCGAAAAATTTTTGAAAAAAATTGTAAAATGCATAAAACGGTGTTTTGAGTCACTACCAAGCTCGATTTATGACGGTGAACAACAGAGAGCTCAATTTTGTAACATTGAAAACTAGTTCCTCCTCACTCCTTCAAAATTCGGTGACAATTAATAAAATATAAACACCGGTGAACTCAAAATTTCACCAGAAACATGATGGTATGGACGATGAAATGAACGAAACTCTGAACGGTAACGAAACGACGATGAAAGGTTCTTGTACAAAAAATACGAGAGAGAAATCTAAAAGTGGAGAGAGAGAGAGCTATGTGTTTCTATTTTGGAAAGCCTCTACAAAGCTAGGAGGGATTTTAAACTCCTCTCACTTGGGAAATGGAAAACTCACGTCTCAAGTCTTTGAATCTTTGTTGCTTTATGAAATTAAAATTTTAATTTAATTCTCAAAATTAAATTAAGAAAAAATTTAGTACCTAAATTGGGACGTGACATTACATTAAATACTATCAATTATAACACTAATTTTTTATTGATGTTCCAATTATAATATTAAACTGTTAATTCAGTAACAACACTATGAAGTGAATTATGATTGTCTACGTGGACATCGCACCAAAACAACTTCATTTTCATGTAACAATTTTTGCCCAAAATGTCATTTTATTGGAAAAACGAGCATCTTAGAAGCATTTTATTTTTCCCTCAAGTTCCTTCAGTAAAACGACATTATTTCTGGTCAATTTGGACATAAAAAACAGTCACACCAAAAACAATTTCATTTTAATGTGGCATCCACGTTGACAATTATCAGTCATCGCGACATTACTGAGTTAAAGATCCAGGGATATAACTGAAGCGAAAATCAAAATTCAATACCATAATTAAAGCAATTGAAAGTTTATCGATATAAATAATATGTCCACCAAAAATTCGGTGATATATGGTGTAGTTTATCATAAATTAAACCAAATATCACTAAACTTTAGGTCTTATGTCATTTTTATCATTGAACTTTCAGTTGCTTTAATTTTAGCACATAATATTGCTTTTGGGTTCAATGTAAGTATCGAGTCATTAAACCATTAACAGTCTGTTGACGTAACAATTTGATGATGACATGAAATTTTAATTTATGCATTGATTTTGTCATTAAAATTTGCAATGCTTCAATTTTGAACACATAACTTTAGTTTATCAATTTGGTCATTTTCAGTTCAATTCTAAGATGAAGGAAAACTTTGATTCACTAATTTATTATTGTAATATATAAATGTCATAAATGAAGAATTCAAAAGAATATTTAGTAAAATAACACAGTCAAATGCTTGAGAATACTTGACTATCTAGAAAGCAAATATACTAAATTTTATTTAAAAATAAATATAAACAAATAAAATAGAATTTAAAAATAATATTCGTTTTAATGTACTTATCATTACAATGATTTTCGTCAGTAAAATTTTTGTTTAATTTTAAAATACAGTGAGAAGACATGTTTATGAGTTGGATAGCTCATCCGATTCAGTCGGTGTAAGTTAATATGTTATTTTAAATAGGCTTAATACCAAAATAAGTGCCTAAACTATACTGTTTTTCTCAAATAGGAGTATAAACTATTTGTTGACTCATTGAGGTATCTAATGTTACAAACGTCAGTATTTAGGTGCTCAGGTCGTCAACGTTGTTAATTTCCCCGTTAAGAAACACGTGTCACACTCTGGTAAATTTAAATTTTTTATTTAACATGAAAAAAAATTAAAAAAAGAAAACACAAATTTTGAAATAAACCCAAAACTTAATAAATTAAAAATTGACATTTTATCTAAATTTTAGATAATAATGAGTTAAAGTTAAGAAAATTTGGCAAAAAAAATCAATAAAGAACAAATTTAATAGGACAAAGAAAGTATTATTTTAGCTTTATGAAAACTTTTATTTTTCTTTTTATAATATTTTTTTTGAAAGACTAATTGTATCACTTTTCTTAGCTCTTGCATTTAAGATTTCAATTTAGAGATTCTAGAAAGAAAATGCAGAAAATTAATAATGGAAATGCCCCTCCTCGCCTTCTTAAAATTGTCCAAAGGACTGTATTAATATATTAATATGGTTTTGTAATTTTAATTTAGGATTGATTTGTTAATTTTTCAAATTTTCATTTTATATTTAATTGAGAATATAAAGTTATAAATGTATTTTCAGAAAGGTACTCAAACAGGTTATGTATGTCGTATATTTTTATATTTTAATTAACATGGTTTCGATTGTATCATGATGATGTTGTGGGTCGGATTGTTTCGGAAGGTCCATGGTATTTCGATTCGCATCTATTAATTTTGCATCGTCTTCGATCGGGAGAAGATCCCCGTGAGGTGGACTTGAATGTGGTAAATTTATGGATTCTTGTGAATGATCTGCCGGTTGGATACATTTCTGAACAGGTTGCTCAACAATTCCGCAATTTTATTGGGACTTTTATTGAATATGATAGTTCTGTTGTTTCGTTGGGATATTCGGGCGGTCTTCGGATTCGTGTGGGTGTTGATACGAGGAAATTGTTGAAGAGGAAGAAGAAATTACCGTTGTCGAGTGGTCAGTTTACCTATGCTAATTTCAATATGAAAAATTGTTTCGGAAGGTCCATGGTATTTCAATTCGCATCTATTAATTTTGCATTGTCTTCAATCGGGAGAAGATCCCCGTGTGGTGAACTTGAATGAGGAATGATTTATTTTGGGTGCATGCATCAGAAGATCCCCGTCAGGTATCGTTATTCGGAATGAGGAATGATTTATTTTGGGTGCATGCATCAGAAGAGTCTCGAGGATTACCTCTGTTTTTCAGGCGGAGGCTATTGTCGCACTGCATGCGGTGATTTTCGCAGGTGAGATGGGTTTCCGGTCGATTATCATAGAAGGCGATTCAAGAACCATGATAGAGAAGCTCGAGAACAGATCTCCTGACCTTTTTGAAATCAGTGCGTTAGTTTGGGAAACTCAGCAACGGGCGGATTCCTTTCATGCATGCTTCGTTTAACTTCATCCCAAGGAAAGGAAACATGGTGGCTCACTGCATAGCGACGGTCTCGGGTACTAACTCGGAGGATTCGTTCTGGGTTGACGAAGCACCGGGTTGTGCGGAGTTAAAGGCTTTGGAGGATAGGAGATGGATGGCTTCGGTTTAAGCTCATCTTCGAAGGATATGCAGTTTTACACAGGCTCTATTTGGTTCTGTCTTCTCTCGCCGTCGATGTCTCAATGCAACTTGTTTTTGGAGCGAGAAGATGAACGGGCAGCTCTTAGGTGCCTTTAGTTTTGCTTTTTGTTTGTTTGCTTTGCTTTGTTTTATGTTTTCATCGTTTTGCTTTCTTAGTTGGATTCCATGAACCCATTTACATTTTTCTTGGTTGAGTAATAAATGAGCTGACCGTTTTATTAAAAAAAAAATCAACTAATGGCACATTAATTTCTATCTATTGTTGAACCAACATGAACTCAAGAACTAATACAAAGACCGAGATTGCCATCTCCGATCCCTTTCGATGACCGCTGTTCGTTGGCAACGTTGAAGAGAGTGCACACTCCTCACCGTTGAAGAAAACTTTCGACGGAAATCCGTCCCTTGAAGCAATGTTGATGGAAGGGGTAGTTTTCTTGGTGAACGAGATAACCGTCTATTGTTTTCCGGGCACCCAAGGATCTCTCTCGGGATTCTCTCCATCGGTTTGTGCAACGATATAGTTTAATCCGGGAAGTCCTTGCATGAATATAGTATTGTTAACACCATCCAACTCCAAGGCAGATCCATTGAAGGAATACACCTTTTGAAAACCAGGGGTTGCTTTATGCAATTGTACCGCGGCAAACCAATCCGGGAAGGTGATTTCATCCCAGTTGAATATCGTGATCCTAGCACTCCATCCTCGAGAGAAACTGAGTAAAGATGCCACTTTACGCTGGCCCCGGAGTTGTCGTCGCACGGCATTGGATCGGAACCGTTAGGTTTTTTTTTTGGTAACAAATGAAACGAGCTAAAACTTGGCAGTTAGTTGAAGAGCTACTTCCAGTCTTATCGTACTGGATTAAACGTTGAATAGCATCAGGAGGATACTGCAATTCAGATAACCCTTATGGCCTAGCAAAACTGCTTCGAGCAAGAGCACCGGCTGCGCTATTAGCTTCCCGGGGATTAATAGCAGTTCGATCGTCCATTTTCTTTTAAGGTTTCGAATTCAGATAACCCTGCTGGCCTAGCAAACCGTTAGGTGTTCATGTATTGATTAATATTATATCCAATACGATTTACATATATTTTTGTTACAACTTAATATGTAATTATTATTGAATAAACTTTAAAAAAAATCTCTTACCTGCGACATAAATGACAATCAATTTCATGTAACATTGATAAAATAGAGTGAGACAATACGTAACAAATAAAATCAATACTTTATTAAATACAAAATATTAGATAATTAAACATGATAAAATGAATCATTTATCATAAATATCATATTCACATTAAACCTACTGAAACTGATATCATTTCGAGTTCCATCAATTAGAGGGTTTTGTTCTTTTATGTGTTTAAACATCGATTTAGCGTAAAACAAATATTAAAAGGTGTTTCCATAGATAACAAATACACACATAAAGATAATACTGCTAATTTCTTTAATTTTTCTAGCAAATAAAGATAATAAAATGAGGTTCAGCAATACTCGGTATCCTAAGCAGATAACGACCATCTAAAAACCGAAACAAATTCAGACACGACACAAACACAATGCAACTACCAACACTTCCATTAGAGTGGAAGAAACTTCCTTGGAATTAGGTTGCACCACTTGACTTCACCTGTAATTTCTTGGTCTCACAACAGTGACCACTCCCCCTCCATATTCAGAAATCATATTTTTGATAGACTTACCTTGCCACATTGTTCACCACAGTGAAACTGGACCAACTAGATAACTGGACACACGAGGTGTCCGACCAAACTTTTGACCCCCAATGTATCAACCATCGCCCCCATTACGAACTGCTTGCTTCATCCAACCAGCTGAAGACCTGCTGTAGAATTAATGGATAACTCCAGCACACAAGAAAATAAACAACCCTCAAGTTTGAGGTTAAATCCGCGATAAGAACACAAACCTTCAACTGAAGTTGAATCCACCGGATGGAACCTTTACATCATTTCCTCCAAACTGGAAATTCTGCTGAGTAGCATCACCAGAAGGCAGTGTCTCTTCATCCTCCTCTAGCCAGTAAGTCTCAAGAATCTTGACTGCTTTCTCATAGATCTCGTTATTGTCGTGACTCTGTAGGTTTTCAATCTTTTCTAATCCCTCGGCATCTTCTATCCACTGGGCACAATTGTTAATCTCTCCGCCACTAGCAGCCTTCTCAGCTTCACCAACCTTCAGAATGTTCTCCAACCCTTCTAGACAGACTGTTATGATTCTTGGATCAGGGAATGCAAGGAGATCACACAAAGGTTGTATGCATCCTTGACTGACCAGGTACCTACATGTTCACATAACAAGAATGACTTATCCCCATGTTCAATAAGAATGAAATGAAGAAATTGACATCAGAAAACAGATAAACAAATAGCATACTTGATTTGATCATGAGTACCACCAGAGGTAGCATTTGAAATCGCCCATGCTGCTTCTTTCTTTATATCAAATTCAGCATTCTGAAGTAGGCTAACCAGGGGAACAATTATCCCAGCATTGATCACAGCCTAGAACAATTTTAGCATAATGGTAAGCATAGCATGGTAGACAACTTCCAATAGTGAAAAGGGGCAGTGAATCAGTAAATTCAGACAATTAGAAACACCCTTGAAGCACATATTGCCATGATTACTCACCTGAATCTGTTCCTTGTTTCCTGCTGTAATGTTTGAGATAGTCCAGCAAGCCTCTTTTTTTATGCTCTTTTTATGGTTATGGGTCAACAGGCTCACAAGGCAAGTTAATGCACCATGGTCAATCATACACTGAAAATGAACGACATAAAGTCAACAACATAGGGTAAAAACCAACTGAAGCAGAAACCAAAACTTAAGAATGAAGCAGAATCTTAAACTATGCCTGAGTCTGTAATCATCTCCTGTCACAATATTTCCGACCGTACGGAGAGCAGGAATGAGCACTGAAGGAGAGGGATTACTGCAAAAAATACATGTATAAACATATGGTCCACATTCCACAGAAAAATAAATAAGAGGGCCCTAAAGATGTTTTAGGATGTTATACTCACAGTAAGAGCTCAACAAGTCGTGGGCAAACTCCTGCCTCAATCACAGCTTGAATTTTGTCATTTGTGCCATCAGACAGATACGATAGAGCCCAACAGGCATCAGTGAGAACTTCTTCATCGTTTGAGTGAATGAGACGTTCAAGCGCGGGAAGAGCAGGCCTCACCTAGCCAACAGATATCCATGTAAAAGTTCAATTAAAGACGCAAAATAAAGGAGAGGACTACTAAATAACAATGCACAAAACAAGATGAAAACCTGATCAAATGGAGGCTGCGGCTTGCCCCTGCAGAAATTTGATAATGTCCAAGTCGCATTTCTCAGCAATGACAACTTTGAGTGTTCATTCAACTGCGCTAACAGCGGCATCAAAGCCCCGTGACTAAGAACAAGATCACGACATCTAGGGGAATCTCCAGCAACATTCCCCAATGCCCACACAGCCTAAATATTTACAAACATATCACTTATCATCATTACTAGTAAAAACAACAATAATCCCAGAATCACAAGTCTCAAACAAACTTAATTCAAAGGATAAACTTTTAAAGATTATACCTGTTCTCGAACATCATCACTTGGGGAACCAAGAAGCTTTACAATATAGGAACAGCCCCATGATCAATAACTACCTTCGTATTCTCAGATGTTCCAGAAGCAATATTTGTTAGCGCCCAAGCAGCCTCAAACTACAAGTTTCCCAAATAAACAAATAATATAATATAATTAAACCCCCAAGAAATGGACATAAGCAATAAAGAAGCCACATTTGTAAGTGCTCAAGCAGCCATAAAATACAAGTTTTTCCATTGTATTACAAATTATAGCAAAGAACTAAACCCAAAAAATCCTTATTAGAATTCAAGAACTTATACCTGAAGCTGTGGGAAATCTTCCTTCATAAGGAACTCCACAAAGCGAGGAACGACGCCAGACTGTATCACTTCTTCAATTGGGGGACTCCGCTCTGTTTATTAAATTAAAAAGCCAAGTTATTTACATAAACTAAGTTAATGAATGATGGAGAAAAAGAAAGAAATGTAAGAAAAATTACCAATTGAAAGCAATTTACGGAACTGAGTTGTTGCTTCTAGCTGTGCCGCGCCGTCATCGGACCAAACGCCGGCAACCATCGAAGGAAGACTCTCCAACTGCAATAGAAAACCCTAAATCAATTAAATTTCAGAGGAAAAAGCATAAATTGAAAGTTTCGCTTAAGCGATTGTGGTTTACTTTTTTCTCGACGTTTGAAGATTGAAGAGAAGCGGGCAATTGTTGAGCTTGGAGGCCTTCACGACGCTTCTTCTGTAAACTCTCTTCGCGCTTGCTTTTCCGGATCTCCACCATGTTGTCTTCCCTTCTACGGCGGCCTTCCTCCGCGTCAACCGCCACCTTGTAGCGGTTACGACGTACCTCAGTTCTACTGCTCGGTCTCAACGACATATTGCGCAGCTGCTTTTCTTCGAAAATGAAACCAGTGAGTTTGAGATTTTATAGAAACGGATCGAAAGAATAAAAACCCTAGACAGTTTTAGGGATTTTGAATTTTTATTTATATATTAGAATAAATATTATTTTCTAATGAAACCACGCTATTATATGAAGCTCGTAACTACTTAACTATATCGTCATTTAATTTAATTAATTAATATTAATGCTTTTACTTTTTGCGTGGAAGGGATTACTCAATTAAAACCTTAATTCAAATCAAATATTAGGTTAGATTAGGGATGGCAAAAATACCCGAACCCGACGGGGAAAACTGAAAACTGAATTAAACGGGGACGGAGAAAAATCGTTTATGTTAAACTGGGACGGGGAAAAACCGTTTATGCTAAACGGGGACGGGGATGGGGGCGGGTTTGGTAATCCCCGCCCCGATTACCCGGCCCGATAAATATTAAAAATAATTATTATTATATATATATATATTATTAATAAATTTAATTTAAATATATATATATATATAAAATTTATATATTTAATTTAAATATATATATACCCGATCCGATACTCGACCAGATACCCATTTAAATAACCCTTTATGCTAAACGGGGATACCCGTTCTCCCGCGGTTTTCTTCTATTACCCGATGAGGATCCCCGTTTAAATCTCCGCGGTTTTTTAAGCGGGGACGAATATGAGTTTTTTAAACAGGGACGGGGAAGCGGGGACGGGGGACCAATACCAGGCCCGAACCCGGCCCGTTGCCATCCCTAGGTTAGATAGATATTTCTAGAATTATTCAATATATTGGATAAAGATTTGTGGTTTCAAAATAAATTTAAATTATGTTTTCTAAAATAAAGATATTATTTAAAAAATTTAAATAAACTATTATTTTATTATAAATATTTTAAAAAAAATAAGCTAAGGTATATAGTATGATCTAAAATAATATATCAAACATCGTACATGCATTTAAACGAGTTTGGATTTCATCTGAGAGCAAGTAAATAGGTGAAACGCCAACCATCAGTGGTGGATGTATGTAATGTCTAGGGCGGACACGTGTCCACTAAGATATCTAATTTTTTTTTAATTTATTGTCTATTTTATTAAATACTTTCACTTTAAAATTTTGTTTGTATTTATTTCTATAAAAAAAATTATGATTAATATACGTGTGTTCATCCTAAACAATAGTTCTAGAAACATCACTGTAAACCATTACAATCGAAAACAGGAAAAGTTCACATATATACAACTCTATTCGTACACAGAGCCGTGGCTGACCCGGCGCGAGGTACGTGACCGCGTAGGACTCAAAAAAAAAAAGAACCCAAAAAAGTGTATCTATAGTGGCATAAATACCCCTATAGATGGACCTATTGAGGCGTTTTTCAAAAAAAGTCATTATTGTTACGACTTTTTTAAAAAAACGCCACTATAGATGGACCTATTGCGACGTTTGTCAAAAAAATGTCATTATTATTATTTCGAATTCGAATATATCTAAAAAATATAGACCTTTTATAAGAATTTATACAAACCCCGAAAATCTAACACGGCCCGGTTCGTACCCATACATAGTATTACCAAATACATTGAATATGACCCTGGGTGATGTAAAACGATGGTCAATGGTTGTGCATAAAGTATAACCCATTGCCATTAGTCTTCGAGAGGTGTCAAGCAAAGTCAAGATTGTCAATTTTTCATGTTATCGTAAATAATATTTGAGTATTTTATGATTATAGGTTTCCCAAAAATTATCAATTTTCATATTGCTACAAAATATTTGAGTGTTTTATGATTATAAATTTTATTTACCACGATGACCAACAGCGAAGATTAGAAAACGTTACAAGTTTTTTTTTTTTCTTGATGAAATCCTTTATAAATTGTGAAGGATTAATACATAGATTTTATATTAACAAATATATACACATATATTCATGATGCATGATGCCACATGCTTATTCTTTTTATGATTCTGCGACATTTAAATACTTATTTTTTAGTGACTAAATCAACTTAAATCTTTTAAAAATATATTTGATACAAGGATAAATTACATACTTATTTACTAAATTTTACTTTATCTCCTATTTCATTTATTGTACTTTCAATTTGTTCACTGAATTTTAAATATTAATTTTTTTTGTTACTCGAACGTTTACTTAATAACAGTTATATAACGTGAAATTATTTAATAGTAAAAGTGCCACATCATATTGACCACATTAGATAAGTCAAGCCTTCTTTGTTGTTCATCCATTTTCTTAGGAAAATTCTATAGTATGACAACTTTAATATACGGTTAAGGAAATGGGTTATTAGTTTTATTATTAATTTTTTAATAAAATCGATAAAAATTACCGAAAACATTATTATTTCTACCTAAAATATTAATGTTCTTAACATTTATGGTAAAATGTCAAATAATAACAAAATCAATAGAAAAAAATAACAAAACTGATAATACTTTATCAAGTTTAGTAAAACACCTAATAATAATAAAATCGATAAAAAATAATAATATTTATGATAATTTTTATCAATTTTATTAAAAATAATAATAAAATCGATAACACTTTTTTAAATCATATATCAAGACTGCCGCACGTAATCATTTATCATCTCCCTCTATTTACTTTTCTAAAACCAACCAAACAAATAAATGGCGAGCTGTCAACATCACCGCAACATTCATCCACTTCACCATCCGTTGCGGCGTCGGCCGCTTCCTCTAACCCCAACCCATGCTTTATCACAGCTTTATCACAGCCTAAAAAAATGGCAGGAAACATCAGCTCCTCTTTTCTAAGGAAAAACCTTGAGAGCCCTTGTTTTTCGTAGCTCTCAAGCTAAGCAAAGACCTCCCAAAAAAACACAAAAAAATGGATACTCCACTGAGAAGAAAAAGTGGCCTGAACCTCCCGGCCGGGATGAACGAAACTTCACTACGACTGGAAATTTCAGCATCATCTTCTTCTTTCTTTCGTTCGATATCGATCTCTTTGCCTAGGATGATATCGAGTTTGACTTAACCGTCTTCGTTGTTGAAATCATCTATATGTAGCGATCGGTTTATCCGTGTAGATCTTCTTCGAGGCTACACCTCTTTGGGTTGATAGATAAGGAGTCGCCTGCTAAAGAATGAGGAAGTGAAGCTTATTCCAGGATTTTGAAATCTGAACTTTTCAGTGAACAGATTGCTTTATTCTCAATCATACAAACACCACTTGAAGAAATTCATTAATGGATTTATTCTCAATCATACGATATTACATTACACCAAACGTCCAAACAGATGCAAAGGCCAACGGCGGGGTGGGTTTTTTTTTCCTTTTCTAATTTTAAAAAATAGAGATTTTTTTTAAATGCAATATTATTTTAAAAAAAATTAAAATTATATAAATGTGACACGTTTCATTTAACATGATTTTTAAATGACCGTCACAGTAAATATATTTAAAGTGATAACATTTGTAATGTTATATATCAGAATTGATCATAAAAAAGTTTAAACACTGCTTCAAGATAAATAATTAGCTAACCCTATTCTCATATGTAATGGGGTAAGAGGGAGGTAGAGTAATAGGTTGTCCCCAACGCCAGATTGAGAGCAGCTTCCGTGAAATACCTCCGTTATGAATTGCCCTCTGTGAGACTCGATCCCACGACCACAAGATTAAGAGCCTTGCGTTCTACCAGCTTCCGTGAAACACTGCTTCAAGATAATATAGTTATATAACACTTGGATAGTCTCACGTTATAAATGATCACTAGTTAAAGATAATATGAAATGTTTGAGTTATTTTCTCAATTGATGACCGATAGGTATGTAAACTGACCGAACGTTTAACGAATCGTTCGTGAACTATTCAGTTATAAGTTCATTTATTTATTAAACGAACGAATACGAACAAGATTGTATGTTTGTTTAACTAAATGAACGAACATGAAAAAAGAGTTTGCATGTTCATTTACGTTTGTGAATGTTCGATAATCCGTTCGTTTATGTTCGTTTATTTATGTTCAACTTAATCTCCATATCTGTTTAAAATATTATTGTCTAATAAATTTTAACCTTAAACCCAATAATATTTTAAAATATAATCAATTTTTAAGCCCAAATAAAAAATAGCCAAATTAGTTAAAGAAAGTATGAGCCCTAAGATTATTTAGAAATAAAAACTATTCTCAAATGTAAACCTAATTAATTTTAAGTTCGTTCTTTTACGTTCGTTTGTGTTCGTTTATTATTTTAACGAATGATCATGAACAAGCTGCATTCCTTCATGAACGAACACAAACAAGAAATTTCGTTCGTTTAGTCGTTCGTGTTTGTCCATTTGTTCGGTTAAAATTAAACAAACGAACATGAACATACCCTCTTTCGTGTTCGCTCGGTTTATTTACAAGTCTAATGAGTACACATTTTTATTTTTATATATTTATAATTTATTTTATAATTTCTGATATTTTATAATTTTTATTTACTTTTAAAACAAATTATAATTTTTTTATATTTTAGGATGATTTAAATATATTTTTAATATTTTAAAAAATTTAATAAAATTTTAAATTATTAGATTTTCTTAAAGATTAAAATTATTCATCGAATTTTCAATTAAATTAATTATATCATTGAGTTTTATAAAAAATCAATTACACTCAAGTTCGATAAAAAAAATCAAATAAGTACATATTTCATATTAATATAATAAATCATCATGTTAGCACAATAACAAGTAATGTCAATCGAAAGAAAAAAAATAATATAATTAAAAATATGAAGAAAATTATTGATTTGTATTTATCACGTGGTCATAACAGAATAAGAGTGTTTAAAATTGTGGACTCGTATTTTTGGGGTACTTGAAGTATCAAGTATCTAATTCTCTATGTATTATATTTATCGGCCCGTGTCCTAAACCGTTAAGTCTGGGTATCTATTAGTCGGGCACCTATAAAATCCAGGTATATGCATTTTCGGGTCGCGAGTACCTGATACATATATATTTTTATTTTTTGAAATTTTGTATTTTTTAAAACACATATGAACACATGAAATTTAAAAGTTCATAATACACAATCAATACACAAAATCAATCATTAGTTTTAAGGATATATATATATATATTAAAATTTATTTCCAAAAAATATTATTACCAATCATAATTTTTAATTCGAATCTCATATTGATAAATTATTATTTTTTTAAAAAATTAAAACTTAAAAGTACATAATGCAAAACTTGAAAGAATTTAATATTTAAAGTAAAATATTAAGAAACCAATATAATTTAAAACCAATATATATTAATATTTAATTGTACCAGGTCAAGTCGGATACCCAATTATGAAATTTTTTAACACATACCCGACTCAACTATCCGGAAAAATCATGGATCAATATCTATTACTATTTTAATAAATTTGAGAATTACTATTTTATAATATTTTAATGAAATTTAATGAATTTATTAAAAATAAATCTAATAATAATTTTATTATTATTTTTATTAATTTAGAATGATTACAAGTGACATAATCTATTATATAGACTATTAACCATTTGATAATAAACGCTCAAATATCGGCTACCATTTTATTATAATTTTATATGTTTTTTTGATTAATTTGGGAAGTAAAAGACGATATTTATTCAAAGAATATTCTCAATCATTTGACATCGAATGCTCACACTCTTGTCGTTCTTCGTGCTTGAACTCGAGACTTAAAAGAATAATAACAATTCATTTACTATCGAGGTAGCTTGGTTATTCCTATAATTTTATAATTTCAATTAATTTTTTTTATAATTATTAAAAATTAATAATAATTTTATTACATATGAAATTTCAACTTTAAAATAATGATTTGAGCATAATTTAATGACTTAGAATATAATTTACTTTTTTTTTTAATTTCCTTTTTCTTTTCCTTCACTCATAGAAGGTCAGGGGAAGGACAAGAGGCTTCTTCTTAGCGCTGAAAAAGAGAGATTAAAAAAAGAAGAGAGTAAGGTGTGGTTTGATTAGTTATCAGGGGAATTGAAATCTAATTCTATAATTTTTTTATGTTTGGTTCAAGTTTTTAAAGAGAAAATTAGAATTCAATTTTATTAAGGGAGAAAAAGTAAATTTCATCCATAACATGATGAAATTGAAATTCTTTGGAGGAAGGAATATGAAATTTGACCATAATATCTTAATTAATTTTTTGGTATTTGAGTCGGATTTTTTTTAAAAAAAATTGGGATCGGGTCCGGTTTTTAAAAAAAATTGGGATCAGTCGGATTTTTTTTTTAAAAATTAGGTTCTGGTCAGTTTTTTTAAGAGTGATATTCGGGTCGGATCGGGTTTTTTTAAATGTGACATTCGGGTTGGGTTCGGGTTTAGGGTGAAAAATACCCGACCCGAAAAAAATATATAATTTTTTGTATATTTAGGAATAATTATAATAATACCCCTATATATATAATTTTTGTTCAATTAAGTCACTGTTTTTATTGAATAAAAATAGTTTTTTATTATTTCGAGTCGGATCGGGTGAAACTTTATTTTGATCGGGTCGGGTCTCGGGTGGAGGTTCCCTTATTCTCGGGTCGGGTCGGGTGAACCAAAAACCCAACCTAATGCCATCCCTAATTTGATGATTTTAATTTATGATATTTATTAGTATGATTTTTATAATTTATTAAAATAAATAATCAATCAATAAAATAAAATTTTAATATTTTTAAATATTTATAATATATTTCTACGTGTAAGTTATTAGACAAACTAAAATTAAACAAAAAAAAAGATAATTCTATAATTTTACATTACTAAAATCAAATCCATATAATATGTCTACACGAATCAAAAAAATATAAAATTAAATTTCAATTAAATATTTTACCAATCAAACATGTTTACTGATTCTAATTCCCACGTTAACGAACCAAACAGCAGAGCGGAAAAACAAAAGAAAGTTTATTCAGCTTTCGTTAATGGCGTTCTATTGATCCCCCCTTCACAAAGGAAATCTTATTTAGCTCCCGCGTACTATCTCAACGGCCCGCGCTTTCATCTCTCGTCTCGTTTCCCCAAAGCCCTAATTCCAGAGTATCCCCTAAATCTTTCAATTTCAACTTCCGAGTCCTCAATCTTTACGATTCCGCGTGGCTATTTTGGGATTCGAGAAATTTTGAAATAAGAGAGCGAGAAGCTGCGATGGGCGCTCAAGAGAAATCTCAAGGCAACTCCAATTCGCTGCAGGTCAGTTCATATCTCGCTCACCTCTTTTGGTCCCTATAATTTTTCCTTATTTCGTGCTGCTTCACTCCTTGGTGAGTTAGGTATTTAGTTTTGGCTTTTGGTGTTTTGTTTTTATCATTGGGGAATAATTGGAATTTACGGAGTAAGTGAAGTTCTTATCTTTGGATTAGTTCTAAATTAATTCTGCCTTATAGGTAAAATTGCGACTCTTTTCCCCTGTTTCATAGTATTAGTCCTTAGTTTTTGGTTTGAAGTGTTTGCTGAAGTGAATTAGCTCATGAAATGTGGTCAGAGCTGTGTTTTAATCATCAATAAATTTTACAAATGAGAAATTTGGAATAAGTTATGATTCATTTTGCTGGACGATTCTACTATAGTTCATGTCAAAAGATATGTACTAGAGTAACTAGACTGTACTGATTGCATGAAAAAATTGTTAGTCATTCTACCTGTTATCATGCTTTTTTTGGTTAGGTTGCTAGCTAACTGGGATTTTAGTTTGTTTGCTATGCTAGTTAATTGTAGATATTTTTTCTGGGGAAAATCCTGTGTGGATAGAATGGTTTTACTGTCATATTTTAACTTCCTGTTATCTTGGAGTGCAACAGGTCGTAATTATTTTTTTGATAGGAATAGGGGGTCTCATTAAAGACCTCCCTCATAGTTGCCTCTTGAGAAGAGTCAACTAGCGGAAGGAGGAAAAGAGGACCTCAATATATTAATAAACCAGAATTACATATAATTTACAACATCACCCGAAATAAAATACCAAACATAACCACTAACACTAAGGACATTCAACCTATCCCCTCCTTAGCTAACTTGTCTGCCTCCCAATTACAAGCTCTAGGAATCAGCCTAACCATAATATCCCTACCAGAAATTACATCCCCAATTTCCCGAACCAAAGAACTGAAGACCGAAGGAGCCTCAGAAGGCCTGAAAATCCAATCCACTGCAGTTTTACAATCACTTTCGAGAATAAGTCTTCCCTTCAACGCCCAATCCGAATGTAGAAATAGATCAATTCCTTCTTTAATGGCTTTCAACTCAGCAAACAGAGGAGGATCAGGTCCGACATGCTTAGAGAAATAGATCATGGTAGAGCCATTCAAATCTCTCAACAGACCTCCAATTCCACCCTGCAAACCATCACTTCTAACAGCCCCATCCACATTGAATTTATAAAAATCAGGTGGAGATGGATACCAGCACATATCCTTCTTCTTCTTGTGAAAATTGACTGCTAAACCATCTGCAAGCCTTGGATCTCCTATTAATAAATCTACCTGGATGTTAGCTTTAGGAAATTTAGCTAGGAACCATTTGGCCAACCTGAATCTGCAAATGAAGAACAATGTAGAGCTCTCAAAATTCCATTTTTCAAACACCACTAAGTTCCTAGCCTTCCAAATCGACCACATAACAACACCCGAGATGAAATTCCAAATAGAAGAAGAAGCCTTCAAAACAGACCATGAACTAAGTAGAGACGGGGGATCTTTGGGCAGAACAATATTAACCTCCCATAAATTGATGAACAATTCCACAACTCCCAAGCAACAGGACACAACATAAATAAATGGTGAATTGTTTCTTCCTCCTTTTGGCATAAAGGACATAATAACTCTTCCAAAGGAACACCTCTTTTCTTCAATTCCACTCTAACAACAAATTTTTGGTGAGATATTTGCCATAAAAATGTTTCAACTTTTGGGGGAGCCAATCCAGACCAAACCCATTTCTTCCACTGAAAATTTCCTCCAGAGCTACGAATAAGAGCTGATCTACAAGCCTTAACTGAGAACAAACCATCTCCACTCCCTGACCAAGTTAGAAAATCATCAACATTATCAGTCAAAACAATATTATCAATCAAAGTCATTAGAGATATCCATTGATCCAATTCCCAATCGCATAAATTCCTCCTCAGACAAATATTCCAACTCCAACAATTATTATCATAGCAGCCAAAGTCCACAACTTTCCCCGTTTTGTTAATCGATAAAACATAAATCCTAGGAAATTGTTCTTTTAAGGTGAAATTATTAGCCCAAATGTCATTCCAGAATTCGATTGATCTACCATTCCCCACTTGGATCTTGGAATTGGACCTCAAACAATTCCCAATATCGTCCTTTTTCTCATAATTATTCCCAATTCCTCTCCATATCCATGAATCTTACGGGTTAGCAGCCTTGTTAATTGAAAGAGACAAATTACTAATATTGTGCTTGCAACAAATCATCTTCTTCCACTGATAATGTTTATCATTTGCAAACTTCCAAACCCACTTCCCCAGAAGCACTCTATTCGCCATCGACAAATCCAGGACACCCAAACCACCCTGCTTGTACGGTTGACACACAATTTTCCAATTCACCCAATGAATCCGCTTCTTCAAGGGATCGTCACCCCAAAGGAATTTAGCCATCAGAGAATTCAGCTTTTGGTTAATCTTTAGAGGGATTTTGAAAATAGAGAGGAAGAAAATTGGTAAGGACGACAAAACAGACTTCACTAACACTAATCTCCCTGCCATCGATAATGATTTTGCTTTCCAGCCCTCTAATTTGCTATTGAACTTCTGTAGAACTGGTTCCCACAACAGATCCAAATTTTTGTAAGTACCTATCGGTAAACCAAGGTATGTCATAGGAAGAGCCCCCACACCACAACCTGCGATCGTAGCCTATTCCTTTATAACATCCTCATCCATATTAACTCCAAATAACTTGCACTTAGATAAATTAAGTTGGAGGCCTGACATTAAACCAAAGACCCTCAATACTCTCCTAATATTCATAATTTGTGCAGAAGAATCCCTGCAGAAAAGTATTAAGTCATCTACGAATTGTAGATGCGTCAAATGAAACTTATTTTCCGCCCTACCAACACTAAACCCTTCAAACAGAGCACAATCAGCAGCCTTAATCAACATTAGATTCAGTAATTCCCCAACAATATTGAACAACATTGGAGACAAACTGCAGCCTTGTCTCAACCCTTTCCCCATCTTGAATTCATTAGTCGGAGAACCATTGACAAGAACAGAAATTGAAGCAGAGGAGATGCACAAATCAATCCAAGAAATCCACCTATCTCCAAAACCTATAATTCTCAGAAGTCTCAACAAGATCGACCATTCCACCGAATCATAAGCCCTTCGAAAGTCCACCTTGAAAACAACACCTTTCCTCTCTTTTTTCCTCCAATCATCAATAACTTCATTAGCCAAAAAGGAACAGTCCAGTAGCTGCCTTCCGGGAATGAAGGCGAACTGAGACGGACTAACCATAACATTAATAACAGCTGCAAGCCTTCTAGCTAGGACTTTGGAAATTATTTTATACAGACTGCCAACTAAGCTTATCGGTCTGTAATCTTCTATACCTTCAGGATTTCTGATATTTGGAACCAACGTTAGGAATGAATGATTGACCCCATGCTCCCAGTTCCTTCCATTATAAAAGTCTTCGACAAATTTCATAATAGATGGCTTCAGAGATGGCCAAAATTTCTTAAAGAAACCCATGGTGAAACCGTCTGGCCCGGGTGCTTTGGCACTATCCGAGTGGAAAACTGCCTCCCACACTTCCTGTTCTGAGAATCTAACTTCAAGAAGCTTCTTTTGATCATCTGTCAATTTAGCAAAATTCAAATCAATTTTGTCCACCTCTAGGGTTGTTACCGAGTTAAAATTGTCCTTGAAATAATAAAAAACAAAGCCTCTCAACTGATCCGGGTCTGAAACAACATCCTCAACTACCTTCAATGAAGAAATAGTGTTAAACCTATTCCTATTTAAAGCACACATGTGAAAAAACTTTGTGTTTCTATCCCCCTCAATACTCCATTTCACTCTTGACCTCTGTAACCAAATGTTCTCCTCCTTCCTATGCAAATTCCACAGCTCCTTCCTCGAAACAACCAGCAAGTCCCATTCTTGAAAAGAAGTCCCCTCTTCCTGTAGCTTCAATTCCAGACCATTAATTTTGGCTTCTAATTCAGAAATATCATCAGAGAAAATCCCCTGTGATTATTCCTTGGCCAATTCCTAATAGCCTGCTTAGTTCCTCTAAGCAGTGAAAACAAATCCCTACCACCAATACCCTTCCTTAGATTTGATAATGAAGATTCCACCACCCCAGCAAACCCATCTTCCTCAAGCATGTAATTATAGAACCGAAACGGCTTAGGACCCCAATTATTGCATTCTTCTACCAACAAAACTGGATTGTGATCCGAAAGGGATTTAGGAAGCATTTTTTGGATCACATTTGGGAACTGATTTAAAAATGAGCCACTAATCAAAAATCTATCCAGCCTTACCCAAGTAGGTGACTCTCTATTATTGCACCATGTAAATCGCCCCCTACTAACGGTAGATCCATCAGATTTGATGACTGAATAAAAGACCTAAGCATATCCATAGCGTGCCAATTCTGAGTAAACCCACATTTCTCCTCAGGGTCTAGATAAGCATTAAAGTCCCCCCAAGCAGACCGGCAAGTTGATGCTTTGAACAGCACACAAAAAATCCCTAAAAAATTCCTCTTTATCAGCCTCTACTGATGGACCATACACATTGATAATGACACATTCAAAATTGCTCATCTTGAACTTCCCTGATAATGCCATAAATCTACTACTGTTAATCTGTGCACTAACCTCAAAGTAATTATCATTCCATAAACATATTAGACCTCTTGCTGAACCATCAGCTGGAAAAAAAACAACTATCTCTGAGTAGATTACTCCCAAGCTTTCTTGTTAATCCACTTCGACAGACATTCAGTTTTGATTCCTAAAGTAATAAAATAACAGGCTTTTCTCTAAGAACCAACCTCGACACTGCCCTGATTTTTTCAGACTTCCCAAGCCCCCTAATATTCCATGTAATCATTTTCAGTTTTGACATTTGGTTTAATAACATTCAACACCATATTCAATCCACAAGGTACAATCAGGAGGCCTTTCCAGTCCCCAACATCTCCATCTTGAAAATCTCTTCCTCTACAATTTGATTCCCCCCTTTAAAAGAAATTCCCAGCATGTCACAAACTTCCCTAGTATATTCCGCTTCCTGCCTGGCTTGAACAAAGTCTTGAGATGGCTAAGACACCTCCCTAGCGTGTTCCACTGACTCCCTGTCCATGCTACTAGTCACCCTCCTATATATTCTATCATGAAATCTTACTTCCACTTCACCCTCCGAACATACGCTACCCGAATGATAGGGAGCAATTCTGAACCTTCTCCTGTTCATTAAATTTTTTGACCGAGAAAAGTCCTGACCAAAATTTTTTGTAGAATCCAAACTGCTCTCCTTATCTAAGAATCTGCCATCCACCTCATGGTCACCAGATACCCTATTCCTATGAAAGTCCATCTTTCTATGAGAATTTAGCACAATATCCTCAAGTATACTCCGTTGTTCGATAGCCTGCTCTACAATCAATTCGACGCCCTGCTCAACTTGTACCAATTCCTTCTCCCCCTGAAATTATAATCACTTGCCTAGGATTATCAACTTCTACAGGGACCAAAGGATTGATTGAACTGTTATTGGGCTGAAAAATGAGTTTATCTCCAATCCTTTTTACATTATATGCAGGCCCAGAAGGACATATTTTCATTGTAGAGTTTAAGGAAGCCTCATTAACATCAGATTGGGTTTTTTCAACGGGAGAAATACTTTCTCTCAGACCTAGCCCCACGTGACCTCCCACTTGGAAAGACCTATCTTCAACAAAAACTGACAGCCCGCCATTGGACTTTTCTGCATTTGACTTTCTTGAAATAGCCTGACCCTCAGTAACTCCATTCATACCACTATTATGGCCATTATTCAGCCAAGAAATAACTTTATGCGAAGAAATCTCTGCAAAATCTTCTCCTTCAACTGCTCTTTCTGGAACACAATCCTCCTCTGACTCGGATAGGACAGAATCCCTGTTCACCTTGTTTGAAAATTTCTCTTCCATCTTCCTCCCCAGTTCCTTCGGCTGGATCAACACAGACCCCATGAGAATCTTAACTTTGAAAGATCTACCATAAGAACCTATAGTAACCATTTCTGGAACATCGAAGGGACTCTCCACCCTTAACAAAACCTTCGCAGACAAAAGGTCGTATCTCATCTTTGATTCTTCCTTAAAACAAATGAACCTTCCCCAATCCCCAGTAAGCTTCTCCAAGAAAGCCTCATTCCAACACAGTAAAGGCAAACCACACAGTTCTATTTGGCACAAAGCCAAAGGAACTCCATTCTCATTTACTGCTGGAGCTAACCAATCGAAACACAAGGACAACTCTTCCTTCTTGTTCTCCCAAGCATAAGAAAATTCATCAACAGAATCGAAAGTGATGATACAAGCCTTCCAAGCATAACCCCATCTCGACACCTGGATTCCCAATCCCTCTATCTCCAAAGCTTCCTTTACCGACTCATAATCATAAGATGATTTCATTATTCATGTTAATGATAATTTCACCCACTTGAAATTGTCTGTCGCAATATGCATCTCCCACACGTTCCTCACACCAGTAGCATTACGTTTGCTACCCTCCACAAACATCTCTGACCCTTGTTCTCTTCTCTTGTTTACATCAGACCTCGCTACTTCCTTATACGTTCTGCCATCCCTGAAGCTTTGCAACGACTTTGCCTTTAACCCATTGAAAGCCAGATCCTGCTCTCTTGACTTGATCCTCAGCATACTCTTCCCATCATCAACCTCCTTCTTAGTCCCCTTCTGATACTTAGCAACCCCTACTGATAATCTCCTCCCATCGAACCATCTCCCATTCACAGACTAGATAGCTTTTTCCCTACTTTCCTCATCAACAAATTGGACAAAAGCGAACGTCGAGGACTTGTACTTTGATTTCTCTAAAAACCGCGGAATGAATATTCTCAAAATCTGACCATAAGGGCTAAAAAACTCTCTAAGCACACGTCTTGAAACCCTCTTACTAAGATTATCAATGAACACTGTCCATTCCTCAGCGGAAGCAATGGACTTTTTCGAGTTTTCTGCACTTCTCTCTCTACCTATCTCACTCATTTTTGAATTCTATAAAAGTATGTTAACTTAACAGCTCGCAATTATTGAATCTTTTTTTTTGGGTGTGGAGGTGGTTCTGAGATCAGAAGTTTTCTTGTCAGCTGTGGGATACCTTAAATAGTATTCCAGGTCCAACTTGTGTAGTTGGGACTATGAAATCATAACATTGTTTAGTGAACTAAATTTATACTCTTCATGTGTTGTATATTCTGTGAATTTCGCACGAGTTTGGGAATTATATTTAAACGTTCTCTTCTTTTCTTAGTCAAACTGTATCTTGTTAAGAGGGAATGGCTCAGGTAGCATCTAAAGGTTTAATTTCATGTCATCTGTGGGATAGCTAAAATAGTATTCTAGCTTGTGTAGTTGGGACTATGAAATGATATCATTGTTTAGTGAACTAGATTTATACTCTTCACATTTTGTATATTCTGTGAATTTCGCATGAGTTTGGAAATTATATTTAAACATTCTCTTCATTTCTTAGTTAAATTGTATCTTGTTAAGAGGGAATGGCTCAGGTAGCATCTAAATGTTTAATTTCATGTTGTGTAACACTGGAACTATGCAGTGTTTGAATGATATGATCCTTTGATACACCAGACTTTTTCAAGAAAAATATTCCATGAACCTTTTGCACCAATTAGAACCTCCAATCTCATCATTTTTACATGTCATCAATCCTCTCAAATCATAGCTTCCAAGTAACCACCCATAAAAATAGTTTACTTGAAAAAAAAATGAAGGCTCACCCTCAAAAAGGATGAAATGGAGAAAAAAAAGGTGAAGTGGGTGGTTTAGTTGGTGAGGCTGAGAATCATAGACGAGGTGGTGGGAAGGGTTCATAAAATAAAATTTCCTTTTTCAGTCTCTGATGATTGTTTCTTTGAATTTCGCATGTCTTCGAAGTCTATTTAACTCCTATTCTTTTGGGTCAAAATATTTTCTTGTAATTTCAGCGAGTAAAGTTCTATCGTTTGAGTGAGGATGGTAAATGGGATGATCAAGGAACTGGGCATGTCACTGTTGATTACTTGGAGGTCTGTTCAAATCTTCTATTTAATTTTGGTTTTTGTGTTTTTGAATCTGGATATACTGGATTTAGGTCTTGAAAATAATTTATTTAGATTAAAATGTCTTTTTCGTTTTAAATGAATGTAATTATTATAATCAGAGATCTCATCAAAAAAAATTATTATAATCAGAGATCAGAAGAGCTGGCTTTGTTTGTTTTTGATGAAGAAGATAATGAAACGTTGCTTTCACATCGTATCCGCCCTGATGACATTTACAGAAAACAAGAAGGTATTCTTCTGATTTAACTAATATCCAAGTATGTTGCTTGTGAAAGTACCAGTTTGATTGAATGATATGTTCATTTATCATCAGATACAATCATATCATGGAGAGGCTCCGAGTATTCTACTGAATTAGCACTTAGTTTTCAAGAGAACACGGGATGCTCTTACATATGGTAATAATGTTTATAAATTGCTTTATCCTCTTTCAATGCTTTTGATCTCAATCTTTATATCCTTTTTCTTAAAGTTCATCATCCTGGAAGTTTATGATGTCAACTTTTATTTCCCTTCTCCCTTTATTTGTGCTCTTTCTCTATTGCAGGGACCAAATTTGTAATGTGCAAAGAAGTATGCATTTCAGTTCTCTCAATGGTAAGCTTTTCTTGAAATCCTTGTAGCTCCTAACTATCCACTCAAGTTGATCAAACATTGGATCCATGTAAATGGTTAACTCTCTCAGTAACTCTTGTCGAAACAAAGACTTTATGTTCCGGAAACTGGAAATTTTGTAATTTTTTTAATCAAATGATATATTTTTCTTCTGCCTTAGCAGCAGGAAAACCTTAATTAAATGGGTTCTTTTGTTGATAGGTCATGATCTTCGGCCTTGATGCAGATGCACAGAACAATCGTTTTCTGAGAATGTGCACTGTTTTTGTATTAGGCATAATGTCGAAGCTATCATTGTGCAATTTGGAATACCATCATGAACAACAACTGTTTCATATGTTATTACCGCAGGTGAAACATTTCACTCCATGAATAGTGAGTTGTGGGAATTGCCAGCTGTGGAGCTTTCAACTCTCCCCATAATCCTCAAGGTTCTAATGAATGATTCTGTCCCTTGATTGCATTCTGTTTATCTTTATTTTTGTTGCATGGCATGATTTTTGGGGTTCTTTCCTAAAAATATTTTCCGTGTTCATGTTTTTCTTCCTTATTTTATATGATTTAAGGGGGTTTATTTATTTATTCGTTTTTATTTATGCTTGTCTTGGTTTTCTCTATTTGAGCTTAGGTTATAATCACTTGTAAATTGTAACAGAGAGTAAGTGTTCTAATTTCTTTTTCTTTTACATGATGTTTTGTAGTCCCTATATTTTCTGTATGCTCTGCTTATATTTTTGGAAAGATTATTCAGGTTATTATATTCAGGAATACCTGTTTATACTTTTTTTTTTCATTAAGTTGCTCGATTTTTCCCTGCAGACTGTGACTGAGAGTGGCATTGCTGATCAGATGCGGTTGACAGAACTAATATTAAATGATGTATGCTTCTTTGAAAACTTTGTTCGAGCTTATTATTTTCTTCTGCATCTAGACCTTTTTGCAGTTTAGTATTCTGTGATTAATGCTACTTAACCATTGATAGCATTGGTATTCTGTCATATTAAGTTATTAGTTGTGGCTGTGTTCTGAAGTTAATAAATTGGTTTCCTCTGGCTTCTCGACCTTCTGAGATTGTGTAATCTCAGTGATCTTCCATGTCATATGGGAGAGAGATTAAACATCTTTTTGCTACATGTAACTATGAACTTCATTTCTGGGTTATTTTCTTATTTTTCCTATGTTTTTATTGTTTGATTTCCTGGTTTTCTTTGTTTCTGTTTCAACTTTATAGTTCAACGACTTTGTCTTGGCTTTCTACCTGTGTCAATTCTAAATATTCAGACATGCTAAACTGAGTTTGGTTTCAATGCAGCAAGATTTCTTTCAGAAGCTGATGGAGCTATTTAGAATCTGCAAAGACTTGGAAAATATGGATGATCTTCACATGATATTTAAAATAGTCAAGGGGATAAGTTAGTACACTTTCACTTGATAGCTCTTATTTTTTTTATTTTATTAACACTTGCTTGTATTTTACAGCTGATTTCCTAATCGATTTATGTTATTGGTTCTCTTACAGTTTTGCTGAATAGTTCTCAAATTTTTGAGAAAATGTTTGGGGATGAATTGCTCATGGATATTATTGGTTCCCTTGAATGTAAGTATATCTTTGTTTACAGATTTACCATAAGTGACCATTGCTGGACTGAATTGGATATTCAATTTGCAACTTTACATATATTACTGTTTAGATGTGCCTTTCAATTATAAAATCATATACAATTATTTTTTATGCAAATAACTTTTTAAATTGTCATTTTGAAAGTTCTATGTTCAATGTTTGTTTCCTCGAATTTTCCTATCATTTGATAGTTTAGCTTCTTTTAGTTAGATGGTTTCTTCTTTGGTTCGCAGACGATCCTGATGTTCCTCGGGTGCACCATCGTAATTTTCTGACGGATCATGTTATTTTTAAAGAGGTAATTTATTCTTCAATGGGTCATACTGCATACCGTGGAGGTGTATATAGGAAGTTTAAATCCGGTGAGAAAATGTAAAAAGAGTTTATTCGTATTGTTTTACAGGCTGTTTCAATTAAAAATTCAATGGTCCGATCAAAAATACACCAGACATACCGAGTTGGTTATTTGAAGGTAAGGATCTTAAATGTTCACTCATGAGTCCTTCTCATGGCTTTTGTTGTGTAATTCTTGCTTCTGATTACATCTTTCAGGATGTTGTTTTGGCAAGGGTATTGGATGAGGCTACAGTTGCCAGTCTCAATTCTATAATTCATTCTAACAACGCTATAGTAAGATATTTATTGCTTGTTAATATATTAGGCTGTTTGTTTCTTTCCACTTAACTAACCACGATAATGTTTTGTAGGTTATTTCTTTATTGAAGGATGACAGCACCTTTATTCAGGAATGGTTTGCTAGGTTGAGATCACCCACCACATCTGGTGAATCAAAGAAAAATCTGGTAACTTCTGACATTGAATTTTAATTGCTTAATTATTTTTCATTTGGTTATGAGTGTTGCTTCATTTACTTTGAAGCTAATTGTTATGAGCAGCAGATTCTTAGAGATATAACTTTGTTGACTTTCAGTTTTAGCCCTTCTCTTTTTTGAATTTGAGTGAGATGATTGATGTTGTACTTCTTTAATCCATTTAGATGTTAGATTCTTGGCTGAAATAGCAAAAAAATCCTTCAACTTCATCACTTTGTCTAGGTAAGTCTATTAGCAAGCCTTATCAGGTGTACGAGTGCTACACTTATGAGACAGAGTGGACAGAAAAATAATTAGTTAACTAGTTTTTAGTTCCTTTACTTCAGTTATTTTCTATGCATTTGTGTTTCCTGCTTTGTATGAGGTGGTTCCCCCAATTTAATTCCTGCAGTTATATTTTTTGTTTATTAGGAGCCTATTCTTGCGCTGTTGGCGTCAGTTGCTCTTCTGAATTTACGACATCAGAAAATTTGTTAACAGTTTATACTTCAGACTTCATCTTATTCTCAAGAGGTCATCAGGTTCCGTCCTTAGAGCTTGAACAATCGCATCATAGGTTGAAATAAGAAAAAAAACCCTTACTTCCCTCATCTTCATACCCCATCGGCCCATTCCCTTGTTAAATAGACCCATAACTAGATCCAGTTCAAGAGGCCATAACATCCTTATACTTCTACCCAAATACAACGTTAACCTAAATTTTAGGCTGAAATAACAAAAAAAGTCCTTTAAGCTTTATCACTCTGTCAAGTCCTTATTTCTATTGTACCCAATATGACATTGACCTAATTTGACCAAAATATGTTATTAACCTTTAATTTGCATTGAAGTATGCACTTTACCTTTATTAGTACTTAATAGGCCCTTAACTTTTAATTTGTATGAAATCCCTTAACATAAATTTATCTTTCAGTTGATATAAAGGTTTATATGGACACAAATTGAAATCGAAGAACATGGGTTTATTTGGGTACAATAAAAGTATAGGGGTTTACTTAAGAAGTAAACAGTTTTGGAGTTTCTTTTAGTATTTTAATTTTCGCCATATATTTTAATTCATTCATAAAATATTTAGGTTTAACTGAGGTTAAATGAATTAAAGCTTAGGTCTGGGTGTACTTTGTCTAAGGTGATCGATTTTTCTGTTTTCTTCTATACATTTAAATCCTAGATTTTTTTTAGGTCCTGAAAGGTGTTGCTTTAGGTGAGGTCAAATATTTGTATGTTTTTTATTTGAATATCTCAATGTTGTTGAGGGAGCTAGGCACACCCAAGATGCGAAGTCCTCTATAAAGCCTGAGCCTGAGGTGCAAAAGAAAAAGCGCTCGCCCGAGTAGGATATGGTGCATACATATAATAGTAAATAAATGTGTAAAATGTATGTAAAAAAATAACTAGTTAAGATAATTTTTAATAAAATACGTTTTATAAATTCAAAACACTGTTCAAGTTTAACAATTAATGAAAAATTTATAATAGAAAAATAGAAGCCAGGAGAAAAATAATTAACAGAAAGAAAACTATAGAATAATAATTAAAAAAATACAAGTCTTTACCTTACAACTTGAATGTTTGAGGGAGGTTAGGTTTTGATGATTTAACAGAGTTCAACGTAATTAGCAGCTAGTATGTTTATAATTAATAAAATGAGAAAATGATATTAAAAAAATACTTTAAATTAAAGGTTGGCTTCAGAAAACCATGGTATTTGAGTTTTTTAAATAATAAAAAATTATAAAAGGAGAAAACTTTTAAAAGTCAGTTTCAACGGGTATTCGAGTTTTAAAGGTATAAAAGAACATGAGAGAGATTTAAAACTTGGCATCATTGCTTGAGCTCAGTGGGCTTTTAAGTTTAAAAAAAATAAACAAAAAGGCTTAAAGTTAAAAACTGACTGCTGCTTCACCTTGGCTAGCTTTTTGTCACCTAGCCTTCAAGGCCAAAGTGCAATAAAGTGTGCTAGGGCGAGCGCCTAATAAAATCGCTTTGCCTGAAAAGATTAAAGGCGAAATCTACATATCCTGTTTCACTCTATTGCCTAGGCATGTGCCTTAATAACACTGGAATATATATTATCTATTATCTATGGCTCTTTTCATGGTTTAACTATATGATTTATTCCAATTGATTTGGCACCGATCATTTTGGCTTTTCCTTTTTTTCTATGGGTATATTTCTTGCATGAATTTTGTAGTTTAAGCAAGAGCCTGCAGATGGTGCAGCAGCTTCAACTATTTAGGTAGGCTTTTCTACAAGATGATATCTCGTAACAACATTCTTTTCATGTTTTTATCTTGATTCCGTAAGCTACCACTTCTCCAGAACTATATTTTAAACAGTTATTTGTTTATAATTTATGACTGAAGGGTTCCTTTTTTCTGTCATTTAGGGATCTTATAAAGGAAGGTATCTTCGAAATTATCACTGATGCATTGCAGACTCAAGATAAAAAGCTTGTACTAACGGGGTAATGCAAGTTTAGCATCACTTTAATATGTTTCTGCCTTCCAGCTTAGCGTGTAAACTTTTCTCTCCTCTAATTACAGTCCTAATAATAGGTCTCAATTATGTATGCAGGACAGACATCCTCATACTGTTCTTGAATCAGGATCCAGACCTTCTGCACTCTTATGTTGTTCTTCCTGAAGGAATTCCACTTTTAGGACTTTTGGTACGTATTTTATTTGAGATTTTTGGGTGGTATGATGCACTTATTGTATCGAAGCATTACCGCTTGATGAACTTAGATTTCCATAACTGTGTTACACATGTTTTATGTGGAGATAGAATTAGAACTTAATATAGTTGTATGCTCACAGGTTAAAGGGATGATAACAGATTTTGGGGATGATATGCATTGCCAGTTTCTAGAAATTCTTCGTAGTTTACTGGATTCGTTTGCATTGTCGGGAGCCCAGGTGCCTGCCTTTATCTTTATTTTCATATGCAAGTGTTATATTTTAGTATAGGGAAATTGTATAGACTTACACTCAACCTAAATTACATTTTTTTTTTGATAGAAGTTGGAGGTCTCATTAAAAACCTCCTTCGTAGTTGACTTTTTCGAATAGGAAAAGGTCAACCAGCGGGAGGAAAAGAGTACCTCAATTTATTAATAACAGAAACATACATTATAAGCCTTTACAAAACAGCAAATACTTAGCCAATCCCTGCCTTAGCTAACCTGTCGGCTTCCCAATTACAACACCTAGGAATAAACTGCACTACCAAACCCCTGAACATTACATAAGACTTAATTTCCTTGATTAAATTACTAAAAAACACCGGAGAGAGACTGGGTAAGTGGACCCACTCCACTGCATTCTTGCAGTCAGTTTCCAGAATTAATCTGCCCTTTGAAGCCCAAACAGAGGAGTAGAAAATGTCGACAGCCTTTCTAATTGGGTAGGTTACATGAATTCCTCAAGGTCAATCACTTTATGTTAGGCTCGATGAAGCTTGATCGATCAACCGAAATATGCCAAGAGGGGGTGAATTGGCTTTTTGAAATTTAGGGAGTAAGGAGTATAAATATAGGAAAATTTGCATAATGATATACAGTGATTCAACTTCCTCAAAGAAGTCTACATCCACTACCTAAGCTCCTCACTTAGGATTTTCCAACAAATCTACTAATTTGTTCTTTTTCAAGGATCAAGGGTAACCTTTACAATTCCCTAGTTTTTCACTTGGCTAAACTAGAACCAAAACCCCTTTACAAAGTTGGAAAGATGTAAACAAGAAAAATCCTTACAAGGTAGGTGTTTACACAATTTAGCTTACTAAAGCACACTATTTACAAGAGAAAACAAAGAATAAAGAATGAAAACTTTTCTCTTGATGATCAATGCTTGGATATGTGTTAGTCTACTTCTTCAAATGTTATATGTTGGAATGAGTTACTAGCCATTTCTAGCCGTTGGGAGCTGACAAATCTGCAATTCTGTGCAGGGGTTTCGAAACCTTCATTTAAAATTTTGACCGTTGGGCAAGGGGGTTTCGAAACCTTTGGCAAGTTTTGCATTCTGCGCAGGGGTTTCGAAACCTCTTGAAGGGGTTTCGAAACCAGGCCCAAAATTGCATGTTTAACCTTTTAAAAACTTAAAAACTTTGAATTGTTTTTGCAATGTTTGAACAAATTCAATTTGGTCCAAAAACATTTTTGCCCTTATTTGTTATATCAAAATATTAGTTTTACACTTTAGGATCTAGCTTATCCCTTTTTCAAAATATACCAGTCTTAAGTTGATTTGTTGCACGTGAATATGCTTTTCTCTACTGTGGGTGTTGGAGAAACACAAAATTCTGTAAAAATTAGATTCAAGCATGGTTGGAAGATGAGAATCCTGAAAACAAGTTGAATTTGTTATGCATAGGGTCAATTAGAAGATGAGTTCTCACAAAAGTTGGCTAAATTTCATTAGGCTTCATTTCAAAAGAAAAAAAAACTTTACAAGGCTATGTTTGATCCCCTGGTTGGTGTAGACTACTGAGAGGTGGTTGCCGTATAAATAACTTAGATATCATGGCAGAAGAGTGGTTTTCATGCCTCACTCATATTATGTCAGCTGTGAAAGTTTTGGATGTTGCATTTTGTTTTATCATATGTATCGGTTTATTATTGGAAAAATGTCAAACTTCAGATAAGATTTAATTTATTTTCTTTCTGCTGATTTCATTGCTAGTTCCTTTTTTTATTTACTAGTTCCATTTCTTTGAAGTGCTTGACTTCATATTTGTTTTTGTTGCAGAGAGATACGATTATTGATATCTTTTATGAGAAGCATTTGGGCCAGCTAATTGATGTCCTAATATTATCATGTCCTGATGAGGTTGGCCAGTCAACGAGTAATTTGGCAAGCAGTACCAAAAGAGTTGAAAGTCAAAATAGCACAAAGCCTGAAATTCTGTTAAACATTTGTGAATTGCTTTGCTTTTGTGTTGTGCACCATCCTTATAGAATAAAGTAATCTCTTGGATACTTTTTGTGTATCATCTAGAAAATTTTGGCATATTAATCTATTGTATTAATTGGCCTTCTCTTAAGTGTTCAGGTGCAATTTTCTCCTTGACAACGTTATAGACAAAGTTTTGTTACTTACACGGAGAAGGGAAAAGTACCTAGTAGTTGCTGCAGTTCGCTTTGTTCGAACCGTTCTCTCTCGTCGTGTAAGCATGTTCAGTTTAAGCTTTAGAATAAATTCTATCCCATCAAAGTTGAATTGTTCACACTTGCCCTTGATGCTATCTGTTGAATGAAAAATGGCATTAATGAAATGAATGAAATTGGAGGTGAAACTATTTACCATGTGAATTAGTGTCCGACTTTTCTTTTGAGTGTTTTTGGTTACTTACGGAGATGTGGGAATTAGTTTCTCAGTTTGAATATCTATCTTTTGAGATATGTGGTATGCGTATGTGGCTTTGATTCTTAAATTTTTACCTGATGTTATGTTGGGTACTCATTTGACCCATTTCTCAAAGTTGACATAATCTTGGGGCCCTGAGACTCCAAATTATAAAGGACACATACCATCTCATATAGAGGTACTATGAATAATATGAATATGGTTTGCTAATTGTCAACAGAATTATTAATGGAAAGGATGGATGTATTCTCTCTTTCCTGTCTGAACTTTCCCAACTACTTGATTTATGGTGCTTGTGAGTTTTTTTGGGGGTACTATTTTCATCTTTTGCATTTGTAAGTTATAATTTCTAGGACTGATTTTCCGCTTTTAGTAATTATTTCAATTTATTGCAAACTAACAATTTTAGGGGTGCTATATATTTTTGGCAATCTGATGAAAAGCTGTTAACATGTTTTCACTGGTTAAATTAAGCTTTCATCTTGCAGGACGAACACCTGATCAATCATTTTGTTAAGAAAAACCTTCTCAAACCAGTTGTAGATGCTTTCGTTGCTAATGGAAATCGTTACAATGTGCTGAACTCGGCAGTCTTGGAACTTTTTGAATATATCCTCAAGGTGCGTATTTATCTGCTATATATGGTGATGTTAGACATATCTTGATGATTATTTCTGCTAATAACTTTGTTCCATGCAGGAAAATCTGAAATTATTAGTTAAATATTTAGTTGATTCGTTTTGGGACCAGTTTGTTAAGTTCGAGAATTTGGCATCCATTCACTCTCTGAAAGTCAAATATGAGCAGGTATTCCAGTTGCCTACCTATTTTACTGCTGACTTCCATATCTAGAATTTCATTGATATTACTCGTCTGTTTGCAGTGCTTGGAAAATTGTGGAACAAAAGCGAATGTTAATGTGTTGGACTCAAGAAAACGAATTGATGAGCGTGCCCCGGAGAAAGAGGAGGAAGAATATTTCAATGAGGACAGGTATACTTTCATCAACTGAAGAACTGACTTTTTTCCCCCTGAGCCATTTCCACTATAGTGATTATATCTGGATGTATAAGCAGTGACGAAGAGGATGCAACATCTGAATCTCGCACTCGAAAAGTACAGCCTCAGCCTGTTTCATCAGATGGAGGTGCTGCAAGCTACCCATCTTTAAGGTATTTTAGTGACCTCTTACTAGATCATGGATGACTGAATGCTGTACAGTGTGCTTGGGGTTCATAATTTATATATTTGTTCTGATTTTGTAGTCCGAGATCTGGGGGATTTGTTGACTATGATGATGATGAGGATGATGAGGACTACAGACCACCTCCCAAGAAGCATAGTGAAACCTCAGAGGATGATGGAGCCCTGGAGTCTCTTCGGTTGAAGCGAAAGTTGATTTCTAGGGAGCATGAGAACGAGAAAGCTTATAAGAAGCAGCGTCTGGGTAAAAGCTCCAAAACAAGAGATAGTGTATTTGCCGCTTTGTTTTCAACCCTAAGCCACGCAGTCCTGCCAAGTAAGAAAACTGCAAACGCCGTGCCTTTATCTAGTCGATCAGCTGATGAGAGAAAAGGCTTGGGTGAGGACAATCATACAGAGAAAGAATCTATCAGTCCAAGAAGTTCTGATAGAACTATTTCAGAAGAGGACAACCACAGAGAGAAGGAACCTCCGAGAAACTGTTCAGATTGCTTGCATAGTCCCTCAGACAGTAGACAACAATTAAGCGGCGAGGACTGTCCCTTGATACCTCCAAAATCCTCACCTGAAATGGCTGTTAATGGTTCTTAAGGGTAATTTTGGAGAATCATTATGCACAGTTTAACTCGTTTTCTTGTTTGTTGTATTCGACTCAAGAATGTGCTTGGTGACTAAAGGTTATGGGTATGGATACCAAAGAAGTGAATTCAGGGAAACACCAGGAAGTCAAGAAGGAAATTCAGATTGTTTGTCAAGAGGTCGGCTAAAATTATACGCCATTATGCAAATGTCAGGACTACCACCAGGCCTTTTCTGATGCTTTGAGCTGAGCTTTGGACTTCCTGCTTTTAGCCTCACCACCAAACTGTTGCTTCTGTAGAACATTACCTGCTTTTTGGTCTTACTTTTCACCTTTTTCCTTTTTTAAAAATCAATTATTCTACTCTTTTTTCCAGCTTTGTGAACCGAGAGAATGGGCAGTAAAATTTGGCATGCACAAGTGCTAGTGTTCCCGTTGTTGAGCTTTTGTGGCTGCTGATATTAGAGGGATGATACATAAGATTAGTATTGGCCAAATTTTATTTATTTTTGGGCTGAAAACCTCATTTATAGACCCAATTGTATACTAGAATTTGGTATTGCCCTAATTTTTGAACTTTGGAGGGGTTGGGGGTGGAATAAAGTGCTAAAAAAACAATGCAAGTCAAAATAATTATTCAATTAAACGTTGATAATAATTTTTTATCATTATGCCCTAAAAAAATCTCTAAAAAGTGACTTCAATGGAAGTTACAGCTTATAATTTTAATTTAAATATAAGGAAATTAAACATTTTAATTCTTTAAAATTGTTTCTATTTCTGTTTCGGTATGCACTCAAGTTTATTAATGACTTTGTGTTCGTATTTTATCAGCTAAACTAGAGTACATATGTAGTTTTTTTTTATTAAAAGTAGTACATGTAAATAAATTTGCTTTAATTGATAAAGTACATCTATAACTTAAAACATTAGCTTAAAATCCATCCCATAAGGTTTACCTAAGGTGATACAGAAGCAACACACATATGTATGTTTTCTGTTTCATTATATTCATTTACATACTTGGCATGGTTATTGCTATAAGACCATAATAGTTGTTCTCATGAACTAGTAGGGCAAGGAACCAGAAACGCCACGTGGTAGTGATACTGAAACTGTGAAGGCGGCGCCGCCAGTGCTGTCGGAGCAGCAGCGGGAGCAACACTGTAAAACTCATAGGGTGAAGGTATAACATGCTGTGATCCACCTGCAGAGCCATGTGGTTTGCCGCTCTTTCATTTATTACACTTGCTGTTGTGGCCAGCACCCATGACTCGATCCGAATGGTGTTTATGAGCGGCGATGTTGTGAGCCCCTCGAGCAACGCCTTGGATCACGCCTTGAATCTTAATAGTTGCTTGTCATTTACATATGAATTCATACGTTAGTGCTCAAATCAAGCCCCAGGTTTGGAATATACATACAATAATGGGTATATTAAGATCGAAACTAGTCGATTTAGTTCGATTGATATTATTGTTGTGTAACATACAAGAAGGCGTAGGAAAAATCAAAGATTAAGAGACATTATCTGGGTTTATAGACATTTCCAAACCGAAATCGAATGCATAGAAGTTCCCTTCCAACCGATG
Organism: Hibiscus syriacus; assembly: GCF_006381635.1. Taxonomy (NCBI): domain Eukaryota; kingdom Viridiplantae; phylum Streptophyta; class Magnoliopsida; order Malvales; family Malvaceae; genus Hibiscus; species Hibiscus syriacus. The sequence goes on along the minus strand of NW_024062648.1, from coordinate 44,770 downwards.
AGTACTGTTTGGGCGTTCATATCAAGTGTACAACTAGTCTCGTCGGCGAAAGTTTCGAGAATAAGTTCTACCTGGTACATGGATGACATGCTTAGTTCGGCTTCCTCCATCCCGTACTGAACGAAAAACGCCCTCCAAACATCGAACTTCACGTGCCGGACCTTCCTCTCGTCGCTTTCAGTCGCTATCATGTTCCGAATTCCCTCACCAAAGAACACTGATTCAATGATCTCTCTGTTTTTACTATCCTGCTTCATACAAGTCGCGCTGCAATCAAAGTATGCGCTGAAGCAAAACAGTACTTTGATGGGCGAGTTATGGTTGGCTTCGATTTCGGTTACCACCATCAAACAAGGATTCATGACTCTGAGTACCGTCATTGTATTTTCAATCCGGTTCGGCATCACGAGCAGTCTCCAGAAAGCAAAGGCTGAATACGCGACAATGGATTCTTCAGCATCGATTTCGAAGTGACATTCTCTAAGATCCAACATGTCTTGAGACCATAACAGCCTTAAAAGCAAAGGGTACTCCCAAACTCTGAGCAAAACTCGAGAGCCTCTCGCCGGTGCCCTCGACTAAAGCCTTTGCTTCGGTTGAAACAGTGGTTATTTTCAGGAGCTCCAGTCGGCATTCGTGTTGTCGAGATGCAAGAGCTTGCATTAAGATAGTCCAATGAACACCGTGTCTTACTGCAAAATCAATTATGTGAACCTTTTTCACCTCGGCAACATTTTCGACAATGGCCTGGATCCCTGCAAATTGTGTAACCTTAGCAAAAGGAAACTCTTGATGGCATGCCAATACAATGGGTTTCATGGTCATCATCGCCTCATCGATATTGAACCATGGTTGTTGGATATATGAACTGCAAAACTACACCGTTAGCATTGACTGGAAATATAAACAGTAATTAAAAGGAACAAATTCATAAACCGTGTCGTGGTAAAAACCACTGCCTTAGAAACGAATTCGCCCCGATGTGTGTAATCGCTGCAGTAGGTGGATCGTCCCCCGAGGTTAACACGGTCGCTCCAAATTCCGTACACCCAAAATCGGAGTGGACTGCCGGTGGTATTGTTCTTCTTATCGGAAAGCACATAAAGAATAATTGCAGAAAATACTTTGAAAGTGAATTGTAAATGTTGAGAGTGAGTTGAGAAGCTGAATATAGCCCTCTATTTATAGGCTTGAAATAGAGTTAAAATCGTCCATAAAATTTCAGGATTAAATCTCTTCTTTTGTAACAGCTGAAACGTCTAGATGAACCTGACTCAAAAATAGTCCAGGTTCATTGCATCATTATTCAGCTGTTATAACTCCTGAAATTATATCATGTAACCCCTGGAATTAAATCAAATAACTCCTGTAACTCCTGATATTAACAGCTTGTCTCCTCTGTACAAAGCTGGAAATCAGTTCAGATACATCTTAACGTTTTTTGATTTAATTTAGGAAAAAGCTGTTTAATTTCTGATAACTCTCATAAACCAGCTGTTATCATTTGAAATTAAACAGTCCTCAGCAGCCTATAAATATCATTTGAAATCTTTCACATTTTTCCATTTCAAGAATTTTCTCTAAAAAGATAGTATCCGCGCGGACGTGTCGAAGACACGTATTACCATGACCACGACCACAACCACGACCATGAGCCGAGCCGTGCCGAGACGAGACGAGACATACGAACGGCGGCGGCGGCTGCGGGCGAGAGTCCCTCTTGTTCTCTATCACTCAACAAGGAAGTGAGAAAGCCAAGCCTTAAATATCATTCCCAATAGTATTTCCAATACTATGTGGGATTGAGCATTACCAACATTACCCCACTAATGCGAAAGAAATCTTCTGAAACTCGAAAACAAACTTTCCAGAAGAGCAATAACGAGATTAGTTTCTTAAGCACTAGTGAACGTATCTGGAACTAGTACATAGTGATGATGAGCAATCATTCTCTTAGATAAGTGAAAATAGTCTGGAACTTTCAAAGATCAGGGTAAACTCATAACACACAACTAATCCCTTCATCCACCTGAGTCCTCGATGTGTAAGATATATATATACAAAGTATATATTTGGCCATCTTACCTTAGGATTCTAGTAAGTATGCTAGAAAAATGGCCCAACATTTTTCATAGAAGGCGGCTAACCCTTCTCACTTACATAGGTTATTTTCATCAAGTTTATCTCAACATAAACCACTCTTTAAAAAGGGATATGAAATAATTAAGAGCTTTTATAATAGCTCAACCTCACAAAGGGTATGGTGACTTTCTTCAAGTTCATTATAAATGAACCACCCAAACTCTGGGCTAAGAAGTCATTAAGAATAAATATTCAACCTCATTTATCGGTAAATTCAATAAGTCCTTCTCACTAGGACCATCCAAATACTTGGATTTGAATTTATTAAGAGTTTAACAAACTCAACCTTTCTGTCAGTAAGTTCATCATTTCCTACCCACTCACTCTGGGTTATGAACTTATTAAGAATAGATATTCAGCCAAAATCGGTAAATTCATCAAGTCTTTCTCACTAAGACCACCCAAAGCCTGGGCTATGAATTTATTAAGAACAATTAAGCTCATCCTAGGCATGCACATTATTCATCATAGGGATAGGCAGTAGGAATGTGCACTATGAGTCTTTCCATGGTTTCGTTTGACCACATGGAACTTAGATAACTAAGTTGGGTATCCACCATGAATTCCTCAACCAATGAGCTTTAGACCCATCCCCCTCGACGAATCTAGGACCAGCTTCCGACTTAACCCTTTGGTAAGTGGATCTACTAGGTTCCTTTCCGACTTCACATACTATAAAGAGAGCACTTCATTCTTTATTAAGTGTCTCACTGACTCATGTCTTATACGAATGTTTCTTTTCTTACCATTGTAAGCTTGGTTCTTAGCCACACATATCGCAGCTTGTGAATCACACAATAATGAAACTAGAGGAGTCGATCTTCCCCACAACGGAATATCTGCTAACAAACTTCTGAGCCACTTGGCTTCTTGCCCAGCTAGGTCAAGAGCTATAAACTCTGACTCCATAGTAGAACGAGCAATACAAGTCTGCTTTGATGATTTCCACGAGATTGTTGCTCCACCCAAAGTAAAAACATACCCGCTCGTAGAGCTTACCTCATTATTATCAGAAACTCAGTTGGCATCACAATATCCTTCCAGTATCGCATGAAAGCCAACAAACTCAAGTTTCCAATCCAAAGTACCCTTAAGATACTTCAGTAAGCGTTTAAGAGCAATCCAATGCTCACCACTCGGATTATGAGTATATCTACTCAGTCTACTCACATCATAAGCCATATCAGGCCGAGTATAGTTCATTAAGAACATTAAGCTTCCGATTAACTTAGCATATTCAGTTTGGGAAACACTACTTCCTTTATTCTTAACTAGATGTATGCTAGGGTCATAAGCAGTTCGAACAGGGACGACATCAAAACTGTCAAATTTCTTTAGCACTTTCTCTATATAATGTGCTTGACATAAAGAAAATCCCTTATAAGTTTTGGTAACTTTGACTCCTAAGATTACATCTACTTCTCCCAAATCTGCCATCTCAAACTTAGTAGACAAGAAATTTTTAACTTTGTTAATGGACTCAATGTTAGAACTGAAAATCAACATGTCATCAACATAAAGACTTATGATAACACATTCAGTGTCAAACATCTTCGAATACACACAAGCATCCGAACCATTCACAACAAAACCAAAACTAAGAATAGTTTTATGAAATTTCTCATACCATTGTTTAGGAGCCTGCTTAAGTCCATAGAGTGACTTTTTGAGTCTACAGACTTTGCCTTCCATACCAGGTGCTTCAAAACCTAGTGGTTGCTCCATGTAAATCTCGCCATCTAGATCTCCATTCAAGAAAGCAGTCTTAACATCCATTTGATGTACCTGCAACTTATGAATAGAGACTAGTCAAATAATGCACGAATTATTGAGTTTTTTGTAACGGGAGAATATGTATCAAAGTACTCTAAACCAAACCTTTGAGTGAACCCTTTGACGACTAACCTTGCCTTGTACCGCTGAATCGAACCATATGGCCTTAGTTTCTTTCGGAAGACCCATTTGTTGGAGATTGGTTTGAATCTGTTAGGCAAGTCAACTAATTCCCAAGTATGATTAGACATTATCGATTCTAGTTCATTATTAACAGCTCTTTTCCAAAAACTAGCATCGATAGATCTTATAACTTCTTCAAAAGTTTTAGGATCCTCATCTAACAGAAAAATTTGAGCTATAGGATCTGAAATGGAGTCTAAATCATTTATCTCAGAAATAAAGGAAGTAATAAAGTCCGGTCCAAAAGAGGTTTCAACTCTTTGCCTTTTACTTCTTCTAGGCTCGAAATCAATTTGTTCAGAAGACCTAGCAGGATTACTAGAAGAAGTGGATGAAATATATTCTATTTGTGTTTCAATATTCATTCTCGGTTCCTTTAAAGGAAAAGTATTTTCAAAGAAAACATCATCCCTTGACTCACAAATAGAATAATCTTTTAAAAGCATGAATCTGTATGCAGCACTATTCGTAGCATACCCTATAAACACCGCATCAACAGTTTTAGGTCAGATGGTGGACTTCTTAAAGTCTGGCAAACCCACTTTGGCCAGACACCCCCACACTTTCAGGTATTGTAAATTAGGAGCGTATCCTTTCCACAATTCATATGGGGTAGAATCTAATTTCTTATGAGGAACTCGGTTCAAGATATGAGTTGCCGATAAAATGGCTTCCCCCACATGTTATTAGATAACCCTGAACTTATTAGTAAAGAATTCATCATCTGTTTTAAAGTTATATTTTTCCTTTTGGCTATATCATTATGTTCAGGAAAATAGGGGGCTGAAGTTTCATGAATTATGCCATTCTTTTCACAAATATCTTTTAAGAAATTAGATCCATATTCACCACCTCTATCAGATCTAACTTGTTTGATTCTCCTATCTAATTGATTTTCTACTTCTGCCTTATAAATAAGAAAGAAGTTTTCAGCTTCATCTTTAGTTCTTATGAGATAAACTTTTGTATATCTTGAATAATCATCTACAAAAATTATGTAGTAGTGTTTTCCTCCTTTACTTTCAGTGTTTCTAAAATCTGCTAGATCAGTATGAATGAGTTCTAATAGTTCAATATTTCTATTAGAAACAGTCTTAAAGTGAGGTCTAGTATGCTTAGCTTCTACACAAATCTCACATTTGTTAAAGGTAGTTGTGTCTAGTTTAGGCAGAACATTCATATTCATTAATTTCTTTAAAGCATGAATATTCACATGTCCTAATCTAGCATGCCACATATCAATGGATTCAACAATATAAACAGAAGTGGTAACTTTATTTTCATTAAATTGAGTTTCTATGACAAATAAACCATTGCTTAAAAACCATTTCCCCACATAATCACCATTTCGAGAAAGTACAAGTTTATCTGCCTCAAAAACTAACTTAATGTCTGCCTTATTCAGAAGCCCACCACTTATCAAATTTCTACGCAAGGCAGGTACATACAGAACATTATTTAAAGCCAGAGTTTTACCAGAAGTCAGCTTGAGTAAAACCTTGCCTTTGCCTAGCACTTCAGAACTGCTAGAGTTCCCCATGTACATACATTCACCAGTGTTCCCATCCTCGAACTCAGTGAAAAACTCCTTTCTTGCGCAGAAATGCTTCGAAGCGCCAGTGTCAACTACCCATTCTGAACTGTTCTCCACCAGATTAACTTCTGAGACCACCGCAACAATGATTTCATCATCTTCTTCTACAACGTGCATTTGTGGCTTGTTTTCATTCTGGCGGTCTGAGCGGTGTTGGCATTGGTAAGCTTTGTGGCCGGGTAAACCGCAAACATAACACTTGAACGTCTTTCCTTCAGGTTTGGCCTTTCCTGACTTTTTGAAGTTGGTAGCCTTCTGAGGTTTCGTCTTCTTATCTTGATTCCCACGTTTCATGATCTTCTTAAATTTAGACTCAACCAGATTAGCTCTAAAAAATAAATTACTCATAGAATTAGTAAGCTTATCTTTTAAACGGTTGGCTTCTTCAATCTTCATATGGCCCACGAGCTCTTCAAGCGAAATTTCTCTCTTCTTATGCTTAAGAGAGTTGCGGTAGTCAGACCAGGACTTGGGCAGCTTCTCAATGAGAACATTGGCTTGCAGCACCTCGCACATTTGCATCCCTTCGGCGATGATGTCAGCGACTAGGTTCTCATAGTCATGGACTTGATCCATTATCGGCTTGTCATCAGTCATCTAGAATTTGAGCCATTCGCCGACAACGTACTTCTTGATTCCAGCATCGTCCGCACCATACTTTTTATCGAGAGTATCCCATATTGTCTTGGCACTCATTTCTCTAAGGAACATATCAAATAGTTTATTTGATATGTGGCTGAGCAGATGTCATCGCACAGTCTTGTTGTCTTTCTCGTATTTCTCGTAGGTAGCGAGAGCGGCGGCGGCGGTTGCTAAGGCATCATCATTGAGGACCACATCCGCATCATTATCGACAGCTGGGGTTGGTGGCATGGTAGGTGGTGGCTTGAGCAGCACGTAGTCAAGATCAAGCTGCTCGAAGAATATCAGGATTCTTTGGGACCACCTTCTATAATTCTTTCCATCAAGTGCATCGAGCTTGGAAAGATCGGGGATTAGTTTGCTCAAAGGTGTTGTCATGATTGCAGTATATGGAATTCGTTTCTAAATTGTTGGACATATGAACTGCAAAACTACACCGTTAGCATTGACTGGAAATATAAACAGTAATTAAAAGGAACAAATTCGTAAACTATGTCGTGGTAAAAATCACTGCCTTAGAAACGAATTCGCCCCGATGTGTGTAATCGCTGCAGTAGGTGGATCGTCCCCCGAGGTTAACACGGTCGCTCCAAATTCCGTACACCCGAAATCGGAGTGGACTGCCGGTGGTATTGTTCTTCTTATCGGAAAGCACAGAAAGAATAATTACAGAAAATACTTTGAAAGTGAATTGTGAATGTTGAGAGTGTTGAGAAGCTGAATATAGCCCTCTATTTATAGGCTAGAAATAGGGTTAAAATCGTCCATAAAATTTCAGGATTAAATCTCTTCTTTTTAACAGCTGAAACGTCTAGATGAACCTGACTACAAAATAGTCCAGGTTCATTACATCATTATTCAGCTGTTATAACTCCTGAAATTATATCATGTAACCCCTGGAATTAAATCAAATAACTCCTGTACAAAGCTGTAAATCAGTCCAGATACATCTTAACGTTTTTTAATTTAATTTAGAAAAAAGCTGTTTAATTTCTGATAACTCTCATAAACTAGCTGTTATCATTTGAAATTAAACAGTCCTCAGCAGCCTATAAATATCAGTTGAAATCTTTCACATTTTTCCATTTGTTTCTTTCAAAGAGAAATTCCTCAAGAATTTTCTCTAAAAAGATAGTATCCGTCGTATTACCATGACCATGACTACGACCACGAGCCGTGTCGTGCCGAGCCGAGCCGAGATGAGACGGACGGCGGTAGCAGTGGCAGCGGCGGCGGACGAGAGTCCCCCTTGTTCTCTATCACTCAACAAAGAAGTGGGAAAGCCATGCCTTAAATACCATTCCCAATAGTATTTCCAATACTATGTGGGATTGAGCATTACCAACAATGGTTTCCACTTTAAACCCTTGGACGAACTTCTTTCGATCTTCTCTCGAAGCGCTTCAGAGAAATAATAGACCACTCGCTGAATCTGATACCCGGTTTTCAACGACATGTAATCACATTGTTTCAGCAATCTGCTTGCACTTTCATATTGTTAGTATCCTATTTTCTCTGCAGCAGCTAGAAGAAGCACGGCAAGCTCGACATCCCTCGTCTCCTGGTCCGACAATCCTGAAAAAGAAGCATTAAAAGGATGATCAATCATGAAGATTCCGTCAACAGTTTGGCCACATGACTTTACAAACATCTCTCCAGAAATCCTCATGATTTCTTCTGTTGAAAATTTTTGATCTCCGAGCGTATACGGTTATATCATCGTCGGTTATTCTTTCCCCGTTAAAACGTTTGAATCCGTTGCCGTAGTTGTTCAGCAGTCCAAGCAAAGACAAACACAGAGGCTGCTGGTTCCCCTTCTTTGCCCCATCAATATCCTCACAGACTCCATAGTTGATCTGACCAAGCTCCGCCATTTCATCGAAACACGTCGGAATCAATAGAGATTGAGCATTGAAACTCACTCCATCAGGAAAACCATAATCCTTAAAATTCTGTTGCTGCTGCTGCGGATCTTGTTTCGATAAACCGAAACCTGTGGCAACCATTGATTCGTCTCCATAGATTCCATAACAAGGAAAGGAATCAACTGCTCCCATTTCACCCGACTCTTCAGCTCTATAAAATCCATTTTGTTTCCCATTATTACCGACGTTAAAACTCTAGAATTCTTTGCCCGAAGAACTCAACTTATCTGGAGCTGCATAAATATTAAAGTCATCCCAAAAACACACATCATTCCCCATGGTATGCAGCAATGGAAACTAATACGACGAATGAAACTCAATAGAAAGCAGTCAACAATTTCAAGTAATTCTATGCTGTAAACAAGAAGATTTTGATGCTTCCAAGGTTGCCTGCATCATTTACGGTAACCAAACCATGTTACTCGAAATCGAATATGAACAAATTTCTTTTTCAAATATATGACCGATTCGGATATTTTAGACATCAAAAAAATGAAGTGTCGGAGTAATATTTACATGTCACGACCTACCTGATATCACATTGTCGGGGATGTAATGAATCAGACAAATGCATGGTTACAATCACTAAGAAGAACATAGAATGGTAAGCAAAACAAGACACAAGAGATCAAATAGCTTTGAATAATCATAAAGTAAAACTTCGAATAGGGCATGAAATGAGATCGTATAATGCAGCCTGCAGCAGAGGCTGGAGCTTTGAGATTGACAACCAAGCAATTGACTTGCATTTTCTATTTCATATTCTAGATTTATAACAAGCGGCACGTCTATATAAATGACCCGTCGTCGTTTAAAATAAAACAAATCAGTAAAATAGAAAAAGAATTGAATACATTGTTACCGTGGTTAGGTCCATGAATACATGGTTCGCAAACAAACAAGACTTCAAAAGGGAGTCCGGTCACTTCGTCGTAGCTCGAACTCGAACATTAGAAGAGAAAAACGGCACACATCAATGGTCACCTTCAATTGTCATCTCGCAAATGATATAACGGAACCATTTCTGGCTTCCGCATCGGTCGGGGCGACAAATCTCAACCTGCAATCAAAGGTTGAGCCTGTTCATGTATTGCTTTGTAGCAACCAAGACTGCATAATGGAAGCTTCGACTTGGAATCTCGATACTTGTATGTATTTGTACAATTCGGATCGGGGATAACTAGAGGGTAAAGAAATGCATAAATTACACAGCGAAATTACCAGTAAAAGCATATATAAGTCGTCAAAAGCATGAGACAGGCAGATTTGTAAGAGTACCTTGACGGCATGGCACCGAATTGAATAGCTGCGGTAGACCGATGTCTTCAGAAAATATAGCTGCGGTAGACAGATTACAACATCGAAATGAATGAGAATTCGACAAACCAGACGGCAAGCTGCATGATACCTCGAAAAGGCCACGGATATGTGCCAATTCGTCCCGCTGCTTTTTCATCTCATCCTCCTTTTTCTTTCCCTCAGAATCTTGACTCAGTATTTTTTCTGATTGCCTCAGCCTAAAGACAATTCAAAGACCCTACTAAACACAATTTCTAGAATGATAGTGAAGCAGTAGTAAAATTAATCAAAGGAGCAAGAGAAGCAACAGGTACAACCTCAGCATCCCTGGCCGCTTTCTCGGACTGCATTCTTCGTCTCTGTGCAGCCTCGGCCTTCTTCGACTGTAGCTCCACCTCAGAAAGTTCCTCTTTTTGTTCTATAATCAATGATCATTTATAAAACAAACAATTTTACGACTTTTACCATTTAAAGCTCAAACACATGCGTATATGGCCAAAAGTAAAAGTGATAAATGGAATACAGAAGGATCATTTCAACAATAGATTGAAGATCATGATGAGCAAATTCTATACAAACGATATAAGCAGGCTTAAGTTTCAGCTTATTCTCACATGAATCCAAATCCATTAGAACCATTCTTAAAATGTTGCTCTTCACTGCCACTACAACTTATGGTTGGTGTTGGTGATGACATTAAAATGTAACTATGAGTAAACAGCTGCGGAGTCACGCGCCGCCGGCTTGAAACGCCACGCCTCTTCTTCTTAACGAAACAACCGGCGACGGCTAACTCCGACCCACCAATGCTTTCCATAATGGCCACGGAATCCAACTCTTTGAACGGCAAATGACAAAAGAAAGCTCAAAATAGACAAAGCAATGGAAACCACAAAAGAAATTCAATAATCATGTTTGCAATAAATGAAAAGGGAATGTAGAAATTTCAGCAGATTTTTAAATCTCACACTTATTTACTCGTATTTGGTCCTATATAAGTCTCGTCTTATTATGGTAGAAATTTCTCAAAGACTGCATTTTTTACCCTAAAACTACAACTTGGAGCTTAAGAAAAAGATTATATTTCCCAAGAAACTAGCTTCAGAGTTTACAAATTTGAAAATCAAAGCTTAGTAGCTTACTACAAGATTTTCCTACTAAACAAACAAAGGATAAGAAAAAGGTAACAAAAAATGAAGAAAATAATAAAGAATAAATGCAAACACTTATCTAATTACAAGGACTGAAAAGACCCGGAAGTTATACAGTTCAGCAATTTAGTATAAGGTTAAAATAAAATGTTATCGATTTTATTATTTTTTAAATAATAAAATTGATAAAAAATTATTTAAAATATTATTATTTTATTTAAAATATTATTTTTTAATATTTTTAGTAAAAATACTTAATAATAATAAAATCGATAGCGTTTAATAATATTTTATGTCATTTTTATCAAATCCGATAAAACGTCTAATAATAATAAAATTAATAGCGTTTAATAATATTTTTGATCATTTTTTTATTAGTTTTTTTATTTAAATAATAATAGAACCTGTAACACTATTTTTAAACCGTATATTAAGGCCGACGAATGTCAGCAGAGGGTTTTGCTCTTCCAGAAATGGCTTTGGTAAAATATACTGCAAGTTTGCAACTATGAATTTCCTTCTTATATTTTCCGCTCCATTTTTATTTTCAATTTCTTTCTTTCATTTTTTTTAGCTTATATAACTTCCTTTTTTTTCTTATATCACAAATAAGTCCTTTTGTATACCAAATTTTTTTACATGTAAGTATATAAAGTTTTTTTTTGTCAAAATAGATACTAAAAGTATTTTATGTTAAAATAAGTACTTAAATTATTCAAAAATTTTCATCTAAGTTATAAAAATGTTGACATGTTATTTTAGATACTTATATAAAAAATGAATACTTTAAGTATTTATTTTAAAAAAAAAATAATTTAAGTACTTATTTTGATTAAAACAATAATCATAAATACTTATTTTGATAAAAAAAAATAATTTATGTACTTAAATTAAATAAAAAAGAGGGCATACTTTAGTTATTTTTTTTCTCTCCTAAAGTAACTAAGCCGTAAGATTTCTTTGGTAAAGGATTAACTTTAGTAATGGTCACTAAAAGTTTAATACATTTCACTTTGGCTATTATAATTGAAAAAATTATTAAAGTCACAATCATTGAGGAAAAGTTTCATTTTGATCACCATGTCCATACATAGTTAATAACAGTTGAGCTGATGTGGTACATTCATATATCGTTTTCTTTAATAAATCAATATCTAATAAGATACAACCGCGGAGCCACGGCTTGGTCAGGGTATGTATCTATCTTGAAATCTGAATTTTTTTCGATTAATTATTTATTTTACTAATGGTGCTCACCTTGAAATTTTTAGTATACATCCTAAAATATAAGTTTTTCTTAGATTAGTTATTTATTTTATGGACGGTACCCACCCTGCAATTTTATTTATACTCGTCCTATTTAAAGATTTTACGTTGTTAATATGTATGTATTCAACTTAAAAAATATTTCTGAATTCACCACTTAAAATAGATACGCGTTTTATCATCCTATTGGTAAGAAAATAAGGATAATAAGAAAATCTTACGTGAAATTCGAACTTATACAGTCTAGGATTTAACCATGAAACTAAATTAATTTTTTTTATTAAAAATAATAAACTATAAGATTAGAAAAATACGAAATTATATATATATATACACACACAAATTATTAAAAATCTATTACTTTTTACCATTAATTGGTTCAATTCAGAAAAAAATTCAATTTTTTCAAAAAATATTTAATCACTAAAATGAACTTTTTTAAAAAAAATCTTAAAGACAAAAAGGAAATTGCTATAAATATGCAAAGCTTATTTTTTTTAATAAAAAACATTAGTTCTTTATCCCATGCAAAGACGTCAAACACGCCGGAAACCGAAAATTGTCGCCCGAAAAACGTTATCGGAGCAAGAGTCGCAGCACCTTAGTCATGGCTCTTGACCACAGTCACAGGGCAGGCACCGTTGTTCACCACATAGTTGCTTACACTCCCCATTATAGCCCTGAAATTGAATATATTTATATACGACATTTACATTTTTAATTTATCATATTATTTAAAATATTTTTTTGTCTTAATATCCCGTACGAGAGTTCTCTCTATTTGGGTAAAACATGCAAATCGTCCCCGACTATAGGATATTGATTTATAGAGTCCATTGACTATCAAAATTTATAAAATGGTCTTTAGATTATAGGATGTTGTTTTGTTGAGTCCCCCAACTATCAAAAATTACAAAATGATCACTTGATTATTTCTTATTCCATATTCGTCCTTTTTTGTTAAAAAATTGACGATAGTCTGAGCTGGATATTAATCTCCTGTCTGAGATACAATAAAATCTGATCTTAGAATCTTAAACAACTATCATATCTCATACAATAGATTGATCACATGATTATTTCTTATTCCATATTCGTCCTTTTTTGTTAAAAAATTGAAGATACTATTAAAAATTACAAAATGATCATCTGATTATTTCTTATTCCATATTCATCCATTTTTGTTAAAAATTTGACGATAGTCTGAGCTGGATATTAATCTACTGTCTGAGATACGATAAAATCTGATTTTAGAATCTTAAACAACTATCATATCTCATACAATAGATTGATACCCAACTCAAATTGTCATTAATTTTTCAACAGAAAATGACTTGCTTGGAACATAATGAATAATCAGGTAATCATTTTGTAACTTTTAATAGTCGAGGGACTCAACAAAGTAACGTCTTATAGTCGATGAACTATTTTGTAACATTTAAAATAGTCAGGAGACTCAATAAAGTAATGTCATGTAGTCGAATGACCATTTGTGTACTTTATCTTTTGTATTTATCAAAATTTTTAATATGCTATCAAAAAAATTTATTTGATGAAATGTTTAGACCTTTTAAGCTTGCCGAGGCCTCTATTTCCTACAATCATGCAGGTGAGAGGGATAGCGTCAATGGCTTCACATAACTGCTCACGTGGATCACCCCAATATACTTTCATCAGAACATCAACCTGACAATCATACACAATTTTCAGAAAAATAAATAAATAAATATATTTCTTAATACATTTAATTGTAAATTCCACAATAATCGTTTTATTTGATTAGAATATTTTATAAATAATTGTATCGTTAAATATTAAACTGAATAATGATATGATTTGATATAATAATAATTTTAATCCTTAAAATTTATATAGTTTATAAATTTGATCTTTATTTTAAATAATCCAGTAAATTAATATTTAAAAATCCCATCGTTTTAATCTTTTTTGTTCTCTTAAATTACTTATTTTCCTCCTAAAAATATTACATTGCTTCGAATTAAAACAATAACAATAGAATATATAAGTTTTGAAGATTAAAAAAATTGTTATTATAAGTTATATTAAATATGTATTTTAGTTTTCATAAAAAAATAACCCTATTTATAATAATATTTCAAAAAATCTATTCATAATTTTTTTAAAAAAAATCAATATTTTTATTACTAAACTCATGATTGAAGTTGATGAAAGATTTGGGGTGAAGAAATGTTACATCTTTTTCCTTAGCAACGCCGCTAACGAAGTCTACGATTTCAGGGTCATGCTTGACTCCATACTTCTTCATGATAGCAGCATCGGACAGCTCCATCAAAGGGATAAAAGCTTCAATAAATAGATCAACAAATGCTCATTCAACACAAACATTACTAATATGTTATATATTTATCAAGAAACTCAATGGTTTAGTTGTAAATATGGAGAGGGGATTGAGTGATCAAATTGTTAGAGCTTGAAAGTTGGATAATTGAAGCATTAATCATTGTTAGAGGTTTAATGTCTGGGTAACCGAAACGTTAGCACTCCAAAAAATTAGTGACCAAAACATTAACTCCCTAAAAGTTGGATCATCATTTAAATAATTTTCCGAAAAAGAAAACAGGAGAAGGGAAGATAATATACGTGAACCGGTGACTTCCCAGAGCTGCATCTCGCCCTTCTCGTAATGCGCTTCGGGCCGTATGATAATAAGGATAAGATGATCCCCTTTCCGGATAACGTTTTCCATCGCCCATTTTAACGCATTCTTGCTACTCGGCGAGAAGTCCATAGCCACCCCGACTCTCCGTTCTGCCGCCGCCATCTCTCTTCTCTCTCTTCTTGCTAAGGGGGCTTTTTAGATTTTTTGTCTAATGCTTTTTTCCTCTTACGGATCGATCTGTGACGAATTTTGCTGAGAAAATCGCAGTGTTTTTTCCGGCTTCAAGAATGGAGAACAGGGGAATAAATAGGGAATCGATGAAGATGGAAAACGGAAGGAGCGTGAGTTTAGTGAAAGAACAGGGACGAGATCCGGAAAAGGTCTTTGGGGAAGCACACGGTTTGTGTTTTGGCGTATGGTGTTCCGATCATTTTGAAACCGCTCGATGGAGAACCGGAAGGATTTTGATTGAGATCGAACGGTGACGATTGTGGATGTTCCATAATGCATGGTGATTATGTTCGTTGGTTTAATTGCTCTGAAACTCCCTGTATCTTTGTTTCTAACAATTGTAACCCTCTACCATAATTCCATTTTTTGTTTGTTTGAAAATAACAATATATTCAAAAACATAAACAATTTCACGAATCCAAACAGAAATATCATAATCAAACTGTATGGGGTTTAGTTTACGGAATATAAAATTATTTTTAAAAATAATTACTATAATATATTATTATTGAAATATTATTATACTGTTTTCTTTATTTAGTAAAAATGTAAAATTATAGTGTTTAGTTAGACGGATATAAAATTACTTTTGAATGCATGTTTTACTTAATTATCCTTGTGATCTATATATATATATTTAAAAAGTTAAACTTTAGTATAAAATTATAAATATTTGAATGATAAGTCATAGAAATATTTTAATTATTATATTATCTAATTTTTTTTTTATAAAAAAATACATTTAATATATAATTAGTAAATTGAACTTATATTTTTAAATAATTTTCGTAAGTATCGTATCTATTTATATAAATATAATATGAAAAAAATAATATTATGATCTCAAGTTGACAAAGATATTAATTTTTAATGTATAAGATCTATTTTTAATAACTTGAAGTTAGATATCAATTTAAATAATTATATTTTTACAATAATATTATTTGTCACATCATAAAATGATAAATAATTAATATATTGAATATTAAAAAATATAAAATAATTCTAAATAATCAAATTTATTGATATTTTACTAAATTAAACTCTTTGAATATTATTATCATGTTTATAATTTTGAGTAAATGATAAAAATGAGAATCGAGAAGGATCATTATAAAAGAATTCATTAGTTTAGAGGTATTATTGTCCAAAACGGTGGGAATTATCTAGTACTTAAGAATTTGTTCGTGGGAATGCAATTCAAAAAAAAATAAAATTCTTTTGATAATTATATTTTCTGCGAACCAAATGTCTCCTAACATTAAGGAGGTTGTGTAAGCATAACGAGCGAGTAGGGATGGGCATGGGACTCGAACCCGACCCGATCGGGTAGGGTTTTTTTATAAAACAAATTGGGTTCAGGTCGAGTCAGATCGGGTTTTTTTAAGGTGATGTTCGGGTCGGTTCGAATTCGGGTTTAGGGTGAAAAATATCCCACTCGACCGACCTGAAAAAATATAATTTTACCTTATATATTTATGAATAATTACAATAATACCCCTCTATATATATTTTTTCCCCAATTAAATCACTGTTTTTATTGAATAAAAATAATATTTTTTTATTATTTCGGGTCGGATCGGTTTTAGATTTTATCTCAAAAAGTTAGGTTGGGTTCAGGTCGGGTAGATGATATATATTTTTCGGGTCGGGTCGGGTGAAGGATGTAAAGTTTTCGGGTCGGGTCGGGTTGGCCGAAACCCGACCCATGCCCAATGCCCATCCCTGCGAGCGAGGGCATTCGTCGCATCATTGACCGATCAACGCATGTGTTGAACAAGGAAGTTTGCATACAAGTTAAGAGTGGCCCGAGCTTCGGTAAGGATAGAACGCAACACAAACAAATCACGACGATGATCTTCGAGTTGAGAACGACATATTGACACTCAATAATGCCAGAAGAAGCAACAAAAATAAGTGACATTCGAGCACCCACACCGACTGCGTGTGATTCAATGTTTTCTATTACTTTCGCATGCCACATCATCTCTTTAATAATAGATAATGGCGTTGTGCCCACTTTATAACAAAATCTATAATTTTCTATTATATAACATTTGAGAGTTTGATGTCTAAAAGGATCATTTTGATATAGTTTAATGTCTATTTATGAATTTTACCTTATAAAATAGTAGTGAATATCAATGTTTGATATCTACTTTCATCTAATGCAATTTTTTTAAAATTTATATTTTTTAAGACTGATGAATGAGTGAAAATTAACATGTGAAATTATCTTATTTTTTAATTAAATATATTTTTATTTCCTATTTTAATATCGAGTGTTTGTTTTCAATCACTCAATTATCCCCTAAAACTCTGTAAATTTAAAAAAAAATTAAAAAAATTGAAAGAATATATATATATATATTCAATTGGGTTAAATATAAACTTTTATTACAAAAATTAGATCGAAAGATTTTTTTAATTTAAATTAAATAATAACTGGTGGAGAAATGTAATATTAAGATCACATCCGAGACCCCAACCGTAAATGCCAAGAAACATCGCAGATTAGATGATGCCCCCCTTGACCATGGTGTCGTTGAGGCCATTGGTGTCTCTCCTTAGTGCTAACAAACGTCGTAATTGTGAAATAATTAATTATTTTTCTTGGATAATTATGTTAAGAACGTAGTATAAAGAAGAAGGGTGTCGGTCCACTAAGATTTGGAAATTTTTAATATCAATATGAATTGATCTTTAACCAAGAAATGTATAAAACAAGAAAATTAAAAAATGGAGGGTTTATAATATCCAAGTAAATTAAATTAAATAAAACTAAAGTAAAAACAATAAAAATAGAAAAAGTAAATTGTAGAAAAATCAATGATAAGAAATAGCCTTTAGCTTCGCTTCGTTTCAATCTGTCTCGATCACTGAAATAGATTTTACTTCGGATACTCGTTGGTTACAGTCTACAAGAACCAACCCTTGTAAATTGCTATTTTCTCTAGTTAACTAATTTCCAAAGCCAATCCTCGAAATCTAGCACTTGTTTGGATTAATATCGACTATCGATATTGACGCCAATGTTGGTTTAAGAACTGGAAAAGTTCGTTCTCGGATTATGGTGTCTCAATGAGAATCGAACCCGATCTTGATTTCCCTTAGCGGACTGCCGCTAAGCTTGTTCTTAGGGAATTGAACTTGCTACAAGTCGATTATCCTCCCCAACTGTAGATCAAAACTTCGATCAAACCAACGCACGCTTTTTGGATTGAAAGTGCTAAGATGTTTGAAGGAAGGTTGATTGCCTCCCTTTGTATGCCGAAAATCAAGAAAGAAATCTGAAGATATAAAGGGCTTCTGTAATTCTCACGAGAATGGACTGAGTCTTCGCTTAGCCGTCAGCTAAAGAAAAGTTTAGCCAAGCATGCTAGAGATCATGCTTGGTTGTAGAAAAAAGAAGATGATGAAGAAAAAAAAGCAGAACTAATTCTATACTGAATTCTAAACTTTTACCTCCGTCAAGCTTCACCCTGAAGGGTATTTATATCTTGAGAAAACCTAATGAAAATAAATTACTAATCCTCAAGAAAATTAAAACACTTAAATTCCTAATAAATAGTAAACTAAAAATCCTAAAATAAATAATTAAAATCCTAAGCAAAATAATAAAATCTAAGATGTTTGAATTTAATTACAGCTTTTAATTCCTAAAGAATTGTGCTTGGATTGATCTTCTAAACAGAGTTGGCGTCAGCTTCTCCCAAAAAAAAAAGGAAAATCTCTTTAATTCACCTTTTAATTGTTGTTTCTTAGAAAATAGAGTCCATCACAAATTCGAACATAAATAACCCAAATTAGCACTATAAAAGGAGTTAACACGGATTAATTAATAATAAAACATTAACCAAATAAAATATTCATCAAATTTTCCCTCACTTATTCGATGCTTGTCTTCATGCATGCCTTAATCAATTATCAAAATCTCAAATCATTAATCTTTCATCTCAGAATGTACCAAGGAAAACCAAATAAGATAACGATTCGGAAACAAGATAACAATTAAGCAAATAGACATAACTAGTAAGAATTTTAATATAAATTAAATGAAGTAATAAATAAGAATCAAACATTTATGTTTAAACTACTTAACTCACAATGGAACATAAATGTTGAATAAACATCTAAATAAATTAAAATACCATGAAAAATATAATCCAAACACAACATTTTAAACCCAACAACCCTAGCTAATTTAATTAGTTTATGGTTGGGTTCAAATCATTCGAAATTATAAACCAATCATTGAATACATCGAAGGGAAAGAGAGAGAGAAACTAAAGAGAAGATGATGTGATTCTTCTTCGTTGTCTGCTAGCTAAGATTGAGCAGCGCGTCGTGTTAAACCTCCATCAATGGATTAGTGCAGTCAAAGTTCGTCCTCAACCCTCTTATGACGATTGACGACTGACTCTCATGGTGAGAAAAGATGGAATTAGAGTTTTTCTTTTTGTTTTTCCTAATTGTGCGAGTATAGGGTAATCTAACGTTAGAGTCACTTTTGTTTCAATTTTGTTCAATTTTTCATCATCGGAATTTAAAAGATTATGTTTCGATCATTTACGTTATTGACTTGTTACAATTTGGTCATTGATCAAATGCGAAAACGAAGTATTTCAGATTCCCCGGTTTCTCGGCTTTCTCTCTCTTCACGTTCATCCATTCATTAGTGATTAAATTTGGTCATTTCTAGGGTTAAATGTTCTAGTATTCAATGTACATTTTTTTTAAAAAAAGGAACATGTTTGTCTGAGGAACAATTCAGTCACTGATTCAAGAGCCTAGTAGAGTTTGATCCATTTTTCTTAAAATACTCATATCTAACATCTATATCCGTATCCGAGATGTTTTTACATGGATACGGATATGATTGTTCAAACATACGGAACTCGGGGTCGGGTCGGAGTAGCATATGTATCATCTTCCTTTGAGATCCACCATCATTGAGAAAGGATTCGATTGGGTCGAATCGACTTCTTTGTTAGCTGTCTCTTCATAGACGGAGATCGTTGATGTATGTGTCTCATAAGCATCATTGGCCTTATCTTCAGCCACTTCGACTCCTCCCGGGTTTTCTTGCAATTGAAGGCAGAACTCGAGGTTCCAAAGCACGTCGCCGATCGAAGGCCGATCGATCCCTTGATCCAATAAACACTTTCCGGCTATCTCCGTGTATATCTTAAGGCACTCCGGGTTAATCTTTCCCTTGAGATGTGGATCGATGATATGATGGAGTGTTCCTTTCCTTTGGCAATGCTGAGCGTAATCGGCCAGACTAACTTGTTCTTTCGCCAAGCTCGAATCCAGTACTGGCCTTGCGCACAATACCTCGAACAGGACTACTCCAAAGGAGTAGACGTCGGATTTTTCGGTCAGTTGTTGTCTACGAAAGTATTCAGGGTCCAAGTAACCGAAGCTACCTTTCACCATTGTACTTACGTGAGTTTGGTCAAGATTCGAACCGGTTTTCGATAGTCCAAAATCGGAAACTTTCGCGACCCAATTCTCGTCTAATAAAATGTTTGTAGTCTTAACATCTCTGTGTATGATGGTATGCCTTGCCCCAGTGTGAAGATAATGAAGTCCTCTAGCAGCTCCAATGCATATTTCCAATCTTTGCTTCCAAGACAAGGGAGGCTTATTAGTCCGGTACAAATGTTCCCTTAATGTCCCATTAGCCATATAATCATACACCAATATCATCTCCCCGTCTTCTTCGCAAAATCCGATCAACGAGACTAAATGCCGGTGCCTGAGCTTCGAGAGCATCTCGATTTCGGTCTGGAATTCGTGAACGCCTTGTTCCGAAGAAGGGTTTGATCTTTTGATAGCAACTTTAGTCCCTCCATCTATAGTACCTTTATAAACCTTGCCGAATCCTCCGACACCGATAACATGTGATTCACTGAAGTTCTTGGTTCCATTTTTTATATCCGACAACGAGAAATGCCTGCAGAGACCGGCGGCAATATTCATAAGGTGGCTTCCGGTACTCGGTTTCCCGGTCGTTCCCGATTTACGGGAACTTCCGTAATCAGGCAACGGGTTGACGGTTTTGCCAGGACCAACATTATGCTTCTTTTTCTTAACAAAAACAACCAACGCTACCACTAAAGCACAACTAGCAACCCCTCCAGCAACCCCACCAATCAGTTTTCCAACTTTAGATTCCGTTGTTGCAAACTGTTTCTCCGCCGCTTCGGCATTAGTAAGCATTTCCGACGGCACCGGATTCGGACCGGCCAAATTATCTTTCGTGTTGTTAACTTTGTAAATCTCCAATCCGTTAAGGATCGAATCGTAACGCTCCGGCCTAGAACGTTCGTCGGGATGCAATGCCACCCAGATCTCATTGGTCCCATTTTGAACATAGATTGCATAATCTTTATAAACCGGCATGCCCAGAGAGCCAGACCATGCAATCACATCAGCCCCAAGTTGTGCTGTTTGATTGTTAAGAAAAATATCAAACACTCTTTCATTGATTCTGGTAAGCAGAAACTCACAAAAATGTAACCTGACAACATATGTGAAATCTTCATCAACCTGAAAGATCCAAGTAAGGTTGTATTTCTGATTAACTTTCGAATCCGGTCCCATCGACCGCGCCGTACTGTACACACCAACCGGGGCAATGTCTTCCTTTACATCCTCTGTATATTCAATCTTAACCTTTTTATCGGCCTGAGAAGTGACACCAATGGCGGAACCGAACAAATACGGCGAGTCGTCGTACCATGCTCGAGTAAGGCCAGAATCGTTGTTCGGTGTGATGAACTGTCCGCCTACGTTTAACCGGAACATCGTTTGCAGATTTGAGCTTTGCAGATCAAGAGTCTCACTACTATATCCAACAAGAACAGCAGGCCGGTTGAATATATCAGGCATAGGGATCACTTCAATGCCATTGATGAAACCATATGACTCTTTACCGGGAGTGATCGTAACGTTGAGATTGCCCGATCCGGTCGACGTCAAAGAGAATTCCCTTAATATATATGCCTGTGTGAACGCTTTTGCGGTCACGGCCGCGCTGAAGTTATGAAGAAGCGTGACCCCGTTGGCGAAAACGGAGAAATACGAGCCGAAAGGGTCGAGGTTGGCGTAAGTAGTGGGGTAAAAATGGAGCCGAAGCCATAGGCGACTGTTCGTAAAGATCGGGAACTTGTACGACGTCGACGATGATCGGAAAATCCGAGCATTCATGTATGGAACTGTCGATGGCAAAGAAGGGTCCTGGAATTGAGCCGCGGCGGCTTCCGTATCATCTTTCTTTCGGATGAAGATAGAAACTTTTGGTCGGGAATCCATTTTCGTCCGTCGGAATCGGTGCCGTCTTCGCCGCCGCAAGAAAGGACGTAAGCCACGGGTTCGGATTCGGGGCCATTTTCTGCAAGAACATGAAACGTGTTCATGGTGAAGGAACAACAACAACAGAGTGCGAAAAACAAGGAATTGGAGATGGATTTCATGTTCGAGAGAATAATTGGAAGAGAAGAAATGAGAAAAATGGACAAAAGCAGGGGACCTGCAAATCCTCTTTAATTCAAGAAAATCATGAAATCCATAGATTTTGTTGGGAAGCTTGGAAGAGATAAAGGTGAAGAAGGATGCATGAGGGACGTCAAAAAGAGTGGTGATTATTTGAGAGTATAACGTAAAATTTTGCTCTTCTTAAGCTTTTAGGCTACCATT
Organism: Hibiscus syriacus; assembly: GCF_006381635.1. Classification (NCBI taxonomy): domain Eukaryota; kingdom Viridiplantae; phylum Streptophyta; class Magnoliopsida; order Malvales; family Malvaceae; genus Hibiscus; species Hibiscus syriacus. Next base: position 22,219 of record NW_024062648.1, on the reverse strand, counting down.
TTTTATCTTTTTCTTTTTTTAATATTTCGAAAACCATAAATTGAAATATATTTAAATTTTGAGTTAATTACGCTACATGCCCTCGTTATGATGATATATATGTCATATCATTTAATTATTGATGTGACACGTATTGTATTATTTATTTTAAATAACGTGATATATGACATATCATCGTTTTAAGTGATCTGACATATTCATATCTTCACCTTAAATAATGTGATATACTTATCACAGTATCATCTTGAATAACGTAATATATATCACGTTAGTAATTTAATATATCTGAAAGTATTACATCAATGATATGTGTTATCATTGATTAATTAATAGTTTATATCTATTTATTTTAATAAAAATTTAAAATGTTAAAAGTTAAAATATTTTAAAGAAAAGAATATAAATTAAAATTTCTATTTAAACTATCCTAGATATCGTTAAAGGGATTTCTATTTTTTGGATTGTAAAATTAAAGTGAAGGAAATGAGAACTAGATCCTAACAATCTCGCCATTGAGTCTCTATTCTGTTAAATATAATTCAGTTAATGGTGGGATTCATCTTTGTGCCGAGCTCTTACTCGTGGATGTTTTCGCGGATGATGTGTTAAAGAGGATAAGGGAAGTTGAATAACTTATTCAACAAGGTAAATTCCATGAAGGTTTGGTTGTTGACAATCCTTAACGGATTGGACAAGTTTTGTCGACGATAACTTTATCAGGTGAAGATGCAAAGGCGTATGTTGAAGAGATTTGGCAATGCTTGCTGGATGATGAGGTTCGGAAGATGGGAGTTTGGGGGTTGGGTGGCTTTGGGAAAACAAGCATATATACGAAAGGTTATAAACAATCAACTCTTAAAAGAGACAGGGAAGTTATATATTGTGATTTGGGTCACTGTATCCAAGCAGATGAGCATTCCTAAACTACAGAAAGACATTTCAAGTAAACTCGGAGTAACTTTTTCCGGTGATGAAGATGAAATAACAAGGGAAAGCATGTTGTTTGAAACTTTTTCTCGAAAGAGTAGGTTTGTGATGATCTTGGATGACCTATGGGAGAAGATTTCCTCTGAGATTATAAGAATTCCTGACCTGTGTACCGGTAGTAAATTAGTGTTGACAACGCGATCATTGGATGTGTGTCGGCAGATGGGTTGTAAAGTGATTAAAGTAAACCCTCTTGAGGAAAGGCATGCATGGAACTTATTCTTGGATAAAGTACGTGTGGATATTCTAAATATTCCAGTATTAGAAGCAGTTGCAAAATCAATTGCTAATCGTTGTGCGGGTCTATCCTGAGCAATAGTCATTGTAGCTGCTTGTATGAGAGGCATTGATGACCTTTTCGAATGGAGGAATGCACTAAACGAGTTAAGTGTTTACAAGAAAAGTGTTGGGTTGGAAGATGAGGTGTTCCGTCAGTTGCAGTTTAGTCATGATCGTTTAAAGGATCCAAAAATTCAACAATGTTTCCTCAGTTGTGCGTTATATCCTGAATATTTCAGCATCAGAGAAAGAGAGTTCTTATTCGATTTTGGATTGCAGAAGGACTTGTAGAAGAAATGGATAGTAGGCAGGCAGAGTTTGACAGGGGTTGCACAATAATGAATAGACTCTTGAATAATTGTTTGTTAGAAGTTTCTACTCTTATCAAATATGGAAGACATGTAAAGATGCATGATCTTGAAAGGGAGATGGCATTACACATAACAAGCGTGAAACCTCGATTCTTCGTAAAAGCTGGCATGAGATTAACAAATCCACCAGATGAACAAGAGTGGAGCAAGGATCTGGAGAAGGTTTCATTGATGGGGAATTGGGAGTTAGAAATTGTGTGTCCCTTGGAAATGCCACCACCAAAATGTCCAATGCTAACGACACTGTTGTTGTCAGATTGCGGTATAATGAGTATTCCAGATGGATTCTTCAATCATATGCCTAGACTCAAGATTCTTGATCTTTCAAAAAATCCCATCACGAGTCTGCCCGATTCGATATCAAATTTGAAGTTTCTCGCTAGGTTATCACTTTATCACTGTCTAAATCTAAAGAAGGTGCCATCGTTGTCGAATCTTCAAGTTTTAAAGGAGTTGGTTCTTGAAGCAACAGATATCAAGTCTGTCCCTCATGGGATGAAAAATATGTTGAGTCTCAAGTACCTAAATCTAAGTTGGAGTTGGAACCTTATTGTGATCCCCAATGGAATTCTGTCGAGTCTTTCTTGCCTTCAAGAGCTGATCGTTGGTGATACGTTGATAAGAGGAGAAGAGGTTCATGGATTGAACAAGTTGGAATTCCTTGAAGGTCGGTTTTATGACGTGCACGACTTAAATATGTATGTCCAAGCTTTACATGATCGAGAAGAGCCTTGTGAATACCAGATTCGTGTAGGCGAAAGAGGACTGGCGGTGACATTTAATTCCAGGAAATACATTGAATTATGTGGTTGCAATATCTATTCCAATCAGAGTATGCTTCCACGCGACATTAAGGAACTGTATATCAAGAACTGCTATTTTGATTGTAGTGAAGAACACCTTTTCTCCAGGTTTATCCAAGTCTCACTCGGCAACTTTTCCTCTCTCAAATTTCTTCAAATATCTGATTGTCGAAATGTGAAGAAGTTGTTCTCTCCAAACTGTGTGCCGCTACACTTACAACAGCTTAGAGTTTGGAACTGTGATGAACTAGAGGAAATAATAGCATCAGAACGTGAATGTTGGAAAGCGGAATGGTTACGGTGGAATTTCGTCTACCAAACTTAAGGCAACTGGAATTGATAGATCTACCTGAATTGAAGAGCATTTGCGGTGTCGGTGGAGTACTGGTGTGTCAAACTCTGGAAGAAACCCGGGTAGAAAATTGTCAAGTTAAAAAGGATGCCTTCGAGTCTTCCCCAACTTGATAATCTCCAACCATCTGGACCTCTCTCTCTCAGTATTTATCTAAAGCCAAAGGAGTGGTGGGAATTAGTGGAATGGGATCATCCCTTCACCAAGTCTCTTTTGGGGCCGTTCTTGAGGTCCAACTGGTAGTGTGTAATCCAGACATATAGTTAAGAGCTGTATTCAACTGATCAGATGCTGCAATACACATGATTATATTTCATGTTTGTGTTGATTGAGCTCTTTAGCATAGGGTGGATCTCTCATGTTTCTGTTGATTCTGTGAAAGGAGTGCCGGTGTGATTCGTCATGGAAGTGCAGTTCTGGTCCAGAGTTCTCTGATTCCATGTTGGAGTGAGAAGGGTTGCACCATCGATTCATGATTCAAATACGAAAAGCCGAAAACAGAGAAAGGTAGGCTACTTGATAGTCCCATTTATGCATATTGTGTCTTATGTTCTTTCTTTATTCATTTAGGGATCATAAATATACAAGCTGTTAATAAGAAAAGGTTCCAAAAGACGACGGGATCTTCATTTTTCTTGTTCTTATGAGACTTCTCAAACTTTATTAGTTCATCTCAGGTAGAACTCAGAACAGTTCCACTCATGGCTCGCTATGATCTGTACAGAACAATGGGCTCGGCACACGAGCTATGTTCACGGCTTCTGTCATCGAATTGGAAATTCCAACTGCAGGTCGACCGGTATCATGTTTCGTTTTAGTATTAGAAGGCCCTTATTCTCACTCAGATAGCATATGGATACAGGGTCCTCGAGGTCAGTATCGTTCCATCGGGAAACACATTCCGGGAGACATCCCGGACCACACTTCAGCTCATTTGAGGTCACTGGTAGTGTTACCGTTTCCATCGACATCGTTTGAGCCGATAGAATGAAACAAGGAGCACACCCCAGAGAACATTCTGGGACCGTGAGATTTCCAGAACCACCTGGTCCTGGTCCTTCCTCCATAGGGAGCTCGGGGTAAACAATTACATGTTCATCATTGGCCTGAACCATGTGGAACCTAGTAGCCCAACCGAACCCAAAGAATCTGATCTTATTCACGAATATTGTGTTTTGGATTTTTATTGATTTCATTCTGTCGTGGGATATTTTATCGGTTATTTTGAGAAGGTTAAATTTCGTCCAAAAATTCATAGTTTCTCTTTAAGAAGAAGAAGAAGAAGAAGAAGAAACAAACTTCCCACTGTTACGAGCAAACCAATATCAAACAGACTGCAGATTTCATCATCTCAATTCGCAGTTTCAGGAATTTAGCAGGACGTTATTCACTGCGCCTGTCGATACAGATCAAAGGCGAAGCGACTCAATTTCCCTGCAAATAATATACGCCTCTTCGAAGATGGGCCAAATTCCCTTTAAACTATCATCATCAGTTTAAAGGGATCCCATCAAGAGGAGCTTTCTGGAATTCGCTTTGAAGAACACAGAAAATCTTTAGTGATTAACATGGCGGATGAAAACAGAGAGGGTAATAGAAGAATATAACCCATTCAACCATTAGGCATCTTTGCTGCCAAACAGGGTAAACTACATATTTAGTACTCCGGCTATACTTTTTTTCTGTTTTAGTCATCAAACTATTATTTCTTTCAAAACAATTCTCTATTTTATATTTTGATTTCGTTTTGGTACCATTAAAAATTTAATAGAGCAATTGAAGTGGTGCTTTGGTTTCAATGATAATGTGGTATTATCTTATGATGATATGCCAATAACACCGTTAATTTTTAAAATAAAGATAATTAGCTGACCAAAACAGGAGCTTAAGTTGTCATATAAGATTTTAGGGGGCACATGAAGCAAATGTTATTTTTGGATGTACATATTTACGTTTGATTAGAATAAAAACACTCTCACAACCTTGAAATTCACAGCTTAGGAGCCTAGGATTTTCCTTGTTTGATTAGAAAAATGTTGATAGCATCTCTTGTCTTACAGAACAGTAAAACGTTTTATACTTCCTATGTTCTTCGCAGAGATGGAACGATATAATTTTGGTTTAATAATATTTGGTTTTATGTAAAAATAAATATTTAAATTTAAAAATATAAAAAAATATTAAATATTTAATCAAGTAGGGGTCGAACTAAAGAATGATAAGTCTTTGTTCTCAAATTTTTGGTATAATTACAATTTAAGTCATTGTAAGTTTAAATATTAGACAAATTAGAAGTTGTATTTTGAGTTTTGAGTTTTTTTTTAATTTAGGGTGAATATAAGGTAATATATGTACAAAGACTTTCAACTTTCAACTATTTGACAATGAACGCTCATACCCCTACATGCGTACTTGAACTGGGAACCTCAAGGATGACAACAATCCCTTAATCACTAAGATCGCTTGTTTCATATTGAATTTCGAGTTTAAATACCTAATAAGTCTTTATATTTTTCTTAAATAGTCTAATATTTCGGTCACTGTCAATATTTAATTCTGGCTCTCTATCTCTGCTATGAGAGATGGGGATAACTAAATTCAAATTAGTTCATTTTTTTTATCAGTTCTTTGATCATTCGATGACTTGTTAATGTATTGTGATTATTGTCAATTCTTAATTTTTTTTATTTCCCTGAATTTTATCTTTAAAGCATATTTTTTTTTTTGGAAAGCTGGACAAACATACTAAAAAAATAAATTTAGGAATAGCTTCATAATTAATAAAAACAATGTATTTATAATGCATTCAAATTAAATTATTCATTTTATTGATAATTATAAAAAATGAATGACATTAAATTTGAATAATAATAAAATTAACTCAATAAAAATAAAAAATAAAAATCAATAAAATTTATAATGTGGGTATTCTTTACTAAAAATATATTTTAAAAAATATTTTCAGAAAAATTTATCAAACAACGAAAATGGAATTACGCAGCCTCATCCAAATGCCAAAAAAATATTTTTTGGAATCTATTTTCCAGAAATTATACTTTATTTTCCAAAAAAAAAAACAATTATAATGAAACAAAAATGCCCTTATAGTTTACCACAGAAAAACCATTAGCATCTTGAAGAGAGTATAAATGGCCAAACCCCCAACTTTTAAATGCAAGATTTTCAAACCCAGTTAAAATGTCCCCTTTCTTATTTTTCTAAAGGCACAAATTAAACATCCTCGGTTGTTAAAAGGGTTGTTGTTTTTCCTAGAGATTTTGGATTTGAGCACAACATTTATCGTTAAATAGTTTAGAGTCTTTCAAACAAATGTTACGTTGTAATCACCCAAATAACTTAAGGAGTTGTCTGATTGATAAAAAGAATATTATTCTCTTTAGATGATTCAAATCGAAACAACCTTACTTTTAAGTTTGCGTAAATTTAACCATATTTAAAAATAGACCCATATTGCCTTATAATGATTTTAGAATCTCTAAAAAATGGACCAAATTAAAATATGGTATTAGTTCATGTAGTATGAATGAGTTGTGGATTTAATCTCCATGATGCTCTAATTTTCAAAACAATAATTTTTTTAAAAATTTATATGGGCTATAAATAACCAAATCACATTATGAGATTACCAAAACTAATATATAATACAAGGGCTAATAGTATAACTTACAAGTTATAGTATTTGTTCTAGTAACTTTTAACTATTTGATAATAAACGCTCAAATATCATGCAGTCGCTGATGCTCGAACCCGAAATCTCTAAGGATAACAACCATCATTTTAATCAATGAGGTCGATTGATTCGTGTAAATTTAAAGAATAAAATCTTATTAATGTCGATTTATTTATATATATATATATATATATATATATATATATATATATAAAATTATGTTATTTATATTATTTTTTTTATAAAATAAATGAACATGTTAATTAATAATAAATAATTTGTTCATGAACATAAAAATATAAATTTAAACAATGAATAATAAATAAACTTATTTAACATCGTTAAATATAAAATAATTAAATATAAATATTAATAATTATAGTATATTCAAATAATATAAAAATTATAAACAACAATATTGTTAATTATATAAAAATAAAACAATATATTAATTTTAAAAAATTATGATAAACATAAAAAATTGAACAAATGTTATTATTTAATTTCAACATCCATTTTCAAAATCATTCATTTAACTTAATAAAAAAATATAAACGTATAGAACTTAAATCAAGGATAGATAAAGAGGTACTGAAGTGATCGTATATATGAAAATTTTAATTTTTTATATAGTTTATATAATTTTTATTGATGATTTAGTTTTACACAGTTTAAAATTTTATTTTTTATATTTAATTTTTTTTTTCATAAAATTTCATATTCTTGATATAAAATCAGGTGATGTATCGATAGAATAAGATTAATTAATGTATTAAATAGGGCTGAGCAATGAAATCGAGAAAATCGAAAAACTGACACGAATCGAGTAAAACGGTTCGGTTCTGTTCGGATTGACCTTATACGGTTCAGTTTTGGGTTGGTTTAAACATTCAAATTTTTAATTCGGTTCGGTTTGAAATTTCCATATGGAACCCATTTATTCTATATTGAACCGAATAAACAATTTTGGTCAGTCCAGACGGTTACCCACTTACCCTTACCCATAAGCGGTAAGCTCAAATGCCTAATTAAAGTAAATAAAAAAAAACCATAAATCTTTCGGTTTATGAAAAACCGCATTACCGAATCGAACCGAATTGAAAAAATCGGTTTCACATATTTCGATTTCAGTTTAAATTTTTAAAAACCGTTTATTGCGGTTCGGTTTAATTTTTAGTAAAAAACCGAACCGAATACACCCCTAGTATTAAAGAATCAGATGCTTCAATCAATGGATGCCGTGTGTTCCAATTTCGAATCACTTTTATATAGTCATAGTATATCTATAGTATTTTTGTTGTGCACAATAGATACAATCAATCATTAAATTATTATTTTTTTGAAAAATTGATATTAAAAACTACAATATTAGATAAAGCTAATATAATTTTATGCCGAACAAGTACACTTGATCGGTTGGTCAACCTGATCATCTTTGTTCCTTCGTATTCTCTTAGATCATGAGTTATAGACTCACTAGGAGCATTTCTCTTTCTTTTCCTAGAGTCTTCTCTTCCCCTCTCTCTAGATAGGATTAAGATTAGATTTAAAAATTTTCAAAAAAAAATACAAATTTATACTAATATATATGCTTAATTCAAAAAATACTATATTTCGTCTAGGTGCCTAAAATATTTTTGATTAAAGTAAGTATTTAAAGTTATCACTTTTTTTTATTTAGATGCCTAAAATACTTTTTAGTCAAAGTAAACGTCTCAAGTATATAACTTTTTCATTTAGGTATCTAAAGTATTTTTTACTTAACGCAATATGAGAACTTTTAAGAAACTAAATAAATAGGATTATATACATTAATTACTTACTTTGATCAAAAGAATACTTTTGTGTACCTAAATAAAAAATTGTCGACTTCAGTTAATTTGATAAAAAGACTTTAAATATGTAAATAAAAAATGGTAACTCTATTAATTTGACCCTAAAACTATAAACAACATAATTTGACTTTTAAACTTTCAATAAAAATATTTTATCAAAAATTCAAACATCAAATTAACATTTAATCTAAAATTTAGGGGTTAAATTAATATTTTATCTAAAATTCAGAAGCCAAAATATCTAAACTTCAGGGTCATATTAAAATTAAACACCTTACAAATGTGCCAAAACTAGTGATACTTAATATATTATTAACTAATATATTATAAATTGACAATACAAGTGAACAAAATATTATATAATATATCAATAACATAAGTAGATATGTAAATGAACCGAATAAACACGAACAGGGGAATGTCTATATTTGTTCGTTTAACTTTAACCGAACAAATGAACGAACATGAACATAAACAAACTGTCGAAACGATTTTTAAACCGGGTGGGCGAGATTTTGAAAGCGCGTCATTTTTAATTATTATCTTTTCAATTGGATTTTTGATTAAAAATAGTGCGATTTTAGAAAACCTCTCGTTTCGAAAAATTAGAAATTCCTTTACGATAAAAATATAAGGTTCGAGGAGTCGCCACCAATCTTTGATTAGGGTGTGATTGGGCACCCAAAAACATTCTGTCATTTTAAATTAATTTTAATTAAAACGACAAGTAGAGGTCTGCGTTATCAAAATCTGAGTTCGGGAGTCGATTACGTGTGGGGAAGGATTAGCACCCCCACAACGCCCTAAATCGGTACCTAGTCGATTAATTAATTTCTTTGCAACGAATTTCACAAGTTCAAATTTGATTTGATTAGTGATCCCTTTAAACGACAAACATGCAAATTTGCAACATTCAAAGCAACAAATAGATTTAATTTAAAATTACCAAGTCATTAGAAAGATAAAGAATATTCGATTATTTAAAAATATCGAGACCAGATCTTTAGTTCAGTTCTAACGACCTTTTCTCGAAAAGTTTAAATAGTCGAATATTTCCTTTTCTTTCGCTCCCAAATTTTACAATGACATATCCAAATTTAATTAGGCGTTACTGACGGGACACCATTTTAATTTAAAATCGTCAAAACAACTTTCCTGTAAGTTAAGGAAAACCATTCTGATAATTTTAGATTAAAAGGGCATTACCCTTAATTCCGATTATGCAATAATGTCAAGTTATGCATATGAGGATATCATGCAAAAATTATTCAAAGTGATGTTAATGCAAAAAATAATTAAATATGCGATTAAAGTGAACGAATTCAAACATGCTCATAAAAATAAATTACACCTACGTGCGTATGAACAACATGCTTGAAATAATATATACATGCATATATTTTAAAATAAATCTAAATTAACCTAACAGTCATGCATAAAATATTAAAAGGACTAAAACATAAAAAATAAATAACAACAACCTTTTTCATAACATTTTCATTTCTGGGTACTGCAAACATAATATAACCAAAATATTGCATAGGATCAAATTGAAAGCTTCTCAAATTACATATCCAATGTATAACAATCACGAAAACAACCCTTGCATGATTCTGGACTGACATGTAAAACGCTGGAAATTACGAGGCGAAATCAAAATCAATAAAGCTCGGTTCAGGACCAAAAATACAAAACAAAACCACGATGGCCTATCAGGCGATTAACCCAACTTCCAAAACACGGCGCATCTCCCTCAGACATCAATACGCTGTCGTTTGGAGTTGACTAAACGACGCCGTTCGGGCGTTCTGATATATGGGATTTTAGGGTAACATTTCTAACCCTAATCATTTCCTCTGAGCCCCTCATTCTCACCTCAGCCATTTTCTCTCAACCTCTTCCCTCTTCTTCTTCAACCCTCACTGAATCCCCCAATCGCCGTGGCCTCCGCCGCCAAATGGCTCCGATGAGGAGCCTAAAAGGCCAGAAATCGACTCTGGTCAAAACCCACTCAAAAGAATCATCTCCAAAACTCAAATCTAAACCCTTACTATCCTTAAACCTATTTTATTTCACTTACCCAAACACCATGGAACCATCGCGGTTCTGACTCCGATGAAGGGCCACCACCTCTCTATCTAACCAAACATTCACTAGTCTTAGACCGAAACCCCCTAAATCCCTGAAACCTGAGTCTAAAACGGACATACACGACTGGAAAACCACGAAAGAGGAAGGATTTACCTTCTCACAAGCGGGGTAGGGATTCCTAGCTGGGACGACGAGAGCCTTTAGATCAGGTAAGTAAGTTTTCGGTTTACCAACGTTTTTTGGATTCGTTGTTATCTCTGGTTGTGTTCGCTGATAACTCGATCTTCTGGGTATTTTTCTCTTTTTGTTCTGTTGATGGCTGATCTTCGATTTTAGGATCACTCCTCCCCTTCTCCCTTTTTTTTCTGTCCTTCCCCTCCTCTTGTTATTTCTAGTGATCTCCCCTCCCCCTAGTTTGTTTTTTTGTCTGTTTTTCTAGTCGATCTCCTCGTTTTTTGCTTCCTCGTGTTCTGTTGTTTTGTGTGCAGGACCCTGGAGCGAGCAAGTCACGGGGCTTCAACAGCCTGGGCACGGGCGATGGGGAACAGTCCCGAGGGACTTCACGTGGGTAGCACCGGTTGGTTCGTGCTGCATGGTGGGTGCTGACCGGTGGAGACGAACGGTCGACAGAGGCTCGATCTGGACGTGGAAGGCGGCGCTAGGCATGGCAGCAGGGTTGGCTTCACGTGAGACTGCAGCTGGCTGGTTCGCGCACTGTCTTGGAGTTCTGGGAGCATCTGCGCACGATGGCTGGGGATGCTTGGGACGTCGTGAGCCGTTGGATCCTGATGACAGATCCAACGGCCTTCATGTTGCGGCGCTGGAAGCTGGGATAGGAAAACCCTAACGGGTTTAGGGTTCTGTTGTTTGGGCTGTTTAATCCAGCCTGTTGTAACTTGTTTTAAGTTGATGTAGGCCTGTACCATTAATGATAACATTAGTGCATTTTAATTATTTATTTATTTAATTACTTAATACACATATATATATATATATTAATAATTACTTATAACAATATTAATAATAATAAAATCCGAATTAACTTCGAATAAGACCCCGGACAAATCGAGTATCTACAGCTGCCCCTCTTTGCTCATTGTCGTGTAACGAGAATAGAGGAAAGATCAAATAGATGGTCAATTTTGTCCGGTCATGAAATATTCAAAAGATAAAACTGCTTCACTACAACTTCAGAATAGTGGGACTTGAAAATATTCGGAAAACGGGTTCGCTCCCTCATTTTTAGGGAGTATAGAACTCGAACAATTTTCTGTCAACGAGTTCACTCCCTCTTTCTTCGGGGAGTAGGAACTTGAAGAATCTTCATCAATTGTGTCTGCTCCCTATTTCCTCAGAGAGTATAAGACCCAAACAATCTTCAACAAATCTTGTCTGCTCCCTATTCCTTCAGAGAATATAAAAACTTGAACAATCTTCATCAATCGTGTCTGCTCCCTATTTCTGCAGAGAGTATAAGACTCCAACAATCTTCAACAGTCGTGTCTGCTCCCTATTTATGCAGAGAGTATAAGACTCGAACAATTTTCATCAATCGTGTCTGCTCCCCATTCCTTCAGAGAGTATAAGACTCGAACAATCTTCATCACTCGTGTCTGCTCCCTATTTCTGCAGAGAGTATAAGACTCGAACAATCTTCAACAATCGTGTCTGCTCCCCCATTCCTTCAGAGAGTATAAGACTCGAACAATCTTATCAATCGTGTCGCTCCCCATTCCTTCAGAGAGTATAAGACTCGAACAATCTCAACAATCGCGTCTGCCCCCTATTTCTTCAGAGAGTATAAGACTCGATCAATCTTCAATAACCATTGGGAAATCTGCAAACATTTAAAATATTCATGCAATGTCATGATCCTATTCATGCCTACGACGTATGCAATTATGCCATTTAATGCACTTTCTTCTTCGAAAATATTATCCCCTTTGATTTCAATGGAACTCGGTTTCGCTTTGGGCATAGAGCATTTCACCCGTTCACCCAGTTGATACCCTCAATGCTATAACTTTGGCTTGACAAGACTTTGACTTCTTTCTTTCTTGAGGCCTGCCAGTACCCCTGACCAATCTTCTTGATAAATGACAACATCCTTGGGTCATCCATTAATGGCTAGATTGTCTATGAATTCCAAAGTTTTGGCTTTTCGCAACCCTACAAGCTTATGGGTAAAACCATTACTAGCTTCAGAATACCTGCATTTCCAAACCTTTTGCATAATAATACAAAATGATCTCATGTACCACAAGTTAAGCTATACGTTTTAACTTTTTTCAAAATTAGATGCTTGTAAAAGGGAAATTAAGAAGGGAAAATATCTCTTTATTTATATAAATGCGAAGAATTTTTAGGCAGCTACATGACAAACTTTTAATCGGAAAAGAACCAAAGGATAGGTGTCTTCAAATATCAATAACACAAATGCTTTTGAACTGGCTGTCAGAATGACTCGAGTGTAGCTTCTGTGAAAAGGATCTCCAAAATTGTGATGACACCTAAGAGTACGAAGCTCTTTCTGAACCCCAAAATCTCCCATTAATCTTTGGTCTCAATCCCAACTGCCATGTCGTTACTCATGTCAGGAGCTCCTCCTACTTCCAAAAACAATTCAGATTATCCACCATGCACGAACTCTGAATTTAAAACTCAAGTCGCCCTTTGCGGGTTTTCGACTCGAGACCTCCTTTGGTTCAAGACGCCCTTTTCGAGTTTTCATCTTGAACCCTTCTTTTTTCCATTTTTTCATTTTTTATTTTTTTTTATTTTATTTTTATTTTTTCATTTTCACTCATTTTTTCTTCTTTTTTTCTTCAAGCAAAATACTTCTTAACTGCGTCAGAATTCACTGGATGAGGTAATTCAGACCCATCCATCTCAGTTAAGACCAGAGCTCCCCCAGAGAAAACTTTCTTGACAACATAGGGTCCTTCCCACTTGGGCATCCATTTCCCTCGGAAATCTTTTTGAATGGGCAATATCCTCCTGAGCGCCAAATCTCCTTCGTGGATTTCTCGAGGGCGAACTTTCTTATCATGTGCTCGTATCATCCGCTTCTGGTATATCTGACCGTGACAAATAGCCTTCAATCTCTTTCTTCAATCAGATTCAATGGTCATATCTGGCCTGTACCCATTCTGCCTCATTTAGCTTCACTTCTGATAAAACCCGGAGCGAGGGAATTTCCACTTCAATAGGGAGGACAGCTTCCATCCCATAAACTAGAGAAAACGGAGTTGCCCCAGTAGACGTTCGTACAGAAGTCCGATAGGCAAACAGAGCAAATGGCAACTTCTCATGCCAATCTTTATAAGTTTCAGTCATCTTCTCTATAAGCCTCTTAATGTCTTATTAGCCGCCTCCACTGCCCCATTCATCTTTGGGCGATAAATCGTGGAATTATGATGCTTTATTTTGAATTGCTCACATACAGATTTCATCATCTTGTTGTTTAAGTTCAACGCATTGTCAGAGATAATTCTCTCTGGTAAGCCATATCGGCAGATGATTTCTTTCTTCAAGAACCTACATATCGTGGACTGGGTAACACTTGCATAGGAAGCTGCTTCTACCCACTTGGTGAAGTAATCTATTGCTACCAGAATGAAGCGATGACCATTTGACGCTTTTGGAAAAATTTGCCCAATAACATCCATGCCCCACATAGAAAACGGCCACGGAGCTGTCATCACATGCAACGGATGAGGAGGGGTGCATTCTATCCCCATAAATCTGACACTTGTGACACTTTCGGGCATAATTGATGCAATCAGTTTCCATAGTTGACCAATAATACCCGAATCTCATAATCTGTCTGGCCATTACATGCCCATTAGCATGGGTGCCACATATTCCTTCATGTACTTCTTCGAGAATCATTTTCGCTTCTTTAGTGTCCACACACCTTAATAAGACCTGATCCATGCTTTTCTTATATAAGATCTCACCATTAAGTACATACCCTGCTGCCATTCTTCTAATGGTCCTTTTGTCATTCTCAGTTGCCTGTTCGGGGTAACTTTGATATCTTATATACTGGAGGATATCATAGTACCAAGGTCCTTCATCATCTTCTTCTTCAATGTTAAAGCAGTGGGCTGGATACTCATAAGCCTTCATCTCAATAGGCATCATATTTGAATGCTCGTTCATCTTAAAGGCCGCCGCCAAAGTAGCCAAGGCGTCCGCCATTTGATTTTCTTCTCTGGGGAGGTAATTGAAAGTCACTTCTTCAAATTCTTCAATAAGTCCCAGAACTAATTTACGATATTCCACAAGTTTGGGATCTTTGGTTTCCCATTCACCTCTGAGCTGGTAAATTACCAAAGATGAATCCCCATATACCCTCAGCATTTTTGCTTTGAGTTCAATAGCTGCTCTAAGACCCATAACACAAGCCTCATATTCAGCCATATTGTTTGTACAATCAAAATTGAGCCGACTGGTAAAAGGATAATGCTCTTCACTTGGTGAGACCAAGATTGCCCCAATCCCATGCCCCAAGGCGTTTGAAGCACCATCAAAGTTCATCTTCCAGTATTTACCGGTGAGCGCGACTGTTTCTTCCTCCGCGATAGCCATTAAATCCTCATCTGGAAAATCGAAGTTCAACTGTTCATATTCTTTTGAAGCCCTACTCGCAATGAATTCTGCTATGGCGCTCCCTTTAACTGCCTTCTGGCTTACATACTGGATATCAAATTCGGACAACAGGATTTGCCAACGGGCTAACCTTCCTGACAATGCAGGGACCCCCATTAGATACTTTAAAGGGTCCAGCTTAGATATGAGCCAGGTAGTATGATACAACATATATTGTCTAAGTCTTCTGGTAGCCCACACTAAAGCGCAACACAATTTTTCAATGGGTGAGTATCTGGCCTCACACTCCGTGAACTTCTTACTGAGATAGTAGATAGCCCTCTCCCTCTTCTCAGTTTGATCATGTTGCCCCAACACACATCCCATTGAATTGTCATAAACGGACAAGTACAGAATTAAAGGCTTTCCTGGGATAGGTGGCGCTAGGATCGGAGTATTCGAAAGATATCTCTTTACTGCCTCAAAAGCCTCTCTGCAATCTTCACTCCATTCTCCCGAATCATTCTTACGAAGAAGGCGGAATATGGGATCACATCTTTCGGTCAGCTGCGAGATAAACCGAGCGATGTAATTTAATCTCCCCAAAAATCCTCGAACCTCTTTCTGTGTTTTTAGGGCTGGCAAATCTTGAATGGCTTTTACTTTGTCGGGATCTATTTCGATTCCCTTTCGGCTTACTACGAATCCCAACAGTTTCCCGATGTCACCCCAAAAGTACACTTATTTGGGTTAAGTTTAGTTGGCACTTCTTTAATCTTTGAAAGAGCTTCCTCAAATTCTCGACATGTTCCTCCTCCGTCTTGGCTTTGACAATCATATCATCGACATAGACTTCAATTTCTTTAGCATCATGTCATGAAACAACGTCACCATGGCCCTCTGATAGGTTGCCCCTGCATTCTTAATCCAAACGGCATGACTTTATAGCAAAACGTCCCCCACATAGTGATAAACGTTGTTTTCTCCATATCTTCAGGGTACATTTTAATTTGATTATAGCCGGAGAAACCATCCATAAATGAGATAAGGAATTTCCAGCAGTATTGTCCACTAACGTATCTATATGTGGCAAAGGAAATTATCCTTTGGACTAGCTCTATTCAGATCTCTATAGTCGACACACATTCGTACCTTCCCATCCTTCTTTGGTACTGGGACATATTTGCTACCCATTCAGGATTTGGCCACTGTGAGAAACCCAGCATCAAATTGTTTCTTCACTTCTTCTTTAATCTTGAGCAGCATCTCGGGTCTCATTCTTCTCAGTTTCTGTTGTACGGGCTTGCAATCAGGCTTTATTGGTAATTTATGGACAACCAATTCTGTATCCAGCCCTGGCATGTCCTCGTATGACCAAGCAAATACATCCTTGAACTCTTGAAGTAATTCTATCAAGCTTTGCCTCCCTTCAGTAGACAGGGTGGTACCAATCTTTATTTCTTTTCTATCCTCATCTGTACCCAGGTTCAAGATCTGTAAGCTCTTCGTGAGGCAGGATCTGCTCATCTTCCTGTTCCACCATCTTTAGTAATTCTGAGGGTGGTTCACATCCCTATCATCATCACAACCTTCGATTTCCCCTTGACATATGGGCATCTCGAAATCAATCTCCGGGTCAGAGTCATTAGCATTCGTATTATTGATATCTGAGTTCCTGAAAGGATAACGAAAAGAAGATATATACATATATACATATGGGAGAATCTTTCCCATATAAACAAATAGGAAGAATATATGTGTATATTCAAACAAAAATGCATGAGGAAATGTTTGCCATTTGGGAATTAACAAAACACATCTTTTATTGAAAGCAAGTAAAAACACACAACTTAACCCTTACATCAAATCACCTACTGTCCCAGGGTATGAACAATAGGGAAGAGTTCTAGTGTATTACTCTGCAAAGATTTGTAAACTACAGGCAATTCCTCCGCAGTCCAGTTATTCAACACAAAGCCCAGTGGCGCAGGGTAGATGCCCATAGCTCTCATTCTTTGAACTCCTCATCGGTTATGACATTAATGCCCAGGTCCTCCAAGGCATTCTCAACTATCCCTTTACTGCTTTCCAAAGTCCCTTGAAACATATATTCTCCTGATACGAAAATGCTGCTCAATGGTGGGAATGTCATGGGCTCCCAGCTTGGGTCCTCACCAGTCAATCTTGCCTTTCTCAATTCCTGAATCTTCTTGATGCTTCTCATTTTTTTCTTTTAAAGTTGGCTGATACCCTAAACCGAACCTGTCTCTTTTAGTTACAGGGTAGATTGGGCCCACCATCCTTGCAACCGACGTCCAAACCCTTTGCCAGTTTTTGCTCCTCTTCCAAGAGTCAGCTTAAGCCCCATTTTGGTGCAGTTTGACAATCTAGGCTTCGGGATCTTTTTTCCTTCTGCCACAAACATGGCATTGACGTATTCCAACGATCTGAAAGAACATTCAACAGCTTGTTCTTCCACTTCAACGTATGGAGCAGTAGTAGAAACCGAAGCAATAATGTCTTCCTCAGCATGAATGCATATAAGCCTCCCATCCATTGCAAATTTTATCCTTTGGTGTAACGTTGACGGAACCGCACCGGCCTGATGAATCCAGGGCCTTCCCAATAAACAGTTGTATGTAGGCATGATGTCTATCACAAGAAACTCCACTTCGTATATCGCCGGGCCAATAGTCAACGGGATATCAATCTTGCCTAGAACTTCTCTCTTCGTTCCATCAAAAGCTCGAACCACACTTTGACAGCTTCTCATCAGGGTGCTATCCACTGGCAATTTTTTCAGGGTCACCAAGGGCATCACATTTAACGCCGAACCGTTATCTATCAGTACTCTGGATAGAACATGCCCTTTGCACCTAACTGTGATGTGTAGGGCCTTATGATTGCCAGTCATCCCAGAAGGGATCTCGTCCTCAGAAAAAGATAAAAAATTATCGGCCTGGATGTTGGCAACTAGTCGGTCCAGCTTTTCTGTGGGTATCTCCTTCGGGACAAATGTTTGGTTTAAAACTTTTAACAGGGCGTTGCGATGAGCCTCTGAACTCAGAAGAAGTGATAGGACAGAAATACGGGCAGGCAGTTTGTGCAATTGCTCAACAATACTGTATTCACTATGTTTCAGAAATTTTAAAAATTCCATCGCTTCATTCTCCGTTACTGGCTCATTGACGATGGGTTCATCTTCTCTTAACTGCACATCGATACTTTTTCCTTTCTCGACAGCAATCTTTTTCTCAGGTTCTTTGTGATAACATCTACCACTCCTGGTCATGTGTCCCACTTCATCTACCTCTTCCTGTTGCTTTGTCACCTCTCCTATTTGACAAGTATATCTCCAGGGTACCTGTTTATTGTCTTTGTACAGGAACGGAGAGGGAGGTATAATAATCACCTTTGGAGCTACCTTCTTAGCCACTCGATTCTTGGGAGTAATGACGAGGGGACAACTAGCACTATAGACCTCTTTGGATGATCCCTCAGAGGCGTAAACTTCCGCTTCTTCTTTCTCAGCCCCTTCTTTGAAGAACTCGATTTCCTTACTATCCATCATCTCTTGTACCAGCCCTAAGAAATCAGAACACTGTTGTATACTGTGTTTTGTGCAGTTATGATAGTGGCACATCTCTTCGTTATTGAAATGTTCATGTGGCAGATTATCTTTAATAGTCCTACCTTGACCATTTGGCGCCACACCCAAGACATGGGTGACATCACCTCCCTAACATTTTTACAGTCGTTTTTCCTTTCTCTTCAGCGACTGCATTAATCCCGGCTCCTGCATGGTTTGGCAAGGATTCTGGGCTATGTTTGGCTGTTCACTGTCACCAAAGTTGATGACGTTTCTTCTTCTCAGAGCTTGGACGACCTTTTTGAAAGCGGGACAATTTTCAATAGAATGTCCGGAAACCCTGCATGGTATTCGCACTTAGCACTAGCATCATACCACTTGGGATACGGGGGTTGTATAGGGTCCACATGATAAGGTGAGACTACATGTCGATCATATAATTCGTGGAATAACTCCTTATAAGTCATGGGAATCGGATCAAATTGAGGCCTCTCTCTCCTTGGATCTCTTGCCCCCTGCCTATTGTCAATTTGGGGTGTTGCTACCGTTCCCTGTGGTCGGGACACTGTGATATTATGGGAATCATACTGCCTTATTTTGTTGACTTCGTTTTCCTTCTTCCTCATCGGTTGTTTCTTGCTGGAATCTCCTCCCTCAAGCTTCCCGCTTTTGATCGCCATTTCATCATTTCTCCCGCCGTAACTATATCAGCAAAACTTCGAGAAGGATTAACCAACAAAATGTGAGAAAAATGGAGCCTTCAAGGTATTAACAAAAAGTAGGTTCGTTTCTTCCTCTACCAACGGTGGGTGGACTTGTACTGCTATCTCTCTCCACCTCTGAGCATATTGTCTGAAACTTTCACTATGCTTCTTCTCCATTGCTTGCAGCACCATTCTGTTAGGCCTGACGTCCTTCACATGTTTATACTGTCGAGAAAAGATTTGGCCAGGTCTTTCCATGTCCTGACATCAACTCTCCTTAGTTGATTATACCATCGCAATGCTGAGCCTACTAAGCTTTCCTGGAAACAGGATCAACAGCTGGTCGTCCCTACGTAACCAGTCATTTTCCTGCAGAACATTGTGATATGGGCAGAAGGCATTGGGTACGTCGTATTTCTCGAAGTCAGGGGTTTTGAACTTGGGAGGTAGGACCAGATCAGGAACTAAACTCAGTTCCTTAGCGTCGAGACCATACAAGCTGGTATCTTCTTTCATAGCTTGTACTTCATTTGCTAGCTGCTTATTGCTCCTGCAACAACTTGTTTTCGCTCTTCTTTGCTTCTTCATCAAGGTCCGGACCTGGTGATATGGGCTTTCTTCGGGATGCGAACAAGATCCAGGTTGCGGATTCACTGTAATGCCGTCAGGATTTATGTGTACTTTGGTATGGACAGATGTTCCTTGGATATTCGGAGACTGTACGGGGTAAACCCTGGGGGTAAAGTGGTTCTTCACTGTTTGCTCATGGGCCTTTCCGTGCTCTGGATTTCCCTCCCAGCATATTTGCCAACTTAGACAACATATCCTCTTGAGCTTAAGCATCTTCTTGCATTTCCTCAGATCATCTTGCAACTGCAATTGAGTTCTTTCTATTTGAGCAATCTTATCATCCATGGCCTTCTTGTGTTATAGTGATGCTTGAAATTTCCCAGTATTCTGTAATGTATCCCTTATTGTTAATTTTAATGCTTGAGGATGAATGCAAATTATGTAAAGTGCGATAAAAATGCAATACAACACTTAACGTGCAAATAAAATGCAATGCATGCAGAAAGGCATTGATTCATAAGACGCGATCAGTCTTAGAACAACTTTCATTAAGACCAAAAGCATCATTTTTACAAGAAAGTCCACTACAGAAATGGCCTAGCTCTCATGTTCAGCTCTACTATTTGATTGACAAGCCAATCGACCCTCTTTCCTACGCCTGATGCTGGGATTGGCATAGCTTGGATGACTTTTGCTTGGAGGTCCATCTCTCCCAACTGCCTCGCAACGCCACTTAACTGATTCATGGTCTCTCGGATCATGTGATTCACGTTGTCTTCCAGTCTCTAAAGTGATCGTTTGAGTTTTGCCATTGCAGTCTGGTGCCTTGGACGGTGCGCTCGAGACCAGCGATTTGTTCTGGCAGCTTCGTAAGGCAGCCTCTAAATCATGAATCTTCTTTTGCAAAGCAGCGTTCTCCTCGAGGCTAACCCTTTGATCCACTTGGCAACGCTGACTGTTTTCTGCAGATAAGGAACTTTCAAGCTGCATAACGTAGGCACTGTACTCTTCATCTTTGCCTTGGCTCGAGCTAACTCTTCCTCATGCCTTGATTCCATTTCGTGCATCTCTTGATTGAGTACCTCTATCCGTTCGTTCTTTGCTCCGCACCTCGTATCCAGAGGAATACTTCATCCTGTTTGCCTTGGAGCACATTCTCCCGATGCTGCCTTTCTAATTTTAGCTCTTCTTTGCTTTGCCTCTTCTCAGTTTCGAGCTCGTCGATTCTTGCTTTCTAACCTCAAGTTCAAGTTGCATGTTATTTGCCTTCATTCTGAGTTCTTCAATATTAGCATGCAATTCTTCTTCTCGCTTCTTGCTCAAGGTGTACCTTTGTCTTAACTCTTTAGCCTCTGTCCTTTCGCTCTTCAGTGCCCTAACCAGGACCTTCTCTCGGACTCAAGTTCTTGATTTCTTTTTCTTCTCTGTCTCTAATTCTCTGACTCGGTGCTCTCTCTCGGCTCTGACGTCTCTAACTCGACGATCCCTCTCAGCCCGGAGCTCTAACCGCCACTGCTCTGAAGTTCTCCCCGAGGCCAGCAATTGCCCGTGCTCGACTCATTTTTTGGTAATCGCTCTGTAAACTAGTGAGATTGGCCTCCACTTCATTTTCTCTTGCGCATAAGCTCAAACTGTGTATTATAGAACCCCCTATCGATGTCCAACATGAAATTCTTTTGTCTAAGGGCCTCACACTCTGCTTCCTTCCTGGCGATTTCCGCTTCGAATTCACTCTTTAGTATCTCAACTTAGACGGTACGTATTTAAACTGTGCTTCCAAAGGAATTGTTTGGTCACGATCCGCCAACGGAAGGATATCATTCTTTCGCGCCGCCCTCCATGCCACGTATCTGGGGTCAGCATGACCTCAGCTGCTATGAAATCAGTCCTAAAGGTTGACTTCCACGCCTCTGACATTGCACGAGCAGTCTTCTTGTAGTGATCTCCACAGTACACAAATTCAAATGCCTTCAGACCGGATGTAGCTGGGATGAATTGGCGTGCCCCAAATTGCCTTAGTACCATCAGTGGCGCATAACCTACTCCACCCATAACCCTAATAGGGTTACCCAATCGGAATCCCCGCATTTGTACAAGACATCCACAAAAGCTAACCAGGGGACACCCACACTATATCATGCTCTTGTAAATTTCTGAAGAGTGAAACCCAATCTTTCCTGGTGAGATGCTCTGGCCACTCTTTAGTGAGGAAATCTTTTAAGGGTGATAGGCCGTAGAAAATCGTCGACTATACTCTCGGTCATTTTCCAGAAGTGACTGCGTATCCAAACAGTGAGCAGCTGGACACACCCGGTGAAGCGACTACTCTCGCTCTTCTGCAACTGCTAAGTGCT